>NC_090390.1:11219500-11542000 GCF_036365525.1 Heterodontus francisci | reverse complement strand
CGCTGTCACTCTCTCTCGCTGTCACTCTCTCTCGCTGTCACTCTCTCTCGCTGTCACTCTCTCTCGCTGTCACTCTCTCTCGCTGTCACTCTCTCTCGCTGTCACTCTCTCTCGCTGTCACTCTCTCTCGCTGTCACTCTCTCTCGCTGTCACTCTCTCTCGCTGTCACTCTCTCTCGCTGTCACTCTCTCTCGCTGTCACTCTCTCTCGCTGTCACTCTCTCTCGCTGTCACTCTCTCTCGCTGTCACTCTCTCTCGCTGTCACTCTCTCTCGCTGTCACTCTCTCTCGCTGTCTCTCTCTCTCGCTGTCTCTCTCTCTCTCGCTGTCTCTCTCTCTCTCGCTGTCTCTCTCTCTCTCGCTGTCTCTCTCTTTCTCACTCACTCTCTGTCAGTCTCTCTCACTGTCTATCTCTCTCTCTGTCTATCTCTCTCGCTGTCTCTCGCTCTCGCTGTCTCTCTCGCTCTCGCTGTCTCTCTCTCTCTCTCGCTGTCTCTCTCTCTCTCGCTGTCACTCTCTCTCGCTGTCACTCTCTCTCGCTGTCACTCTCTCGCTGTCACTCTCTCTCGCTGTCACTCTCTCTCGCTGTCTCTCTCTCTCGCTGTCTCTCTCTCTCTCGCTGTCTCTCTCTCTCTCGCTGTCTCTCTCTCTCTCGCTGTCTCTCTCTTTCTCACTCACTCTCTGTCAGTCTCTCTCACTGTCTATCTCTCTCTCTGTCTATCTCTCTCGCTGTCTCTCGCTCTCGCTGTCTCTCTCGCTCTCGCTGTCTCTCTCTCTCTCTCGCTGTCTCTCTCTCTCTCGCTGTCTCTCTCTCTCTCGCTGTCTCTCTCTCTCTCGCTGTCTCTCTTTCTCTCGCTGTCTCTCTTTCTCTCGCTGTCTCTCTTTCTCTCGCTGTCTCTCTTTCTGTCGCTGTCTCTCTTTCTCTCGCTGGTCTCTCTTTCTCTCGCTGGTCTCTCTTTCTCTCGCTGGTCTCTCTTTCTCTCGCTGGTCTCTCTTTCTCTCGCTGGTCTCTCTTTCTCTCGCTGGTCTCTCTTTCTCTCGCTGGTCTCTCTTTCTCTCGCTGGTCTCTCTTTCTCTCGCTGTCTCTCTTTCTCTCGCTGTCTCTCTTTCTCTCGCTGTCTCTCTCCCTGCTCAGTTTGGGTTCTGCCAGGGCCACTCAGCTCCTGACCTCATTACAGTCTTGGTTCAAACATTGACAAAAGAGCTGAACTCAAGAGGTGAGGTGAGAGTGACTGCCCTTGACATCAAGGCAGCATTTGACCAAGTATGGCATCAAGGAGCACTAGCAAAACTTGAGTCAGTGGAAATCGGGGAAAACTCTCCGCTGGTTGGAGTTGTACTGAGCGCAAAGGAAGATGGTTGTGGTTGTTGGAGGTCAATCATCTCAGCCCCAGGACATCACTGCAGGAGTTGCCCAGGGTAGTGTCCTAGGCCCAACCATCTTCAGCTGCTTCATCCATGACCTTCCTTCAATCATAAGGTCAGAAGTGGGGATGTTCGTTGATGATTGTACAATGTTCAGCACCATTTGCGACTTCTCAGATACTGAAGCAGTCCGTGTGGAAATGCAGCAAGACCTGGACAGTATCCAGGCTTGGGCAGATAAGTGGCAAGTAACATTCGTGCCACACAAGTGGCAGGCAATGACCATCTCCAACAAGAGAGAATCTAACTGTCTCCCCTTGACGTTCAATGGCATTATGATCGCTAAATCCCCCACTATCAACATCCTGGGGGTTACCATTGACCAGAAGCTGAACTGGAGTAGCCATATAAATACCGTGGCTACAAGAGCAGGTCAGAGGCTAGGAATCCTGCGGCAAGTAACTCACCTCCTGATTTCCTAAAGCCTGTCCACCATCTACAGGGCACAAGTCAGGAGTGTGATGGAATAATCTCCACTTGCCTGGATGGGTGCAGCTCCTACACTCAAGAAGTTCAACACCATCCAGGACAAAGCAGCCCATTTGATAGGTACTCCATCCACAAACATTCACTCTCTCCACCACTGACGCACAGTGGCAGCAGTGTGTGCCATCTACAAGATGCACTGCAGCAACGCACAATGGCTCCTTTGACAGCACCTTCCAAACCCGCGACCTCTACCACCTAGAAGGACAAGGACAGCAGATGCCTGGGAACACCACCACCTGCAAGTTCCCCTCCAAGCTACACACCATCCTGCCTAGGAACTATATCACCATTCCTTCACTGTCGCTGGGTCAAAATCCTGGAACTGCCTAACAGCATGGTTGATGTACCTATACCACACGGACTGCAGTGGTTCAAGAAGCGGCTCACCACTATCCTCTCGAGGGCAATTAGGGATGGGCAATAAATGCTGGCATAACCAATGACGCCCACGTCCCATGAACAATTTTTTTTAAAACGGGAGGAGTAGGCTGTACAAACATCCCATCCTCAATGATGGCTGGGCCCAACACTCAGAGCAA
The DNA here is from genome assembly GCF_036365525.1 of Heterodontus francisci. Classification (NCBI taxonomy): domain Eukaryota; kingdom Metazoa; phylum Chordata; class Chondrichthyes; order Heterodontiformes; family Heterodontidae; genus Heterodontus; species Heterodontus francisci. The sequence goes on along the minus strand of NC_090390.1, from coordinate 11,539,548 downwards.
AAGACAAGGCACATCTTCAGCCAGAAGTGTCGAGTGGATGATCCATCTTGCCTCCTCCTGAGGTCACCACCATTACAGATGCCAGTCTTCAGCCAATTCAATTCACTCCACATGATATCAAGAAATGGCTGAACACACTCTATACAGCAATACTATGGGACCTGACAGCATTTCGGCTGCAATCTTAAATATTTATGCTCCAGAACAAGGGCAGCAGGCAAATAGGAACATCACCACCTGCAGATTCCCCTTCAAGTCACACCATCCTGACTTGTAAATATATCGCTGTTCCTTCACCATCACTGCGTCAGAGTCCTGGAACACCCTTCCTAACAGCACTGTGGGTGCTGTACGTACAGCACATGGACTGCAGCAGTTCAAGAAGGCAGCTCACCACCACCTTCTCGAGGGCAATTAGGGATGGGCAATAAATGCTGGCGTTGCCAGTGACGCCCACTGGCCATGAGTGAATTAAAAAATCTTTTTGTCCATACTTTCTCACACTCAAACCATCTCTAATGTTTTAAACAAATACTAAACCTAAATCTTAGATGAATAAAGAATTTTAAACTTGTCCTCAAGTATTCCTACAAATTGAAAAACACCCTAGTAAGTACTGCTGAAGGTCAAAAAGAACCATTTCCACTGCTGAGAGAGTCCAGAACAAGGAGGGATAAGCTGAAAATTTGAGCTGAGCTGTTCAGAGATAATATCAGGAATCACTTCTTTACACAAAGGGTCATGAAAATCTGCAACTCTTCCCCACAAAATGCTGTTGAGGTTGAGGGCATTTGAAAATTTCAGAACTGAGATTGGGTTTTTGCAACAAGATTCTCTGATCTCTATCCCACTACTTCATCACAGCATGTATTTTGGGTTCCATTTTTTTGAAGCAGAGGCCTTGGTGTTGCAAAATACAAAATGTCACCATTACCTGTGGGCGTACAGCTCTTCTTCTTGCAACGACACTACTCCTATTGCCTGTTATAGAAGCAACACTGTCTGCGCAAACAGAAATACAGTTCTCTCACTTAAGCGATTCCAACTCCATGAAATTCCAGTAACTTGAATATTTCCTCACCCATTGCTTGTTCTGGTAACGCCTGACAAAAGAATCTTCAAAAAAATTTCCCCAGCCAAACAGAGCAAATGCAAGCTAATAATTGCGCTGTGCTGCCAATGTCAGTTGGCTAATTGAGTTGGATTGCAAACTGCTTATGTTCACAAAGCCTGTCTGTCAATTGCCATTTATATCTCTTGAAAGGGAGGCCTTCAACCTTTTTGCTGCATCTTCACTCCCCATCACTTTGCACATTTCTACAGCAGTTGAAAGAATCAGTTCCAGTCCAATGTTGTGGGCTTTTTTCTGGAATCAATGCTATATTTGTTGTTTGAGTTCTCTGATGACTGCATTGTTTTTTTTTTGCTTTCAAAGAAATCTTTCAATTTATCTTTACATTCTGGATGCCTTGAAGTGAGGTATTGCTTTAGTTCTTCAGGTTTCTGTGATGCTGGGGACTTCAGGAGGAGGCCGAGATGGATCATCCACTCGGCACTTCTGGCTGAAGATTGTTACAAATGCTTCAGCCTTATCTTTTGCACTGATGTGCTGGACTCCCCCATCACCATTCACAGCTGGATATAGCAGGAGTGCAGAACTTTGATCTGATCCATTAGTTGTGGGATCACTTAGCTGTCTAAAGCATGCTGCTTCTGCTGTTTAGCATGCATGTAGTCCTGTGTTGTAGCTTCATCGGTCGGCACCTAATTTTTTTTGGTATGCCTTGTGCTGCTCCTACACTCCTCATTGAACCAGGGTTAGTCACTTGGCTCGATGGTAATTTGAGAGATATGCTGGGCCATGGACTGCACAGCACCTCATGGATGTACAGTTTTGAGCTGCTAGATCTGTTCTGAAGCTATCTCATTTAGCACGGTGATAGTGCCACACAACATGACAGAGGGTATCTTTAGTGTGAAGACACAGCGCTTCGTCTCCACAGGAACTGTGCGGTGGTCACTCCTAACAATACTCTCATAGACAGATGCATCCACAACACATAGATTGGTGAGGATGAGGTCCAGTAGGTTTTTCCTTTCTCTCACCACCTGCAGGAGGTCCAGTCTGGCAGATATGTCCTTCAGGACTCAGCCAGCTCAGTCAGTAGTGGTGCTACTGAACCATTCTTGGTGAGTATAATCTATGCCTATGGTACCCTCAGTGCTTCACCATGGTGTTCAACACAGAAGAGTACTGATTCATTAGTCGAGGGAGAGCAGTAGGTGGTAATCAGCAGGAGGTTTCCTTGCCTATGTTTGACTTGATGCCATGAGACTTCAAAGGATCCAGGGTCAATATTGAGGGCTCCCAAGATCTCTCCCTCCACACCTCAGATGTGACAGACTACTGGTTACACACTTGATCCAGTTTTTTGTTCAAATTGCAGATTGAACTGTAATAAATATTTTTTATGTTTAATTTTAATATAAACTAGAGGATGAATTTAGTTAGTTTTCAACTATTTACTTCAGAAGATAAGTCTATCTGAGCGATCGCAGCAGGGGCCGGAGTAATACCTCTCTTTATCCAATTTGAGTTAATAAGTGATTTGAATTTTGAGTGTTTTTGAGGGAAATAGGTTTTGGGATTAGCATCAGTGTTTTGCTGTCACATTCTAATTGATAAGCACAGTCACAGAGTGATCACTGAACTCTGAATTCAGTGATCCCCTATAGAAACTCTCGATGTCTTTGGCCATATTCCCCATTCTCCCCACATTGCCTACAAACCCCAGGTTATCCTCCAGGCAGCCAAGCCCTAGTCCCCCCACCGCCCCTTCCCATAGTGCTGGTGAATCTCTGTTTCCATCCCCCCACCTCCCTCCCCACATGCTGTCTAACTGTAGGCCTCTTACCCAGTTCCCCAAGTCGCAGGACTATTCCCCCTTTCTCCAGTACTGCTAGAGCCCAGAGATTTCTCACAGTGCAAGCAGCTCCCCATACTACTGAATACCAGGTACATTCCTCCAACTCATACACGTTGCTTATTTTCGTACTTTTAAAGTATTAAATGATAAAAAGCTAAACACAGATGGCGAGGTATCTTTATTAAATATTAAAATTACCGATTGGGTCTCTGCGTTTCTTGATCTATATTAATAACCTAGATTTGGGTGTATAGGGCACAATTTCAAAATATGCAGATGGCACAAAACTTGTGAACTGTGAGGATAGTGATAGACCTCAAGAGGACATAGACAGGCTGACGGAATGTGCGGACACGTAGCAGATGAAATTTAACACAGAGAGGTGCGATGTGATGCATTTTGGTAAGAGGAACGAGGAGAGACAATATAAAATAAAGGCTGCAATTCTAAATGGGGTGCAGGAGCTGAGGGCCTTGGTGTATTTGTGCACAAATTATTGAAGATGGCAGGGCAGGTTGAGAAAGGCAAAAGGGATCCGGAGCTTTATGATTAGAGGCATAGAGTACAAAAGCAAGGAAGTTATGATGAACCTTTATAAAACACTGGTTTGGCCACGACTGGAGTATTCTGTCTATTTCTGGGCACTGCACTTTAAGAAGGATGTGAAGGCTTCAGAGAGGGTGCAGAAAAAATTTACAAGAAATTCCACCGATGAGGTACTTCAGTTACATGGATAGATTGGAGAAGCTGGTATTTCCTTAGAGAAGAGAAGGTTAAGAGGAGATTTGATAGAGGTGTTCAATATCATGAGGGTTCTGGACAGAGTAGATAGGGAGAAACTGTTCCCATTGGCAGAAGGGTCGAGAACCAGAGGACACTGATTTAAGGTGATTGGCAAAAGAACCAAAGGCAACATGAGGAAAAATGTTTTTACACAGCGAGTGGTTAGGATCTGGAATGTACTTCCTGAGGGTTTCATGGAGGCACATTCAATCGTGACTTCCAAAATGGAATTGGATAAACACCTGAAGGGGAATAATTTGCAGGGCTATGGCAAAGGGTAGGGAGTTAGACTAGCTAAATTATCTTGCAGGGATTTGGCACAGGCTGAATGGCCTCCTTCTGTGTTGTCTGATTCTAGGATTTCATTTGAAAATACACTGAAAGCTCCTAGATTTTAAAACCCCTTTTAAAAGTGTCTTTTACCTGCAGCATCTGTTATATCTGTGGTTGGCATTTGTAATTAAAACTGCCATGTAGCATTAGCTCCAAACTCAACACTGTGTATTCTCCCTCTTATCACAGTCAGTGTCTGTGTTAGCGTGCAGCTCCCTTATAACTGTACTGAGTGGCAGTGCAGGACAAATGAGTATATTGGTAAGTTCTCTTCTTGGCAGTGCTCCAAACCAACAGCTGCTGGACTGTAGGGTATCCCCGTATCTTCCTGTCCATCACCAGACCTGAAATTCTCGGATGCCCCCTCATTTATCAGTCACCCACCCCCCATCCCACCATTTATTGAAGTGTTCCTCTCTCAGTTATTGATCAGTATTTCCCCCCCCCCCCCCCCACCTCCGATTTATCAATCAGTTTGCTATCAGGGCAGTTTCTATCCTCTAATATACACTGAATACCTTCTCTCACCATTCTCTCCCCTTCCCCAGGGTGTTGACTCATGAGGTGTCCATTTATTGCAGACTGTTTTCCGATTGGTCCTTTCTCAATTCTACCCGCTTGGGAATTCTTGACTCCGGACCAATATACAACTCCGATTGAAGGACATTGTTCACCTTCCTTCCACATTGGGTCAGTGTGCAAACACATCCTCTTATGGAGAAACTCCACTAATCTACGAACCTACCCAAAGTTTTGTTTGGGACTGCCTACTTCCAACCCTTCTCCCTGTCCTCTTTTTTTTTTTCGCTGACTGCCTCTCTTTATCTGGCAACACTGGCCTTCCCCCGCCCCAAACATCATCACGTCAGGCTCTGGATCTCCCTCTCAACCCTGCTGCTGGAACTGACTTCTGCCCTTGATGTCCACCCTATGTGAGCAGTGTCACATTTGATCAGCTATTCTATAAAATGGAATTCTATAAAAGGCCACACATTTACTTTCCTCAGAATAAGAACAGCAGTAGTATCATGAGGTGATGATCAGAGTGCGAACTGCCTTTTCTAAAGTGAGAGAGGCTGAGGCCAGTTTTAGTAGCACTGCCTTTGAATGAGCTTTGCCCAGCATAGAGTGGGTCTTTAACCTGGGAGCTTCAGGTTGATGTGATGCATTAGCTCACTGCACAGGGCCTTCAGTCGATGATCAATGGTGCCACTTTAATCTAAAAGATTTATTCAGTTTTCATCCTGCTCCAGAAGCAGATTGTTTTCAGCCTGGTTTCATGCAACATATACACTGTGTTTTTGATCTCCAGGGTTTGGTGTGGCTGAAGGACAGGGATGCTACCAGCTGTAAACTATGTGAAAAGGAGTTCTCCATTTCTACAAGGAAGGTAAATGACACACTGAGAATAACTTATCAGCAGGATAAAGTTCCTCTGATGGGACGGTCCAGAACAAGGAGGCACAGCCTCAAAATTAGAAAATCAGAATACTGTGGATGCTGGAAATCTGAAATAAAAACAGAAAATACTAGATGACCGTATTGATGCTGTGTCCTGCGCTTTCCCTGAACTGGAAAATTTCATCAACTTTGCTTCCATACTACCGTTTTCGATATTTCTTCCTTTTTCCTCAACCAAGGATATCTCCCCCACCGCCACCATGGTTGACAGGGACCTCAACAGTGTCCATTCCATTTCCAGCACTTCTGCTCTCACCCCTTCCCTTCCTTCCCATAACCATGATAGGATTCCCCTTGTCCTCAGCTTCCACTCTGTGAGCTTTCGGAAACAACAGATCATTCTTCACCATTTCTGTCACCTCCAGTGTGATGCCACACCAAACACATCTTCCCCTCCCCTTCCCTTTCTGCATTCCAGACACCCTGGTTCACTCTTTTATCACCGCTAATGTGACGCCCCTATTCAAGAAGGGCGGGAGACAAAAAGAAGGAAACTATAGGCCAGTCAACCTAACATCGATGGTTGGGAAAATGCTAGAGTCCATTATTGAGGAAGAAATAGCGGAACATTTAGAAAGGCTTAACGCAATCAAACAGAGTCAGTCTGGTTTTGTGACAGGGAAATCATGTTTGACAAATTTGCTAGAGTTCTTTGAGGATATAACAAGCAGAGTGGATAAAGTAGATGTAGTGTATTTAGATTTCCAGAAGGCGCTTGATAAGGTGCCACATAAAAGATTATTGCACAAGATAGGAGCTCATGCTATTGGGGTAATGTATTCGCATGGATTAGGATTGGTTAACTCACAGAAGACAGAGAGTCGGGATTAATGGGTCTTTTTCAGGTTGGAAAGATGTAACTAGTGGAGTGCCACAAGGATCAGTCCTAGGGCCTCAATTATTTACTATCGATATTAATGACTTGGAGGAGGGGGCAGCGTGTAATATATCCAGATTTGCTGACGATACAAAAATAGGTGGGAGGGCATGTTGTGATGAGGACATAAGGAATCTGCAAGGGGATAGAGATAGGTTGAGTGAGTGGGCAAAAACTTGGCAGATGGAGTTTAATGTAGGAAAGTGTGAGGTCATGCACTTTGGTAGGAAGAATCAAAAGGCAGACTATTATTTAAATGGAGAGAGACTCCAAAAAGTGCAGTACAGAGGGATCTGGGTGTTCTTGTGCATGAAACACAATAAGTTAGCATGCAGGTGCAGCAAGTAATTAAGAAGGCAAATGGAATTTTGGCCTTTATTGCTAGGGGGTTAGAGTTTAAAAATAGGGAAGTCTTGTTACAACTGTGCAGGGTGTTGGTGAGGTCGCACCTGGAGTACTGCATACAGTTTTGGTCCCCGTATTTAAGAAAGGATATACTAGCACTGGAGGCAGTTCAAAAGAGATTCACTAGGCTGATTCCTGGGATGAAGGGGTTGACTTATCAAGAATGGCTAAACAGATCAGGCCTTTATTCATTAGAGTTTAGAAGAATGAGGGGTGATCTTATTGAAATGTACAAGATTCTGAGGGGGCTTGACAGGTTAGATGTTGAGAAGATGTTTCCACTAGTGGGGAAATCTCGAACTAAGGGACATAGTTACAGAATAAGGGGGGGACACTCATTTAAAACTGAGATGTGAAGGAATTTCTTTTCTCAGAGGGTAGTGAATGTCTGGAGTTCTCTACCCCAGAGAATTATGGAGGCTAGATCACTGATAGTATTTAAAGAGGAGGTAGATAGATTTTTGAAATATTAGAGAGTTGAGGGCTCTGAGGAGCGGGCACGAAAGAGGAGTTGAGGTCTGGGGCAGATCAATCGTGATCTTATTGAATGGCCAGGCAGGCTTGAGGGGCCAAATGGCCTACTCCTGCTCCTATTTCTTATGTGCTTGCGTTCAAACACTTCTTCCAGGTGAAACAGTGGTTTACATTGTACTGTGCACTAGGGAGACCAAACATCTGGGGTGACTGCTTTGTGGAACATCTCTGTTCAATCTGCAAGTGTGACCCTGAGCTTCTGGTTGCCTGTCATTTTAATTCTCCATCTTGCTCCCACTCTGACCTTTTTGTCCTCTGTCTTTCAATGAAGCTCAAGGTAATCTCCAAGAACAGCACCTCATCTTTCAGTTAGGCACTTTACAGCCTTCTGGATTCAACATTGAATTCAACAATTTTGGATTGTACTCTCTGCCCCCATCTTGTTTCCTTTCTCTTTACTGGTTTTAATTTTTCTCTTTTTTTTGCTTTTGGACAGCAGCTGTTCATCATTCTGCCATTCACACCTCCTAGAGATGTCTTGTTTCTTTACTTGCCCCATTTCCACTCCCTTTGGCCTTGCATCATCAAACCTTTTGTCATTTAATCTCTCCCTGTCTTTCACCCTTTCACAGACCTTCCCTTTTTTTCCACCCTCTCTCATTTCACTTGCTTAAAACCTATTACATTTCTAACTTTTCCCAGTTCTAATGAAGGGGCATTGACCTGAAATGTTAACTCTGCTTCTGTCTCCACAGATGCTGCCAGAACTGCTGCATATTCCCAGCATTTTCTGTTTTTACCTCAAAATTAGAACTAGGCCATTGAGGGGTGATGTCAGGAAGCACTTCTGCACACGGTGATGCTCTCTTCATCCCCACTCCACCAAAATCAGTTGGGGGGTGGGTTGGTCAAATGAAACTTTCAAACTGAGATTGATAAATTTTTGTTAGGCAAGGGTATTAAGGGTTATAGAACCAAGATGGGTAGATGGAGTTAAAATACAGATCAACCATGATCTAATTCAGTTGCAGGCTTGAGAGGCTGGGTGACCTCGTCCTGTTCCTATAACAAACATCAGTGAAGCACTCGTCCCATCTCAACAGGGTGACTTTTCACCTTGGGCCAAATCCAGTTATGATGGATGAAAGCTGCTTCAGCAAAATCCTGCATGAAATGAATGTAGAGCAGTTTGAATCAACATCCCATTGAGTGAATGCACAGCACAAATCTGTCCTTAATTTGGTACCTGTCCCATATTGCACATGTGCTGGGAATGTTTAATGGGACAGTGTAGAGGGAGATTTACTCTGTATCTAACCTGTGCTGTACCTGCCCTGGAAGTGTTTGATACTAAAACTAGTTGCCTGAATTAAGGAAAATGTTCTTGCCTTAATGAGAACAAAAATGTCAAAACTTGTGTCAGGCGTGAGCTTCCCAGATATTGCACTCATAGAGTGCTTACTAAGATCTGTTATTCATTAGAAATTTCTATGTATCATTTTACAGTCTTGAAAGACTTGTTTTAGAAATGGTTGTGAAACTGCAGATGATTCCCATTAGTGTCCCTCCCTCCTCCTCCAAGTACTGCCTGAGGGTTGGCTTCAATCTCACAGGCACTAAGCACCTTCTTGTACCTTGCCTAGGTGCAAGCCTTAGACCATCAGTATCAGTAGACAACTCACAGCTGACACCAAGACTGTCCTCACAATTTTCTAGCCTGAGGAATGAAAATTTGGGAAGCTGTATATGAGCAAGCTATCTCCCTTTCCTCTGCAAAGTCCTTGAACATTGTTATGATCAGGTGAGGAACAATGAACAGTACAGCACAGGAACAGGCCATTCGGCCCTCCAAGCCTGCGCCGATCTTGATGCCTGCCTAAACTAACACCTTCTGCACTTCCGGGGCCCATATCCCTTCCTTTTCATGTATTTGTCAAGATGTCTCTTAAACGTCGCTATCGTATCTGCTTCCACCACCTCCCCTGGCAGCAAGTTCCAGGCACTCACCACCCTCTGTGTAAAAAAAACTTGCCTCGCACATCCCCTCTAAACTTTGCCCCTCGCACCTTAAACCTATGTCCCCTAGTAACTGACTCTTCCACCCTGGGAAAAAGCTTCTGACTATCCATTCTGTCCATGCCGCGCATAACTTTGTAAACCTCTATCATGTCGCCCCTCCACCTCCGTCGTTCCAGTGAAAACAATCCGAGTTTTTCCAACCTCTTCTCATAGCTAATGCCCTCCAGACCAGGCAACATCCTGGTAAACCTCCTCTGTACCCTCTCCAAAGCCTCCACGTCCTTCTGGTAGTGTGGCGACCAGAATTGCACGCAATATTCTAAGTGTGGCCTAATTAAGGTTCTGTACAGCTGCAACATGACTTGCCAATTTTTATACTCTATGCCCCGACCGATGAAGGCAAGCATGCCGTATGCCTTCTTGACTACCTTATCCACCTGCGTTGCCACTTTCAGTGACCTGTGGACCTGTACGCCCAGATCTCTCTGCCTGTCAATGCTCCTAAGGGTTCTGCCATTTACTGTATACCTCCCACCTGCATTAGACCTTCCAAAATGCATTACCTCACATTTTTCCGGATTAAACTCCATGTGCCATTTCTCCTCCCAAGTCTCCAACCGATCTATATCCTGCTGTATCCTCTGACAATCCTCATCACTATCCGCAACTCCACCAACCTTTGTGTCGTCCGCAAACTTACTAATCAAACCGGCTACATTTTCCTCCAAATCATTTATATATACTACAAAGAGCAAAGGTCCCAGCACTGATCCCTGCGGAACACCACTAGTCACATTCCTCCATTCAGGACAAACACCCATCCACTGATACCCTCTGTCTTCTATGACTGAGCCAGTTCTGTATCCATCTTGCAAGCTCACCTCTGATCCCGTGTGACTTCACCTTTTGTACCAGTCTGCCATGCGGGACCTTGTCAAAGGCTTTACTAAAGTCCATATAGATGCCCTTCCTTCATCAATCATCTTCGTCACTTCCTTAAAAAACTCAATCAAATTAGTAAGACATGACCTCCCCTTCACAAAACCATGCTGTCTCTCGCTAATAAGTTTGTTTGTTTCCAAATGGGAGTAAATCCTGTCCCGAATAATCCTCTCTAATAATGTCCCTACCACTGACGTAAGGCTCACCGGCCTATAATTTCCTGGATTATCCTTGCCACCCTTCTTAAACAAAGGTACAACATTGGCTATTCTCCAGTCCTCTGGGACCTCACCTGTAGCCAATGAGGATGCAACGATTTCTGTCAAGGCCCCAGAAATTTCTTCCCTTGCCTCCCTCAGTATTCTAGGGTAGATCCCATCAGGCCCTGGGGACTTATCTACCTTAATGCTTTGCAAGACACCCAACACCTCCTCCTTTTTGATAATGAGATGACTGAGACTATCTGCACTTCCTTCCCTAGGCTCATCATCCACCAAGTCCTTCTCTTTGGTGAATACTGATGCAAAGTACTCATTTAGCACCTCGCCCATTTCCTCTGGCTCCACATATAGATTCCCATCTCTGTCCTTGAGTGGGCCAACCCTTTCCCTGGTTACCCTCTTGCTCTTTATATATGTATAAAAAGCCTTGGGATTCTCCTTAATCCTGTTTGCCAATGACTTTTCATGACCCCTTTTAGCCCTCCTAACTCCTTGCTTAAGTTCCTTCCTACTGTCTTTATATTCCTCAAGTGCTTCATCTGTTCCTAGCCTTCCATTTCTTACAAATGCTTCCTTTTTCTTTTTGACTAGGCTCACAATATCCCGTGTTATTCAAGCTTCCCGAAACTTGCCAAACTTGTCTTTCTTCCTCACAGGAACATGCTGGTCCTGGATTCTAATCAGCTGACGTTTGAAAGACTCCCACATGTCAGATGTTGATTTACCCTCAAACAGCCGCCCCCAATCTAAATTCTTCAGTTCCTGCCTAATATTGTTATAATTAGCCTTCCCCCAATTTAGCACCTTCACCCGAGGACTACTCTTATCCTTATCCACAAGTACCTTAAAACTTATGGAAGTATGGTCACTGCTCTCGAAATGCTCCCCCGCTGAAACTTCAACCACCTGGCCGGGCTCATTCCCCAATAACAGGTCCAGAATGGCCCCATCCCTAGTTGGATATCTACATACTGTTTCAAGAAGCCCTCCTGGATGCTCCTCACAAATTCTGCCCCATCCAAGCCCCTAGCACTAAGTGAGTCCCAGTCAATATAGGGGAAGTTAAAATCACCCACCACTACAACCCTGTTACCTTTACATCTTTCCAAAATCTGTCTACATATCTGCTCCTCTACCTCCCGCTGGCTGTTGGGAGGCCTGTAGTAAACCCCCAACATCGTGACTGCACCCTTCCTATTTCTGAGCTCCACCCATATTGCCTCGCTGCATGACCCCTCTGAGGTGTCCTCCCGCAGTACAGCTGTGATATTCTCCTTAACCAGTAATGCAACTCCCCCACCCCTTTTACATCCCCCTCTATCCCGCCTGAAGCTTCTAAAGCCTGGAACATTTAGCTGCCAATCCTACCCTTCCCTCAACCAAGTCTCTGTAATAGCAACAACATCATATTTCCAAGTACTAATCCAAGCTCTAAGTTCATCTGCCTTACAATACTTCTCGCATTGAAACAAATGCACTTCAGACCACCAGTCCCGCTGTTCTCCGCAACATCTCCCTGCCTGCTCTTCCTCTTAGTCCTACTGGCCTTATTTACTATGTCTTCCTCATTTATTTCACCTGCTGTCCTATTGCAATGATTCCCACCACCCTGCCACACTAGTTTAAACCCTCCCGAGTGACGCTAGCAAACATTGCAGCCAGGATATTAGAGCCCCTCCAGTTTAGATGCAACCCGTCCTTCTTGTACAGGTCCCATCTGTCCCTGAAGAGAGCCCAATGGTCCAGATATCTGAAACCCTCCCTTCTACACCAGCTGCTCAGCCACGTGTTTAGCTGCAGTATCTTCCTATTTCTAGCCTCACTGGCACGTGGCACAGGGAGTAATATAGAGATTGCAACCCTAGAGGTCCTGTTTTTTAACTTACTACCTAACTCGAATGGTTCCCCTCTTTTTCCTCTCCTTGTTTGATCGCAACAGGTTTACTACTTTTTTGAAAGGATCTACTTGCCAATTCAGTGAGTCTTTAACAGTTTTTGCACTGTGATCATATAAAGAAACAATCGGACATGTTTTCTTGAGTTTAAAAAAGAAGTAGGTTAGCTTTATTGTACTTAAACCGATCGAAGTAAAATAATGAAATACGTTCCAACTTCCATGCACACCCAATCTAAGTTCACATATGCACACAAGTGGATTACAGATTGTGGGGAGTGGAGGATAGATTCAAATTAGAGTCCAGAGAAATAAATGGGGTATACAGTCTGTGGAAGTTGGTGATTTGGCTGCCTTCTGGCTGAATTTGGTGGTCGTGCGCTTTTCCCTTGGTCGTCCCATTGCTTCAAATTTGAAGATGTAAATGGCTGATCTGGCTGTTCTCCTGAAGACAGTAGTGCGGGGTTGATTTCCTTCAACAAGTCTCTGTCTGCAGCAGGGGTGTCCCTGGGTGGTCACAGTCAGCAAACAGAGTTCAAAGCTTGCAAAGTGAGTTGGAGAGAGAGGGAGGAAGGAAGGATGGAGGGACCCCACTCAGGTCTTCTGTGATCAGCATCTAGCTACTTGCCTCTTTACTGAGAGAAAACAGAAGTTTAAGCACATGGAAGGTGGGCCTGTCACATGACCATTACCCAAACATGGTTGTTACTAGTGTATTCCCCCTTGCAACTTAATGAGTTTATGTCTGGGAAATCCCCTTCTCTCAGCTTAGGGTCCCATTGTTCAAGTGATTAGATTTAGTGGTTCGTCTCCACCTAGGGGTAGGTGCCGTCCTGCTCCAAAATGATGAGTCAGGCATTGAGACACCAGTTAGGCATTTCTCCAAAAAATTAAATAGACATCAAAATAGATACGCTGTGGAGAAGGAAACTCTGGGACTGTTACTAGCTCTTACGCACTTTGAAGTGTATGCCCAAAATGGATATAGAGTCCCCATACTTATGCCGACCACAACCAATTTGAAACCCAGAATGCAAGGCTGAATACCTCAGGTGATTGCCTTGATGACTTGCTAATGGGGACAGGATATGTGGTTCACTCAGATTCCCCAGGTCATTGTCCTTGATGGGTCTTTGCAGATATGGTGTCTCCATCGCAATGAATTGGAATATGGAAGGTACAGTGGTCGAATTGGAGTAGCCATCTTTAGCTTCAAGCTCTAGTTGCCTTTAGCCTCATTTAAAAAAAATTCAATTTGGGTTTTCAACCGGTAGATTAAAAATTCGGCATAAAGCACGTTTTTGTGACACCTTCACACCATGCGAAATGAAATGCGACAACTGGAGCATTTCATTATAAGGCTGTTAATAAACTATCCACACACTCATCCTCAAACACTCTTACACTGCTGTAGCTATGCTCTGGTTAAGTTTTTGTTCAAGATGATTCTGTGCTGAATTAAACTCTGGATAAAGCATCAACTATCACACTGTTTTTCCCTGCAATGTGGGTAATCTTTAGGTGGTAAGGTTGCAAAAGCAGGCTCCATCGAAATAGCCTTGCATTCTGGGTTTCAAATTGGTTGTGGTCGGTATAAGCTATGGGGACTGTATATCCATTTTGGGCATATACTTCAAAGTGCTTGAGAGCTAGTAACAGTCTCATAGAGTTTCCTTCTCCACAGAGTATCTATTTTAATGTCTGTTTAATTTTTTTGGAGAAATGCCTAACTGGTGTCTCAATGCCTGACTCCTCATCTTGGAGCAGGACAGCACCTACCCTTAGGTCACTAGCATCAACTGTCACTTTAAATGGTTTGTTAAAGTTGGGAGCTGTCAGCACTGGTTCCTTGGTTAAGATGGCTTTCAACCTCTCTAAAGCTATTTGACACCTCCCTGATCACACTACCTTTGCTCTTTTTTGTAACAAATCTGTCAGTGGGGCGGCTAAAGCATTGAAGTTTGGGACGAACTTGTGGTAGAGCCCACGAATCCCCAAAAATCGCATTATTTCCCGTTTCATCTTGAGGGGGGCGGGGGGGGCCGGAAAATCCATCAATGCCTGTACCTTTGCTGCTCTGGGCAGCACCCGCCCTTGACCCACAACCTGCCCTAGGTAGGTTACCTGAGCTTTAGTGAACTCGCTCTTTGTGCGGTTTACCAGTAGATCAGTCGACTGTAACCTTTGGAAGAGGGCTTCTAACTGGTCTAGTGGTTCCCCCCAGGTGTCACTGTATACTAACCGATCATCAAGGTACACTACATACTTGAAACGGCCGGCCACTACCCGGTTCATCATTCTTTGGAAGGTGGCTGGGCATTTCTTAATCCAAATGGCATCACCCGGCACAGGAAGAAGCCATCTGGGATGATGAAAGCCGAGATCTCTTTAGCTCAGAGGGTTAAGGGAACCTGCCAGTATCCTTTCAACAAGTCTATTTTTGTTATGTGAGTGGCGTTTCTTGCTCTATCAATGCAGTCTTCCCGGTGGGGAATCCGGTAGGCGTCGGCTCTGATCACTGCATTAACCCTCCTGTAATCAAAGCAAAGCCTTGTTGAGGCATCAGGCTTGGGCACAAGCACGACTGGGGAACTCCTGCTGCTCTGATTGTGCTCAATCACATTGTGCTGCAGTATTTTCCTCCCGAACCTGGGTCAGTTTCCTGAGACCTAGGTGATAGGAATTTTGCTTTATGGGAGGGGTCTCTCCTACATCCACATCATGTAGGGCTAGGGTTGTGCTGCCTGGTTTATCCCTGCAGATCTCTTTAAACACTGTGAGCAGCCTTGTTAGGTCTCCTTTCTGTTCTGCACTTAAGTAGGACAGTAAGGTGTCTTATCTCCCAACATTTTGTTGTTAGCTAACCAGATGGTAGGGGGTTCGATTGGGAATTGCCAAGCCTCCCTCTAACTTGTCTTCACTGTCCCTTTCGTCATTCTCTTTCCTGACTGCCTGACATATCTGTGCTTGTTTGCTCCCTTCCCAGCTGTGTTACCTCTTTAATATATTGACATGGCACAACCTTTGCTTTTTTCTACGGTCTGGGGTGTCAATTAAATAATTCACCTCGCTAATTCTCTACTACTCTGTACGGGCCACTGAACTGGGCTTTCGGTGGTTCGCCATGTATTGGTGGTAGCACTAACACATGGTCTCCAGGCTGAAATGTTCTGGCCTTGGCATGTTTATCCGCCTGCCTTTCCGTAGCTGTCTTGAGGTTTTAAGGTGCTCCTGAGCCACCACGCAGGCTCTTGTGAGCCTCTCACGGAACACGGAGATGTAGTCTAATGTGGAAGATTCGTCCCTGTGCTCTAAAAACCTCTCCTTGATTAGTTTAAGAGGACCCTCTCACCTCTTGTCCATAAACTAATTCAAAGGCACTAAAGCCAGTGGACACATTGGGTGAGTCCCTGGCAGCAAACCGAAGAAATCCCAGCCCTTTGTCCTAGTCATGGGGTACTCATAGCATTATTGCTGTGATTATTGTCTTTAGGGTCTGGTGGGACCTTTCCAAAGCCCCTTGTGATACTGGATGGTAGGCTGAGGACTTTAGCTGGGTTATGCCCAGATTACCCATGACCTTTTGAAAAATACTGTTTATAAAATTCGTGCCCTGATTCGACTGGATCTCGGCAGGCAATCCATATCGGGCAAAGAATTGGGTTAGCCATCCACCACTACCTTTCCGAAGAAGGTTTCAGATAACCAAACAGCAGGGTCATCCGTCTGCAGTGCCAGTTCAGACTCCACTGATGGAGCTATTTTGGCCATGAACCGGGTCACCACATATTCAGGGAAATTGCCAGGGACCTTCTCCTGTAACTGCTCTGTCTCCCTGACCTTTTTCGGCCTCTCTAAGACTGCTGGGGAAGCTACCACCTTGGCCCCCACACCAGGTCATTACTGAGGAGTAGGTTGACCCTTTCCATAGCTAAACTAGGGACAATCCCAACAGTTGCCGGTCCTGAAATAAGGTCGCAGCCCAGATGCACCCGATATAAAGTTATAGGTCCAGGGTTGTCCCAACATACGGCCCGTGGGCCAGCATCTGGCCCACCAAAAGTTTCCATTCGGCCCACGGATGTATTTCAGAGATGAGAAATCTACGTGTCTTCCACTTTCAAAGCGGCTTTTAAAAAAAATCGCAAGTCAGTTTCACAGCTGACAGGTGCTGACATCAGGAACAGCGGTTTCTGAACTTCAGACAGATTCATGTTTTTCCGGTGGGCTTTTTAAAAAAAAGAGTCAGAACCATGAGAGAGAGGGAGAGTGATCAAGATCACTCCTGACAGACAGATATCTATATGTAAGTGTGCAGGCAAACATTGACTACTTGTGCAAGCAAAAAAAAGCCAGGTATCTCACTAACTCAGTGTCCAACATAGTGATGGGAAAGTAAGTCAATAAATAAATTTTCTCATTTAAAGCTTC
This sequence comes from Heterodontus francisci, assembly GCF_036365525.1. Classification (NCBI taxonomy): domain Eukaryota; kingdom Metazoa; phylum Chordata; class Chondrichthyes; order Heterodontiformes; family Heterodontidae; genus Heterodontus; species Heterodontus francisci. Next base: position 11,522,781 of record NC_090390.1, on the reverse strand, counting down.
TTCACAAAAATACACATTTTTTGTTATTTTGATTAATACTGAGATAAAACTTTTAATGCCTTTTTCTGAGATTGTCTCACCGGCCCTCTATGTAAGACAAAAATTGTAATGTGGCATCCCCACGCGAAAAGGTTAGACAACCCTGGTGTAGATTGTCCTCCGATACCGTTCACTAATACTTTGACATTCAGTGCACTGTCTGGGGAAAAGATCATGCCTTTTCCCAGCAGAAGGGATTGGGTGGCCCCAGTATCCCCTAAGTATGACCGTAGGCTTACTTGCCACACTGGAGGGGTATTGGGTCACTTTTCCTTTAGACATAAAATCCTGGTAACTCTCAGGAATTTTAAGTTCTCCCACACTCTCAGCCATACGTTTACAGGGACTTACTGCCGCAGTTGGATCCACAGCCTGATCTGCTGTGCTTTCCACCAGGGCCCCTTTTCCTGCACTGGTCTGGTGTACCCTGACTAATCCTATGGGTTTTCCCCGTAACGTCCAGCAGTCAGTTCGAAGGTGACCTGCCTTGTTGCAATGGAAACACACAGGCATCCGGGCATCACTCAGCACCTTCCTTTTTGACCTGAGGAGGGTCCCCTGTGTTTCCAGCTTTCCCTACTCACCCATGACTGTTTATCCTCCTATCACCCTCCCACCTTCTATCCTTTTCAGGTTTTTGGAGGTGATTAGGGAATGGTTTCCCTTGGGGCAAGGGCTTGTGGACAAGCTCATAGTCATCAGCCAGAGTTGCTGCCTGCCTGGCTCTTCTCTGGTTTGACTGCAACTGAGTTTATCCTTTATTAACACAGTGGTGGAAGTTACCACCTCAGTGAGCACTTGCTCCTGTTCCTCTAATGTAATTGCAAAAGAACCAATCAGACAGGTTTTCTTCAGTTTAAACAAGAAAGATGTAAGTTTATTGCACTTAACACTCTACCCCAGTTAAAAATACGCTACACATTCACGCACACATTCACACGAGAGTCACACACACACAAATAGATTACAGAGGGAAAACAGATTTGGTGGTTGGATTAAAGGCCGGAATAAATGGAATTTAAATACGGCATATATTAGTCTAATAGTCTTCGGTTGAAATTGTAGTTCTGAAGTCCTCACTGGGCCACATGCAAGGTGGTGGGCTTGCTTTTCTCAGGGCTCCTGAAGGCAGAAGAGGGGTTTGATCCTCGTCCCCTAGTTGCTGGCTGTGGTGGTCTGTAGGCTTGAATGGGTTCCCCATTGCAGCCGGATCTTTTCTTGATATTTACCTGCTTCGTTGATGGCTTTTCAGTTACTCTTCTCTGCTGTCTGTGGGACAAAGCTTACAGTCTCTCCAGAGCTATGTAGGCAGTCACATGACGCTATCAAGCCTCTTTGTTTTTTTTCTTCTCAGATTCAAGCTGCTACACCTCAGTATTTCCAGTCACACTTGGAAGAGGTTGGCTGTTTCAAAGTCAGTGGGTGTAGATAGTCCTGACGACTGTGTTGATAAGGCCATTCTAGGTAATTTAATCACTGAGAGCACCCCATTGTTCTGGCTAGGTTGGATGAGACTTGTCATCTCCAGTTTGATCTTTTGGTGTTTCAAATGTAAATTGCAGTGGCCATCTTGGCTGCCATTTTTATTTTATAAATTTACTTGTAAGATTTTCTATTAAAAGTCTAATTTAAGGTTCTAACAGATGAAATTAATGTTTCTCCTTTGGCATATAGGGTTTTCATGACACCTCCGTACCACGCAAAATGAAATGCGACGATGGGAGCATTTCATTAAAGAAGTGGAAAAGAAAACAAAGGAAAAAGCACATTCATTTTTCATTCGCTCTGCAATTCATCCATGAACCTTAGATTTGTTGCAGCTGTTTGTTTTTCTCTGCAGCAGCAAGGCTGATTTAATTGCCGCTTTTTTTTTCTTGAAGTTTGTCTAAAGTGTCTTTAGTATCAATTTGTAATAACCTGGAGATGGGCATCTCACTGAACATATGGTTGTTGGGGTCTGCAAATTTCCATGATTGTCAAGTTCTCCTGTATGTACAAGCATCAACCCCTCAACTGCTGTTTCTGCAACACGTGGCTTTAACCATTCAGGTTCCAGTACCTTGCTGATTTCTCTCCCTATAGTGGTATCGGGTAATAAATTGGTTTTAAGCCCCTGTGAGATGTCAGAAATTTCCTCTGGGTCCTTGTTCTTGCTGGAGTCTGAAGTGAGATTGTTGGATTTGATGAGCTTTGGGCTTGGGCCCTTAACATTGGGTTATGGAGTGGATAAATCCATCTTGACCTCAATTTTAGTTTTCTAGTGAGTCAGACAAGTGCTGCTCACTTCAGGGTATTTGTGTTTCCTTTTTCTGTTTGCTGTGAGGAGGCTCAGTGGCACGAAACAAAGGGTATTTGTTGACGGATATTTTTGCGACTGGAAGGCTGTTTCCAGTGATGTTCCGCAGGGCTCAGTACTGGGTTCCCAGCATATATTAATGATTTGGACGTAAATGTGGGGGGCATGATCAAGAGGTTTGCAGATGACACAAAGATTGGCCGTATGGTAGGTAGCAAGGATAGCTGTAGGCTGCAGGAAAATATTGATGGTCTGGGCTTAAGTGGCAAATGGATTTCAACCCGGAGAAGTGTGAGGTGATGCATTTGGGGAAGTCAAGCAAGGCAAAGGAATACACGATTAATGGGAAAATACTGAGAAGTGTAGAGGAGCTGAGGGACCTTGGAGTGAATGTCCACAGTTCCCTGAAGGTCGCAGGACAGGTCGATAAGGTATCCTTTACTTTATTAGCCGAGATACAGAATATAAGAGCAGCGAGGTTATGCTGGAATTGTAAAAATCATTGGTTAGGCCACAACTTGAGTACTGTGTGCAGTTCTGGTCACCTCATTACAGAAAGAATGTAATTGCACTAGGGAAGGTACAGAGATTTACGAGGATGTTGCCTGGACTGGAAAAATGCAGCTATGAGGAAAGATTGGATAGGCTGGGATTGTTCTTGGAACAGAGAAGGCTGAGGGGAGATCTGATTGAAATTTTGAGGGGCCTGGATAGAGTGGAGGTGAAGGACCTGTTTACCTTAGCAGAGGCGTCAGTGACTAGGAGGCATAGGTTTACAGTAATTGGTAGAAAGATTAGAGGGGAGATAAAGAAAACATTTTTCACCCAGAAGGTGGTGGGGTCTGAAACTCACTGTCTGAAAGAGTAGTTGAGGCAGAAACCCACAACTCATTCAAAAGGAGTCTGGATATGCACCTCAAGTGCCGTAATCTGCAGGGCTACGGACCAAATGCTAACAGGCGGGATTAGACTGGTTGGATTGTTTATCGGCTGGCACAGACACGATAGGACATGTGGCCTCTTTCTTTGCCATAAACTTTCTATGATTCTATGGTCCCTTTGCTAATCTCCCCCATGTCCTCTGGGACATACCTGCTTGCAGGTATCTGTCCAGCTTCCACTGCGCTCCCCTGTGGCATTTCGACTAGGCGAGGCATCGCCCTCACTGTTAGCTTTTTTGGAAACTTACCTTGCCCCTGTAGGTGTCTGTAAATGTTAACAGCCTGGGTAGGGTACCCCTTTGGCCTGCATTTACGTAGGAGGATGTGGGGTCTAATTTTTCCAACATTTCAGGGTTGGCTGACCAGACAGTAGGAGGTTCAATTTGGGAATCCCCTCGGCCCTCCGTTAACCTGTTTTCGCTGCCCTTTTCATCCCCATCCTCCCTACCTGTCTGCCAGACCTGTGCTTGTCTGTCCCATTTTGTTCTCTGCAGGGTTCCCTCACAATCCACCAGCCCTCTGCTAGAGGGTTCCCCAGAAGCCAGTACTGGAATTAGGGGTGCAGGTTTACTGCAGGCTGGGGCTTCCTCACAACCTGGCACATGTAGCAAGTTTTACAGAACTCCACCACATCTTTGTGGAGTTTTGGTCAGTCAAAATGCTGTCTTATGCGGGTTATGATTTTTGTACACCGACATGCCCAGCCATTGAAAGCTCGTGGGCCATTCGTAATATTTCTTTACGGTACCCCGGCAGCACCAATATCTGGTGAACCACTATCCACTCTTTGTCCGCAGAGCTGTGAGAAGGTTCCCATTCTTTAAACAGTAGCACTCAGGGACTCCCTCTACTTCAATTGCAGTTTGGTCAGTCTGTGCTAACTTCCTTAACATTGGGTTGGCTTGTCGAGCCTCAACTAGGGAAGATTTGTTTGACCCATTCCTTGGGTCCTCTAACTCCATAAAGCAGGTTTCAGACAACCAGACAGCAGGGTTACCTATCTGCAGTGCCAGTTCAGTCTCCTCTGAGGGAGCTGGTTTGGCTATGGCCTGATTCACCACACAATCAGGGGAAATGCTGGGTACTGACTCCTGCAATTGCCCTGCCTCTCTGACCTCCTTTGGTCTCTCTACTACTACTGAGGAAGCTACCACCTTCGACCCTGCCAGAACAATACCTCGGAGCAGGTCGACCCCATCCACAGGCAAATTAGGAACAATCCCCACAGTCACCGGTCCGGAAACTAGGTCGCACAGCAAGTGCACCTGCTATAAAGGTACGAGCATATCCCGCCCTCCAATACCACTCACTAACACTCTTGCATTCACTGCACTCTCTAGGGGAAAGGTCAAACCTTTTCCCAGCAGAAGGGATCTGGTGGCCCTTGTATCCCTGTGTATGATGATGGGTTTGCTTGCCCCACTCAAGGGGTATGGGGTTACTCTCCCTTTGGACACAAAATCCTGATAAGCTTCAGGGATCTTGTTAAATTTTCCTGCACCCACAGCAGTGTTTTATGGGTCTTACTGCTGTTACAGTTAAAGTCACAGCCTGCTCTGTTGTGCTTTCCATCAGGGCCCCTTCTCCTGCACTGGTCTGGTGTACCCTGATTAAACCTACAGGTTTTTCCTGTAATTTCCAACAGTCAGCTTAGAGGTGACCTGCTTTGTTACAGTGGAAACACACAGGTCTCCGGGTCTCACTCCTGCTCTCAGCACTGTCTTTTTTGGCTTGAGGAGGGCCCCCTGTGTGTCCGTTCTCGCCCAGGGCTGTTTGGGCTCCTATCACCCACCTTTTATCCTTTACGGGGTTGTATGGAGCAAATTCATCAGCCAGAACTGCGGCCTGCCTGGCTCTGTGAATCTTTTGTTCCTCTCCATGGGTTTTAATAAAAAGGGGAAGGGAGTTTTTAAACTGCTCGAGAAGAATCATCTTTGAGGCTTTCATATGTGGCTGTACCTTAAGGGCCCTTATCCACTGGTCAAAGGCCAGCTGCTTACTTCTTTCAAACTCGAGGTAAGTTTGGTCAGGCTACTTCCAGAAGGTTCGGAATTTCTGACGGTAGACTTCCAGTACCAGCTCATCTGCCCCGAAGATAGCATTTTTAGTCAGTTCATAATCTGATGAACTTTCATCTGGCAACAGTAAATAAATCTCATGGGCTTTTTCTGTTGGCTTGCTTTGTAACAGCAGGGTCCAGCTCTCGGCTGGCCATTTCAGCTGTTTTGCAAGCTTTTCAAATGTGACAAAAAGTGCTTCCACGTCCCCCTCATTGGACTTTGGAATCAACTGGGAGAACTTTAAGAGCTGAGCACACGGCCCTGAGCTAAGGGTAGCTTCCACATTGGCCATGCTTTCACTGGGGTTACCATGTCGCCCCTAGTTAATTCAAGTTGCCTTAGCTCTCTTTCCTCCTCCTTCTGGAAAATTCTCTCTCCCTCCCCTCTCTCTCTTTCCCTCCCTTCTCTTTCTCTTTTTCCCTATCTTACAATTCAAATCTCCTCTGTTCCAATTGTATTTTTACTAATATTACCCTGTCTGAGTCTGACTCCAACCCTGTTTCTGAATCTTCAGGTTCGAGTGAAAAATGGTTGGCCACAGTTTTAAGATTTCAGATTTCTTAGCATTTGTATGGAAAGTAATCCCAAACTGCCCAGCTACATTCCTCAACTCTTCAATAGATAGGGGCTTTAACTTATCCCAAGTTACTTCATCCTGGCTTGGGAAGGTAGTGGCATGTTAGTATTATAGCGTCAAAATCACAAGAAAACCTGTATTGAAGTTTTTTTTGATCGAGATCAATTCGATTTCCCACTTCCAATTTCTCGTTTGCCTTTGGGTCGTGGTCACAGACTAGAGCCCTCAAATTTCTGTTAAGGCCAGGTGAAGAGGGGGTCTAGGGCTCCCCTTTCTCTGGTTTGACGGAACAGGGCTTATCCTTTTTTAACACAGTGGTTGAACTTACCACCTCAGTGAGCACTTGCTCCTGTTCCTCTAATGTAATTGCAAATGAACCAATATTTCTCTAATGTAATTGCAAAAGAACCAATCAGACAGGTTTTCTTGAGTTTAAACAAGAAAGATGTAAGTTTATTACACTTAACACTGCACCCAGTTAAAAATTTGCTGCACATTCACGCACACATTTAAACGAGAGTCACACACACACAAATAGATTACAGAGGGAAAATAGATTTGGTGGTTGGATTAAAGTTCAGAGTAAATGGAATTTAAATACAGCATGTATTAGTCCAATAGTCTTCAGTTGAAATTGTAGTCCTGAAGTCCTCGCTGGGCCACGTGCACGGTGGTGGGCTTGCTTTTCTCAGGGCTCCTGAAGGCAGAAGAGCGGTTGATCCCCGTCCCCCAGTTGCTGGCTGTGGCAGTCTGTAGGCTTGAGTGGGTTCCCCGTTGCAGCCAGATCGTCTCTTGAAATTACCTGCTTCATTGATGGCTTTTCAGTTACTCTTCTCTGTTGTCTGTGGGACAAAGCTTATAGTCTCTCCAGAACTGTGCAGGCAGTCACATGATGCTATCAAGCTTTTTTTTAAAATCAGGTTTTTATGGAATCTTCTGAATTCAAGGTGCTACACCTCCAGATGTCCAGTCACACTTGGAGGGGGTTGGCTCTTTCAAAGTCAATGGGCACAGATGGCCCTGACAACTGTGTTGATAAGACCATTCTAGGTAATTTAATCACTGAGAGCACCCTATTGTTCTGGCGAGGTTGGATGATGCTTCTTGTCTCCAGTTTGATCTTTTACTGTTTCAAATGTAAATTGCAGTGGCCATCCTGGCTGCCAGTTTTTTAAAAGTTACTTGTAAGATCTTCCATTAAAAGTCTAATATAAGGTTCCAACCAATGAAATTAATATTCCCCTTTGGCCTATAGGCTTTTCCTGACAAAATGATTAGGTTTAGTGGTTCCTTTCCAACAGTTGAATACCTCAGGTGATTACCTTGATGCCTTGCTAATGGGGACAGGATATGTGGTTCACTCAGATTCCCCAAGTCATTGTCCTTGATGGGTCTTGGCAGACATGGTGTCACCATCTCAGTGGATTGGAATGTGGAAGATACAGTGATCAAATTGGGGTAGCCATCTTTAGCTATGAGCTCTAGTGACGTTTAGTCTCTTGTTTTTTTTTAATTTAATTCATGTTTCCGACCGGTGGATTAAAAATCATCATTCGACACAAAGTACTTTTTCATGTCAACATGCTGTTGCCTCCCAAATCCGTACCCATCTTCCCTGCAACTTCATGTTTGAATCCCTCCAGTCAGGTTTCCCCCCCCCGCCACAGCACTGACATGGCTCTTATCAAAGTCACAAATTACATAATCAGAAAACACGTCAGTTTTCACATGACACCCACCATGTTGTCCACTCTACTGTCTGTGATTTGTTATACTCCTGACAACCAGCATCAGACGAGCAGAAATTTCCTTCAACTAAACATTGCGAGGACTAAAGCCATTTTATTTTCTATTCTCGCCACTAACTCCATTCGCTAGCCATTGACTCCATCCCTCTCCCTGGCAAAGTTTGAGGCCGAAATAGACAGCTCATAACCTTGGTATCGTATTTGACCCCAAGATGAGCTTCCAACTCCGTATCTGCTTCATCAAAATCCCCCACTTCCACCCCTATAACTCGACTCTGTCCTTGCCTCAACTCATCTGCTGCTGAAACCCTCATTCATGGTTTAGTTACCTTCAGACTTGATTATTCCAATGCTCTGCTGCTGGCCTCCCATTTTCCACTCTGCTCAAACTTCAGCTCATCTAAACTCTGCTGGCCATGTTCTAATTTACACCAAGTCTTGTTCACCCGTCATCCGAGCTCGCTGACCTACTACTGCCTCAAACTTTAAATTCTCATCCTTGTTTTTCAAAACCCTCCAAGGTCTCACTCCTCCCTCTCTCTTTAATCTGCTGCAGCCGTACAACCTTCACTAATTCTGCATTCCTCCAACCCTTGGCCTCTTATCCATTCCCGATTTCATTTGCCCACAACATTGGTGGCTGTGCCTTCAGCCGTCAGTGCCCTAAGCTCAGAAATTCTCTCCCTCAACCTCTCCACTTCCTTAAAACCTGCATCTGACCAAGCCTCCCCAAGTCACCCTCCAATTGGCTCACATGCTTCTTGTCCAGTAATGCTCCTCTGAAATGCTTTCCCACGTAAAAGGCACCATATATATGTTGTTGATATGGTGAGAGTTGGGTTTTCTTAAGTGAAGTTAACTATGTAACTGCAGCAGTGTTGATGAAGCTCTGATTCTGTCATGATCCTCTCTCTAGCATCACTGCAGAAATTGCGGGGAAATCTTCTGCAACGCCTGCTCCGACAACGAGCTTCCTCTGCCTTCCTCTCCGAAACCCGTGCGTGTGTGTGACATCTGCCACGCGCTGCTCTTACAGCAGTGTTCCTCCAACACCACCTGAGGTTCCAGGCCCAGCCTCATGCTGGTAGACAGATCTTTGGACAAATTGACTCTTTTTACAAGCACCTGCCAGTCCCCATCAAAACTACAGAGCAGCATAATGAATGTACTAAAAGCAGGCAAGGCGGGAGACTGATTTTTTTTTTCTTCTGTTAAACTATTTTAAAATACTCCATTACTATCTGATTGGAATCATGCATTGTTAGTGGAACCTCTTCCCCTCAGTGCTGTACTAACGGGTTTGATCTTGTATCCATGAAAGAACAGAAATGAAGTGTTGTATTTGTAGAACTAAATGGAGTTATAGTGTCAGTAAATGGTGTCCCAGATTCCAGACCCCTTTTCCGGTTATTCAGTTCTTCAGTTTCTTATGTAACCCTGAGGAGTCAGGGCAAGGTTAGCAAGATGGAGTTGGTGGGGAAACTGTACTTGCGCCAGAGTTAAAAGAGATAATTTGCACATCCTACTCTGGTGTCAGTGGTCTAGGGGCACTGCTATAAGTTGCAAGAGACTATTAAGGCTCAATACCCAACCACAGCCCCACCCCGCAAAAAGCCTACAAGATGTGTGCGTACCTGATATAAATGACAACGGTATTTACTCCAGTTGGATATAGAGGTTTCAGATGGGCTTGCAATTATCCACTTCCCTGTTTGGTGAAGAGTTTGATATTGACAGTTTAGCAGTTTTATATCAGTCTCATTTCTACAGATTATTGGGCAGTTGTTGTGCTGCTCCATCCCAGTGACTAGTTTTCAACTCCAAATTGGCACTAAATTTTGAAGTCTGTGTATAATTCTGATTTAACAATGGGCATTTTAATGTATTTAAATGTGATCACTAATTCATTGTTTGCTTGAGAAGCTGAACTTGTGCTGGTGTATGATCTGTTTGTGCCTTTCAAATTGCACTAACAGAGCAGGTAATGGGATGGAATTTTTCTTTTGATTTCTCTGGATCAATCGAATTGTTTAACATCACAGTGTAAGTGGAAGCTGGTGTGTATTAACATTGTGGCAGCAGTGGTTTTATATTAAAATCTCTGCCTGTTTAAGGACACTTCAGTCAATAAATCATATTGTTACAACTTAGTGTAATAGCTTCCTGTTTCTCGTGTAAAGACTGAGGACTGTAATGAGCTGCTTCTTGTAGTGACTCTCCTGCCTCTTAATTGTAAGTATGTATGTGTAACATGGCTACAAATCTATTGTTTCTTCATTTCACACAGTATAGTGAGTGGAGATGTGTTCCTGAGGGAACAGATTGGGAAACTTGGATTCCAATTCAGCCGAGGCTGAAAACTGAATCTGGTGGCCTTCGACTAAAACTGTCCTTAATTGGTGATCTGACACAGAACCAGAGTGTGGAACATCAAACAAAGGCCACGAGAGCAGAAGAGGAAACTGAACGCATTTCAAACATCCCTCACCTTCATTGAGCAAAGAAATCCCCTGGAAAAAACACACTGCCAGTAATACCGAACAAAGGAAGTGTATGAAACCTTTGGTTGAACACACCTTAATATTAGAGAATCCAGTCATCAACTCATTCCTTGAACCACAGCAGACTCATCAGCTCAGCACATTAACTTTCTCACTTGAAACCAGTTTGCTCCAGTTGCACAACATCCAGAGATAGGATTCAGTTACAAGGTTAAAAACCCTGTATTTATATAGTAACCTGTATGTCTCATCTCAAAGCATTTCACAGCCAATGAATTACTGATTATGGGGTCCCAACAACACAGACGGTCTATTTCCAGGAAGAATATTGGCTAGGACACCAGGTGAACTCCTTGCTCTTGTCAATAATGACGTGGCATCTTTTAATGGTCACATGAATGGGCAAACAGGAACTTTAATCCCAGTCTATGTAGTAGACTCTCAAACTTCCTACAAAAATGTACTACCTCACATTTATCTGTGTTGAACATCATTTGCCAATTATTGGCCCATTCTGCAAATTTATTAATGTCCTCAGTATCAACTATCCACCTCCCAATTTGGTATCATCCACAACATAAGAAATTGTGAACAGCAGTGGCTCCAGCCTGACCTTTCTGAAACAACACTTCCCATCTTCAGCTACTCTGAATAACTACCCTGTGTTCCTACTCTCTGCTTTCTGTCTTGAATCCAGCTAGCAATCCATTCTGCCACTTGTCCCGATTCCACATTCTCTGACTTTATTCATTAATCTATTATGGGGCACCTTATCGAAGGCCTTTTGAAAATCCAGATAAATTACATCTACTGCATTACCATGATCTACCCTCTGTTACCTCAAAAAATTCAGTAAGGTTAGTCAAGCAAGATTTTCCCTTTTGAAATCCATGCTATTCATTATTATATTTTTCATTTCTAGATGTCCTGTTCTCTCCTTTCGTAGAGATTCAATTATTTTTCCTACCACCAATGTTAAGCAGACTGGTCTATATTTCCCTGGATACGTTCTGTCCCCCTTCTTAAATGCAGGAATTACATTAGCTCTCAACCAGTCTTCTGGCACTACTACACCTTTTTTCTAACAAATTATTAAATACTTGTGGTAATGCCTCTGCTATATCTTCCCTGGATTATTTTTGACATTCGTGGATGCAATGCATCCAAGACTGAGGAGCTTTATTCCCTCATATCCTTTTTTCTGTTAAATGCACTTATCTCATCATTCAACATCATGGCTATCTGTTCTCTGTGGTATTATCCTGTCTATCCCTTAATGATCTATTTCCCATCACAGCCTTTCTATTGTGCCTGTAAAATATTTTACTCTTGTTCCTTGATTTAATTTCATAGTTCTTCTTTACCTGATTTTTTTTACCTACTTCTAAACTCTTCAAATTATGAAAGTTTTGTTAAAAATATTTTTTTTTTTTTAAAAGGAATTTATAGTTAAGCTAAGTAAATGTTTTTAAGTCAAGGGGACAGTGGGGGGCAGATTGGCAAGTGTTGCTGTTTGTCACCTGGTTCAGGCTAGGCTTAGAGCAGAAGCCATGGCAACAGGGGCAGAAATTGATAAGTACTCCTTTGATTGGATAAGCCCAATAACAGAAAATATCTGGGTGGGCAGAAAACAGCCAAGCTGTTTGGTTGTTAGTCAGTGCGCGTGTGTAAGATACGTTCTGAAAGGAGACAAAAGTCAAGTGCTGCTAAAGTGTCAAAAAGGACAGAAAAAGGAGATAATTCCAAGGAAGAACAGAAGAATACAATGAAGTTCGCTTCCCAGAAATTCCATAGAAGATTCTGTGAAGTTCAGTGTCGATTTGTCTTGTTCCTGTTTTTTGAAGAAAGCTTGCTAAAAATGAATTCTACATGCCGCCTGGAAAAGAACTCTTTTAAAAAGACCTGTCTACATACTCAGAAGTTAGACTGTATGCCAGTTTGGAACAACATATCTCATCTGCTGCTTCCTTCAAAAAACGAGCAAGTCATTAACACACATGCTTTTTGTCTGTACCAGAGCTGATCTAAAAATTCTTACGCGTGTGTGTGTGAGAGAGTGAGTGTGAAGGAACTAAGGGAAAGAGGACTTTTTAAAAAATTTATGTTGGATTTTTAAAAATTTGATCCATGTGATATTGTTTTCCTTTATTACTAGTTAAGACTTGTTTTATAATCTCTTAATTTTGTTGTTCAGTAACCTGGTTAGTGTGTTCTATTCTGGGGGGAAAATTTTTTAAAATGTGACCTATAGAGAAAGTGCACTCCTCCCGCCTCAGTTGTAACATGTAATTGGGGGGGGCTCGCTTTTTCTGGGATAAACCCAATGTTGACGACATACAATTGTAAGTGGGGTAATAATAATTGGAAAAGGGAAAATAAAAGAACCAGGTTTCTTGTGTAATAGGGTGAAGTCGACACCACTGGATTGTCCTTAACAGTTGATGCGACTTTTCTGGGGAAGGAGGTATCCCGCAGTGACTTGCAAAATTTAACCAAGGCTGAAGTAAATGATTTGGCAGCACAATTGGGGTTAGAGTTGAAATCGGGTGCTAAAAAACAGACGTAATTGAAGTAATAGCCCAACATTTGGAATTGGAAGACGGCGACAGATCAGAAGGTAGTGCAGTTGAATTGGCTAAAATTCAGTTACAGATGAAGCAGCTTGAAATTGACAAAGAAAAAGAAACAGATAGCAACGAAAAGACTAAAGCTTGAATTTCAAAGAGAAAGTGAAAAAAGGGAACTTGAATTTAAAAAGATGGAACTAAGACAAAAGAGTGGTCTTAACTCCAGTGAAAATTCTGGTCAGGGAGAATAAGTCCAGTCCAGGACCCAGGGAAAAGCTGTTTAAATTTATACAAGCTCTCCCCTAAATTTGAGGAAAGGGATGTAGAGGTATTTTTCATTTCTTTTGAAAAGATGGCCAAAGGAAAGCTGGACACTGCTTTTGCAAAGCAGGTTGATGGGCAGAGCTCATGAAGTTTATTGATTTTGAGGAGGCTTCTGCAGATTATGAGATGGCAAAAAAGGCTATTTTCACTGCGTACGAGCTAGTCCCTGAAGCTTACCGACAGAAATTTCGGAACCTCCAGACATTATCTGGGCAAACATAGAATTTGAGGGTAAAGCAAATTAATTTTGATTGTTGGATATGGGCACTAAAGATGGAAGCTCTGTATGAGAACCGATTCTTATGGAAGAATTTAAAAATTCACTCCCTCCAGTAGTAAGAACTCTGTAGAAAACCAGAAGGTTTCAAGGGCCAGACAGGCAATGGAAATTGACAATTTTGAGTTTTTGTATAAGCTCAAATCCTTTGCCCATCACCCCCACAAACCCTAGAAGGTGGGAGAGCGAAAGGAAGGCAAGAAGGGACAAGCAGGGACAGCTGGGAAAGCCCCGGGCTCTCCTCCTCAGGTCAGAAAGGAAGGTGCTGAGGGTGGAAGTGAGGTCCGCAAGCCGAAGTGTTACCATTGTCACAAGGTGGGACATCTTCAAGCGGAATACTGGAAGATGCGAGGTAAACCCATGTGACTTATTGGGGTGCACAAAGCCAATGCAGTGAAAGGAGCCCTGACAGTACAGCAGATCGAGCTGTAGCTCTGACTGCAGCTGTAAGGCCAAGTACAAAAACCACTGCGTATAGGGGTTGTGAATAAGACACCTGAGATTTACAGGGAATTCTTGTTGAAAGGAAAAGTAACTCCTTATCCCTCAAGTGAGGCAGGTAAACCTATAGTTATATAATAAAAGCAAAATACTGCAGATGCTAGAAATCTGAAATAAAAACAAGAAATGGTGGAAATACTCAGCAGGTCTGTTCTGATGGTCACTGACCTGAAACATTAACTCTGCTTCTCTCTCCACAGATGCTGCCAGACCTGAGTATTTCCAGCATTTCTTGTTTTTAAACCTATAGTTATACTTAGGGATGCAGGGGCCACCCAAACTCTCTTGCTGAGGAAAAGCATAACATTTCCACCAGAGAGCGCACTGAACACTAAAGTTTTAGTGAATGATATTGGCGAGGAGTATATACCCCAACCTGTCTATCGAGTACACCTAGAGTGTGACTTAATGTCTGGAACAGTAACTGTAGGAGTTGTCCATAGCTTGCCAGTAGACGGAGTTGATCTACTCCTGGGGAATGATTTGGCCGGAGCAAAAGTAGTAGCTTTGCCAGTAGTTACGGAAAAACCAAGCGAAGTTAGAGACAGAACAGTTACAGGAAAAGGTTCCAGGAATTTTTCCTCCTTGTTTCGTAACCTGAGCAATGGCTAAACAAGTTTCACTGTCGGAGATAAAATTGGCACCACTGTCTGATAGCTGAATATCTGAAACTATCCTTGGGGATTTAGATAATCCAAATGAAATATTTAACAAGACTTCTCTGATCACAGCTAAGCAAGTTGATCCAGAGTTGAAGCGGGTGGCACAAACAGCTCCAACAGAAGTTGAGGCAAAAGGAGTTGCAGAAAGCTATTATATTGAAAATGGGGTTCTGATAAGGAAGTGGAGATTTCCTCTCAGACCTAAGGATGAAGACCGGACAGTTGTTTGTCAGATAGTGGTACCGCCAAAGTAGCACCAGGATCCGGAAGACCAAAGCACGGTTCAGTGGTCCATATAAAGTGGTCAAGAGAATTGGTGAAGTAAATTACTTGACAACCAGATCGTTGGCAAAAGAATCAGCCGTATCATATCAATATGCTAAAACAATATCATCGGGAGGAGGTTAAGCAAGCACGGGTATGTCAAGTAGTAGGGACAGTGAAAGATGTAAGGGATAGTGAGGCTGAGGCAGGAGGCCTAGATAATTCTCAAATCAAATCCTCTACTATCTGGTTAGCTAATACTGAATTGTTTGGGAGACTAGATACTGCTTTCATATTTAGATGCAAACTAACAAGATGACCTAACGAGACTACTCACAGCATTTAAGAGTCTGTAGGGATAAGCCAGGATGTACAACCTTAGCCACACAAGATGTGTATATAGGGGAATCTGTTCTATAAAACATCCTTATCACTTAAGTTCAGAGAAACAGGCCCAGGTAAAAACAGAAATCCAATACATGCTGGAGAACCACCTAATAGAACCCAGCCAAAGCAACTGGAGTTCACCAGTAGTAATGCCTAAACCTGACAGTTCAACTAAATTATAGAAAGGTTAGTGCAATAACAAAGACAAACTCCTACCCAATTCTTCACTTGGAACAACGGAGGGGGGTGGGGAGCTTCTGTTTGGAAGGTTGCAGTCAGCTGATTTGGTGATGAACTTCGTTGAAAATTTTAAAAATCAGAATGCCAGACTATTCCGCTGGCATTTACCTTATCATTTAAAGATTATCCACATCGTGGGTAAAAATGTTATTGCAAATGCTTTATCGACAATTTAACTTTGTTCAAGTTATTCAAATAAAGAGTGTGAATGAGTGAGCGTGTAAGTGTTTTTTGTTTTACCCAGTTTGTAATGAAACGCATTTAAAAATGGTGTTTTCTTCCTCAGGGTGGAAGTGTTATGAAAGTGACTGTTCTGTTAAAAAATAATTTTTTTTAAGGAAGTATTTATAGTTAAGCTAAGTAAATGTTTTTTTTAATGAAGGGGACAGTGAGGGCCACATTGGCAATGGTGTTGCTGTTTGTCACCTGGTTTGGGCTAGGCTTAGAGCAGAAGCCATGGCAACGGGCAGAAACTGACAAACACGCCTTTGTTGCTTTGGGGCTTGTCCAATCAGAGAACACTTGGGTGGGCAGAAAACTACCAAGCTATTTGGTTGTTAGTCAGTGCATGTGTGATACGCCTTCTGGAAGGAGACAAAAGTCAAGTGCTGCTAAAGTGTCAAAAAGGAAAGAAAAAGGAGGAATTCCAAAGAACAGAAGAAGACTATGACAACGAAGTTCGCTTCCCAGAAATTCCACATAAGATTGTGAAGTTCAGTGTCAATTTGTTCTTGTTCCCTGTTTTTGAAGAAAGCCTGCTAAAATTAATTCTCCAGGCCGCCTGAAAAAGAACAGTTTTAAAAAGTCCTGTCTATGTACTCAAAAGTTAGACTGTGCCATCTGCTGTTTCCTTCACAAAACAAGCAAGTTAACACAAATGCTTTGTGTCTAAAACAGAACTCTGATCTAAAAATCCTTATTTTTCCAGTTCACCAATTTTATATATATGAGAGTGTGAAGGGTAAAGATGACTTTTAAAACAAATTATTGTTGGATTTTTAAAATTTGATCTGTGATATTGTTTTACGTTACTAGTTAAGACTTGTTTTATAATCTGAACTTTGTTTAGTCAAGAAACTTAGTGTGGGAAAAATAGTGTTTCCACAAGTGGGAAAACGTTTTTAAAATGTGGAGAAGTGGGACTGAATTAACAGTGCACTCCTCCCATCTCAGTCCTAACAATATTCTATTATCATGTACTCTTCTGCTGCCTAATATTTGACTCATACCTAACCTTCAATTGTTCCTTTATGTCTTTATCCATGGCGTCTCACTAGTCTTCATTTTATCTTTTAGTAGAACATATTTTTCCTGCATGCTTTTGAACACCATTTTAATTGTTTCCTATTGTTTGCCAACACTGTTGCCCATTTTATTTCCCCAAGTTCTATTCTCAGCCCCTCAAAAAACAGCTTTTCTCTGTTTTTTCTATTTAACCTGGGTTTTGTCATACTTATGCCCTTCTCTATCATCTTTAAGCGTATTATATTATGGTCACTATTGCTTAGATGTTTCCCTACCTCTACTTCTCTTATCTGCTCTCAGAATCAGAATGCCAGATTATTCCGCTGGCATTTACTGTTACCTTATCATTTAGAGATTATCCATTGTGGGTAAAAATGTTATTGCAGATGCTTTATTGAAAATTTAACTTTGCTAGATCGAAGAGCAAATCTTCCCTGGTTAGGCTTTTCTCTTATTGGGTTAGAAAAAAGTCCTGTACATCGTAGAAACACCACTCCCTTATTCCCTTTACCTACCTCTGTCCAATTATCAGGGTAATTGAAATTCCCGAGGATTATTATTCTGTTCACTCAACGCCCTAATTTGTCTGCATATTTTTCCTCCACCTCCCTTACACTATTAGGTGGGCTGTGGACTACAACCTATTAGTGTGATTGATCCTTTATCTCTGTCCATGTGGATTCCATTTTTGTCTTGCTGATAGCTGTGTCCCTTTTTTCTACTGTAGTTATTTTATCCCTAATAAGTACAGCTACACTACCTCCTTTTCCCCTCATTATCTTTTCTAAATACGTTCCAAGTCCTGAATATGCTGGAGCCATGTCTCAAGTCCTGCTATGTTTGGTTCCTCCCAACCCATGATTGCCTCCAGTTCCTGTTTTATTAGACACTGTGCATTGCTATACAGACATTTTAACTTCTAGGATTTCCTTCTTACTTTGTTTAACTATCTTTTTAGAATCCAGCTCTGTAATTCAGTTTATACCATTGCCGTTAAGTGTCCTCCTTACTTAATTCCTGTGCTCTCCTTCCATTTTGTTTATATTTAGGCTGCTTTTTTTTGTACATTCCTCTGCCTATTTTAGGAGTTTAAAGCTTTTGCCACTTCCCTGGTCACCCTTTCCACAAGGACATGGGTCCCATCCCATTAGTACAGCTCCTTCCTGTCACAGAACTGGTGCCACTGTCACATGAAAAGGAACCCCTCTTTCCCACTGTTCTTTAGCCACGTTAATTCTCCTGATCTATCTGCTCCTATGCCAATTTGCAAATGGCTCAGGCAATAATCCAGGCATTACCCTCAAGGTCCTGCTTTTTAATTTTGAGCCAATCTCCTGATACTCTTTCAGCAGGACCTTCTCCTTATTTTGTTTGTTCCGACATGGACCACAACAACTGGTTTACCCCTCCCTTTCAAAGTTCTTCTCCAGCTGCCTTGAGATATTCCTTACACTGGCACCAGGTAGGCAACAAACCCTTTGGGATTTATTGCCCATCCCTAATTGCCCTTGCGAAGGCAGTGGTAAGCCACCTTGAATCGCTGCAGTCCATGTGGTATTGGTTGTCCTGTAGCAGTTTGATACAACTGAGTTGCTTGCTATGCTATTTCAGAGGGCATTTAAGAGCCAACCACGCTGCTGTGGACCTGAAGTCATATGTAGGCCAGACTGGGTAGAGAATAAAGGCCTGCTCGGGTCTGCAAATGAGACATGACCCAAGCCAGAGTCCTTCCATTTTTTCCCACGCCCGACCCAACCATCCAGTTAACCCTACCTTCCGTTTTTCACTTTGTTCCTTACCTGCGCAAGCTTAAAATAACTGTAGCAAAACCACCTTT
This sequence comes from Heterodontus francisci, assembly GCF_036365525.1. Taxonomy (NCBI): domain Eukaryota; kingdom Metazoa; phylum Chordata; class Chondrichthyes; order Heterodontiformes; family Heterodontidae; genus Heterodontus; species Heterodontus francisci. The sequence goes on along the minus strand of NC_090390.1, from coordinate 11,504,315 downwards.
AAAGTCCAAAAAGTAAATTAACATTAAAGTCACTTACCTGAGGTGGTGATACAGCGTGTCCGATCCGGCCCGAACGCCGGACTCTTAAGTCCAACCCGACCCCATGTCGTCGGGTTCGGGTAGCAGGCCTCGATTTCCTCAAATTTAGGATATTAGTGAATTAATGTGTTTTTACAACAATCTAGTAATTTTTGATCATAATTAATGAAACTAGTATTTTATTGAAGATCTATTAAATTGAAGAGTGGTAGAAGTTTGGTACTTTCACAAATGGCAACTGATGCAAGATCAATTGTAAATTTTCAAACTGGAATTTATGATAGATATTAAGGGACATATCGGGCAAGGCAGGTACATGCAGTTAGGTTATGTCACCGAATGACATACATAAGGCTCAAAGGCCTACTTCTGTTCCATTATAGTTAATTGGGCACTGACTTATAACATGATTACAGCACAGGTGGTGGCCATTTGGCCCTTCGTGTTTTTACCAGCTCTCTGCAAGAGCAATTCAGCTCAACCCAATCCCCCATTTTCCCTGTAGCCATGCAAATTCTTGAGCTATTGAAATCCATGATTGAATCTGCTCCCACCATACTCTTTGGTAGTGCATTCCACATTGTAACCACTTGTTGCCTAATGTTTTTCATATCATCCCCTCTCCAGCAATATTCTCCTTAATCAATACTGCCACCCTTCCTCCTTTAACACCTTGAATCCTGGAATATGTAGCATCCAAGCATGCCCTTTATGAGCCATGTCACTAATCATATTCCCATGTGATGATCTGCAGCTACAGCTCACCAAACCTACCTATCACACTCTGCATTCACATACATGTATTGTGAACAGAATTTAAATCTTATTGCTTTCCCTCTTACTGACCCCACCCAATGCCTATGTCTCACACTAGTGCTATCTGTCTCTCCTAGTGCTTTGTGCACCTTGTTTTTCCTTTCTAATGTTACCTCCTAGTTCCCATTCCCCCTGCCAAGTTAGTTTAAACCCGCAATAGCACTAGCAAACCACCTGCAAAGACATTGGTCCCAGCTCTGCTTAGGTTCCAGCAGTCTGTCCTGTACAGGTCCTACCTCCCATAGAACCAGTCCCAATGTTCCAAGAATCTAAAGTCCTTCTTCCTGCACCAGTTATACATTCATCTGCTCCATACTCCTATACTTAACAGCATGTGGCACTGGGAGTTATCTGTAAAGCTATCTTTTGAGATCCTGCTTGCGAATCTCCTTCCTAGCTTCCTAAAATCTGCATGCAGGACCTCATCCTCTTTCTACCTGTCATTGGTACCAATATCAGCCACAAGCACTGGTTGTTCACCCCCCTCAGAGTGTTTTGCAGCATCTCAGTAGCATCATTGAGCCTGGCACCAGACAGGCAACATAACCATTCTAAATTCACGTGTGCAGCTGCAGAAACACTCATCTGTAGACTACAGAAACCCTCATCACTATTGCCTTCCCATTCTTCTTCCTGCCCCTCTTTATAGTTGAGCCAGCCACCGTGCTGTGGACTTGACTCTGGCTGCACTTCACAGTAAAGCATAACTACCTGACCCAAACCCGACATGTGCCGGGTTCAGGTTTGGTCTGTCTTCCGGGTCCAGCATTCAGGCTCGGGCTGGACGTGGACACAGTACTGGCTTGCTCAGGGAGGCAAGTAATCTTCAAAATTTGAACATTCAGCCAGGATGTGAAGGTGGGAAACGTGTTGCCTGAACGGAGGATCACATCTGGACAAGGTAGAGCAGAAGAACCTGTCTGATACAATTAACTTTATTACGGTAGGCAGGTCGGGCATGGGGGAAAAAAAAATTAAAGGATTCAGGCCTGGGTTGGGTTTCAATTTCATACCCTAGGCCTTTACTTCAGAGGAATTCTCTCCAGTATTCAGGACAGCAAGATACACTTGGGACTCATGCACTACCTGCCTGGTCGTCCTTGACTGCCTGTTAGTCACTCATTCCCCATCTGTCTGCAAATCCTTAAGCTGCAGGGTGACCACATCCAGAAACATGCTCTCTTCGCTCTCAGCCTCATGGATGCACTGCAGTGACTCCTGCTGTTGCTCAAGCTGTGAAGCCGGAGCTCAAGCTGACGACACTTCCTGCACATGTGGTTGTCCAAGAGATGAGAAGTCTCCTAGAGTTACTGCATGGAACAGGATGTGCACTCCACAGGAGACTGAGATGCCCTGTCATGCCTCTATTAGACTATTTAATGGCTTAAGGGAAATACATACCGGCTGCTTCCCTTGTTCTGACATCACTTAACAAGCTCAACAAATGTTTCTACTTAATTCATATACCTCAGATTTTAATTTAATTGCACCCTCTTAGGACCACGTTTCCTTATATTAATCCACTGCAAGTCACAGAATCAACCATTTCAGAATAGTTTTAAAAACTTTTATTACACTCTGGATATTTCATGAGAATTTTCTTCTCACCACTAAACTAAAAGGGAAAACTGAAGCCTGAAAATTTGAAGGAACATTATCACCAACTTAAACTATCGTGTACAGACCCTGTTATAGAAACAGAGCAGGAATATTATTGACTCAGAACTCCAAGTCCTGCAGAATATGAAAACAAAATGTCTAGAAGCCACCAGTGTCACCTTGGAGCTGTGCAAGGTTATTGGTACATCCGCCAGCCTCCACTCCCGCCCATGCTCCCCATTCCTCCCATGTTACCCCCCATTCCCATGCCTCCGGAGCTGCTGTAGTATCCCCCTGCACCGTTGTTGCTTCCACCATGTCGACCTAGAATGAAGAATTCAATCGTAAAGCCTTCACATTTTATTTTTAAAACAGCCATTAATGTTGATCGTCTGCCAAATAACATAAAATCAGGGTAGTTGTAGAAAAGGATTACTCATTTCTAATTAATATTTCTGATTTTACTCTAGGATACCCCACGTATTTTAGTTAAAAGATGCTGTCACGTAGGCTTTTAGCAACAAATCCAATATCTAGACATGCATCCACTAAACCCCACACAAACTTTTTTTTATTCATTCATGGGATATGTCACAGGCAAGATCCAGCATTTTTAGCCCATTCCCAATTGCCTTCAAGGTGGTGGTGAACTGCTGCAGTCCACGTGGCGTAGGTAGACCCACAGTGCTGTTAAGAAGGGAGTTCCAGGATTTTGACTGAGTGACAGTGAAGGAACAGCAATATATTTCCAATTCAGAATGGTGAGAGTTGAAGGGAACTTACAGATTCCCATGTGCCTGCTGCCCTCGTTCTTCCAGGTCTTAGAGATCACGGGTTTGGATGGTTCTGTCGAAGGAGTCTTGAAATGTTGCTGCAGTGCATCTTGTAGATGGTACACACTGCTGCCACTATGCACTGGTGGTGGAGGGAAGGAATGTTTAAGATGATGGGTGATGGATTTGGTCGGGGCAGTGGGGGGGGGGGGGGTCGGGGGTCAAACAGGCTGCTTTGTCCTGGATGGTGTCGAGCTTCTTGAGTGTTGTTGCAGTTGCACTCATCCAGTCAAGTGGTAAGTATTCCATCACACTCCTGACTTGTGCCTTATTGATGGTAGACAGGCTCTGGGGAGACAGGAGATGAGTTACTCACCACAGAATTCCCAAGCCTTTGACCTGCTCTTGTAGCCACAGTATTTATATGGCTGCTCCAGTTAAGTTTCTGGTCAATGGTAACCCCAGGATGTTGATGGTGGGATTTCAGTGATGGTAACGCCATTGAACATCAAGGGGAGATGGTTACATTTTTTTTTCTGTACCTGTCCTGGGAGTGTTTGATGGGGACAGTGTAGAGTGAGCTTTATTCTGCACCTAACCCCCCCCCCCCCCCCATTTTTTTTTCCTTCCCAAGGCGATCCCAGCTGGTTCCCATGGTGAGTGTCCGGGAATTGGTAGAAGTGAGGTACCTACTCTGGGAGTGTTTGATGGGACAGTGTAGAGGGAGCTTTACTCCGTATCTAACCCCATTTTTAAAAAAATAAGGTTTACATTCTCTCGTTGGAGATGGTCATTACCTGGCACTTGTGACGCAAATGTTACTTGCCACTTATCAGCCCAAGTCTGAATGTTGTCCAGGTCTTACTGCATCAGTATCTGAGGAGTTGCGAACGGTACTCAACACTGTGCAATCATCAGCGAACATCCCAACTCTGATCTTATGTTGGAGGGAAGGTCATCGAAGCTGCTGAAAATAGTTGGGCCTAGGAACTCCTGCAGTTATGTCTGGGGCTGAGATATTTGTTCTCCAACAATCACAACCATCTCCCTTTGTGCTAGGTATGACCCCAACCAGTAGTTTTCCCAGATTCCCATTGACACCAATTTTATTAAGGCTCGTTGATACCACACTCAGTCAAATGCTGCCTTGAAGTCAAAGGCAGTCACTCTCACCTCACTTCTGCAATTCAGCTCTTTCGTCCATGGTTAGACCAAGGATGTAATGTGGTCTGGTGCCCAGTGGCCCTGGCAGAACCCAAACGGTGCACTGGTCAGTGGGTTATTGGTAAGTGCTGCTGGATAGCAGTGTCAAAGACACCTTCCAGCACAGACTCAGTTATACAGCACAGAAACAGGCCCTTTGGCCCATCGTACCTGTGCCGGCCATCCAGCACCCAACTATTCTAATTCTATATTCCTGCACTTGGCCCGTAGCCTTGTATGCTATGGCATTTTAAATGCTCATCTAAATACCTCTTAAATGTGGGAGGGTTCCTGCATCTACCACCTCTGCAGGCAGTGCGTTCCAGATTCCAACCACCCGCTGGGTGAAAGAATTTTTCCTCAAATCCCCTCCAAACCTCCTGCCCCTTAACCTAAATCTAAGCACCCTGGTTCTGGATCCCTCTGCTAATGGAAAAAGTTTCTTCCTATCTAACCTATCAATGCCCCTCATAATATTGTATACCTCAATCATGTCCCCCCCCTTATCCTTCTCTGTTCTAAGGAAAACAACCCTAGCCTTTTCAGTCTCTCTTCATAGCTGAAATGCTCCAGCCCAGGCAACATCCTGGTGAATCTCCTCTGCACCCTCTCCAGTGCAATCACACCCTTCCTATAGCGTGCTGCCCAGAACTATACACAGTACTCCAGCTGTGGCCTAACTAGCATTTTATACAGCTCCATCATAACCTCCCTGCTCTTATATTCTATGCCTCAGCTAATAAAGGCAAGTATCCCATATGCCTTCCTAATCACCTTATCTACTTGTGCTGCTGCCTTCAATGATCTATGGACAAGTACACCAAGGTCCCTCTGACCTTCTGTACTTTCGAGGGTCCTACCATCCCCTCCCAAAATGCATTATCTCACACTTCTCAGGATTAACTTCCATTTGCCACTGCTCCACCCATCTTATCAGCCCATCTACATCTCCCTATAGTCTAAGGATTTCCTCCTCACTATTTACAACACCACCAATTTTCGTGTCATCTGCGAACTTACTGATCAGACCTCCTATATTCACGCCTAAATCATTAATGTACACTACAAACAGCAAGGGACCCAGCACTGATCCCTATGGTACACCACTGGTCACAGGCTTCCAATCGCAAAAACAGCCCTCGACCATCACCGTCTGCCTCCTGCCACTAAGCCAATTTTGGATCCAATTTGCCAAATTGCCCTGCATCCCATGGGCTCTTACCTTCTTAACCAATCTCCCATGCGGGACCTTATCAAAAGCCATACTGAAATCCATGTATACTACACCTACTGCTTTACACCCTCATCTATACATCTAGTCACCGCCTCGAAAAATTCAATCAAGTTTGTTAGACACGATCTCCCTCTGACAAAAGCCATGCTGACTATCCCTGCCTCTCTAAGTGGAGATTAATTCTGTCTCTCAGAATTTTTTCCAATATTTTCCCAACCACTGATGTTCATCTCACCGGCCTGTAATTACCTGGTTTATCCCTGCTACCCTTCTTGAATAATGGTACCACATCCGCTGTCCTCCAGTACCTCTCCTGCAGCCAGAGAGGATTTGAAAATTTGTGTCAGAGCCCCTGCAATCTCCTTCCTTGCCTCACAACAGCCTGGGATACATCTCATCTAGTCCTGAGGATTTATCTACTTTTAAGCCTGCTAGAACAGCTAATACTTCCTCCCTTTCAATGCTAATATGTTCAAGTATATCACATTCCCCCTCCCTGATCTTTACACCTACATCGTCCTTCTCCATAGTGAACACCGATGAAAAATAATCACTTAAAACCTCCCCTATCTCCTCCTGCTCCACATAAAGATTGCCATGTTGGTCCCTAATGGGCCCTACTTTTTCCCTGGTTATCCTCTTACCCTTATTATTCTTAATAATCACTTTGTGGATGATTGTGAGTAGACTGATGGGCACTAACTGACCCAATTGAACTGACCTACATTGTGGGGACAGGCCAGACATGGGCAATTTTCCACATCGTCAAGTAGATGCCAGTGTTGTAACTGTACTGGAACAACTGCTAGGGTCACATACTGGAGCACCAGTCTTCAGCAGTACAGCTGGGATGTGTTCAGGGCCCATAGCGTTTGCTGTATCCAGTACCTTCAGCAATTTTTTGCTATCATGTGGAGTTAATTGAATTGTCTGAAGACTGGCATTTATGATGGTGGGGACCTCAGGAGACGGTCGAGATGGATCATCCACTCGGCACTTCTGGCTGAAGGTGGCTGCAAATCCTTCACCCTTGCCTTTTGCACTGCTGGGCACTCCCATCACTGTGGATGTTTGTGGAGCCTCCTCCTCCAGTTAGTTAATTGCCCACCCCCTTTCATGACTGATGTGGCAGGACTGCAGAGCTTTAATCTAATCCATTGGTTGTGGGATCACTCTTCTCTGTTCATGCACAAAACAAAGCAGGCACAAGAACACAATGGATAATCTTACAGTGTAAGAGTATCCATGGTAACTTAATTCAGCTCTAAAATATCATGCCATTTCAAGTTGAAGTAACAGACTGTAACTTTCCTTACCATAAGAGCCCATACTGCTCTGGCTCCCGTAACCAGCTCCGTAACTGGACATCCCATGGTTCCCAGAGCTCCCATAACCTCCCTGGTTCCCTGCAGGAGACAAGAGGCTTTTAGATAAATATATCACCCACACACACACACACATATATCAAACTGCAGGGTTAAAATTCAACTTACCCATTGCATGGCCTCCATAGTTACTGCCATAGCCACCAGATCCTCCTCCCGCAGTGGAGTTCAGGAATAGCTCAATGTATCGATGTTCTGAAACAAGATCAGCACAAGAAGATTAGCACCTTACAAAAACGTTTTAGTCAGGGAAGCACCTCTCCACTTTTCCCAGTAAAACGCCCTGCAAACTACCTAAACCACAAAGCACCTACCCATGCACTATATTTGGGTACATTTACAGATATTTAAAATACCCATTAGACTTGGTAGGTTAGGATTTATGTAACTGGACTAGTAATCCAGATTTCAAATCCTACCACTGCAGTTTGAGAATTTAAATTCAGTTGAATAAAAATCTATCAGCGAAAATGACCATGAAGCTGTCAGTTTATAACAAAACCCATCTGGTTCACTAATGCCTTAGGGAAGGAAACTTGCCATCCTTACCTGGTCAGGGCTATACATGACTCCAGACCCACCTCAATGGAGTTATTTCTTAACTGCCCTCAGAAATGGCCTAGCAAGCCACTCAAATCACTCCCAACGGTTCAGGATGATCCAGCTATATCTTCAAGAAATTAGGGGCGGACAGTAAACACCAGCCTTGCCAGCATCACCCGCATCCAAATAATTAAAACTTACTTCATTTATAATTAAGAGAACAGTCATTTCATGAGTTGGGACTGGACTCATATCCTGACACACGTGTGTGTTGGGATGGGGGTGGAGGTGCAGGGTGAGAAACTTCCTCTGTCGGATCAGATGTAACTATGACTTCCATTGCAACTCCTGGCAAGTGAACATCCCCAGTTTCCATCCAAATGCAGAGCCACTGCCTGCTCAATGGGACTAGTTTTCACCCTCATTCGTTTCTTTCTCCAGGAGGAATTTCTCCCCTTCCAGCTGTGACAGGTGTCGTCACCCTGTAGTAACAGGATTAAGCAGCCATTACCCATGGACAAGGCCATAGTGAACTGAGCTGCCCAAGCATGGGGGCACCTGCACTTGTCTGTTTACACAAACTGAATCCCACACAGCAGCATGGACCTTTGCTACCTTTTATTTCAATCAAACAAAAGAACGGGGAAGCCAATTCTGATCCCCCTATTTGGATAGAGAACTGAACTCAGCACAGGCTGATGAAACCTGGGATCTTCCAAGGTGTACAGCTCAGCTACACAAACCCCTGGGGGAGCCCAGGTTACAGAGCTAACGTTACAAACTTACGCATGTGAGCTTTATCCTTAGACATGGCAGCTACTGCGTCCTCGTGCGTTGCAAATTCAACATCGGCCTCCCCTGTAGCTCGACCATCACTTCCATACTCCAGGTGGATACGCAGAGGATTCAGAGGGGAAAAGAACTACAGAATCAAGATGGCAAAATTTAACAGAATTTAACTTTACATTGCTACAATAAATGCAATTTTAATACATAGAAGATGTGAAAGAGCCATGCAGCTTATGAGTAATTGTGATTTATCACCGAAAACCTACATGGGCGACATCATCCTCCGATGCCCGGAAGGGCAGGCCTCGCATATGCACAAAATGTCCACTCAGGTAGCTTGAGCTGGCATCTCCAGCTCCTCCATATCCATGGTTACCCATACCTTTCAACACAACAACAACTTATATTTAGGACCTTTTATGCAACAAAATATCTCACGGCACTTCACAAGAGCAATATAAAACAAAATATGACACTGAGCCACATAAGGATACACCAAAAACATGGTCAAAGAGGTAGGTTTTAAGGAGCGTCTTAAAGGAGGAAAGCAAGATAGAGGGGTGGAGATGTAAGGAGGGCATTCCAGAGCTTAGGGACTAGACAGCTGAAGACATGCCCACCATAGGTGGAGCAATTAAAATGCAGGATCTTCAAGGGGCCAGAATTAGATGAGCGCCAATATCTCAGAGGGTTGTGCAGCTGGAGATTACAGCGATAGGGAGGGACAAAGCCAGGGAGGGATTTGAAAACAAAGGATGAGAATTTTAAAATCAAGACGTAGCTTGACCGGGGGCCAATGTAGGTCAGCGAGCACAGGGGTGATAGGAGAACGGGACTTGGTGCGAGTTAAGACACAGGCAGCAAAGTTTTACATGTCCTCAGCTTTACAGAGGGTAGAATGTTGGAGACCAGCCAGTAGTGTATTGGAATACAGTCAAGTCTCAAGGTAACAAAGGCATGAATGAGAGTTTGAGCTGATGAGCTGAGAGGGGGTGATGTCGGGCAATGTTACGGAGATGGAAATTGGAGGTCTTAGGCGATGGCGCGAATGCGTGATCAGAAGCTCATCGAGGTCAAATATGACACCAAAGTTGCGAACAGACTGGCTTAATCTCAGACTGTTGCCAGAAGAGGGATGGAGTTGGTAGCTAGGGAACGGAGTTTGTAGCAGGGACCGAAAACAATGACTTCAGTCTTCCCAATATTTAGCTGGAGGAAATTAATGCTCATCCAGGACTGGATGTCAGATAACCAGTCTGATAATTTAGCGACAGTGCAGGAGTCAAGAGCTGGTGGTGAACTAGAGCTAGGTGTCGTCAAAATACACATGAAAACTAACACTGGCTAAACCAGTTGTCTGTCATATCCTTTCATGGAGCATGGAAGGGGATGTGAATTGCAAGTGATACAAGGAATTGATAAGGCCTTATCTGATGGGACTAGCAAGACCACACGAGATGGCAAGGTCAAAGGGGTGGTCGTGAATAAGGGTTGGAGAGCTTACATGGAGGGAGGGATTTATGGAGGATGAGGGCAGTGAACTCAAGAGAGCATGATGATTTGAAATGGAGGTTGAGATCATCAAGGATGAGAAGTTGCTTGGTTCAGAGGCTGAGGGAGGAAAGCAAAGCAGTGAAGATAACTTGGCGAGAAACAAAGCAGAAATTGCAGTCAGTAAAAAGCTTGAAAATCCCATACGACCTGTACTACTCTGTCCCACATTTTATGCCATCACCGAGAAGCTAATGCATTCCATTCAATGCTCTAGCCATTCCCTGTACTCCCCCTCCATCCAATCAAACTTTCCTCTCCTATAAAAATCCAAAAGGAACCATTTTTAAAAAAAATCAAACATACCTCTGCCACCTCTCATTGCTCCAGGCCCATCATAGTCATCATTCCCATAGCCATAGTTGTCATATCCATTGTAATCGTCATACCCACCATACCCTGCACAAACCACAAACATTGGTTGCTCACAGGACCCAGCACTGTTGTAGACAAATTGATTGCTGTAATCAGTCAACTCCATCATTATTGTAACATATGACTACTAGGATGGCAGAAGGCAAACTAGATCGACCTTGGTCTTTTTCTCCAGCAATTCTCATGTTCCGATGGCAAGTGTAGTTTTACCCTGACTCGTGAATTCCTGGCATACCGTACAGCCTGCTGCCGCCCAGTAATTTCCAGCATACTGTAGTGCCCATCTCTACTCCTGGAATACTGTCCTGTATGCCTCTGTTCCAGTGAGTAGCCTGGGCCTGAATTAGTTGCAATTAACTGAAAACTTTCCTAATTGCTGATTGTGATTATAGATTCCTTGTGGCTAGCAAACAGATTAAGATCACTGGAAAAAATTCTAGGGAAAAATTGGAAGTTTATTCTTTATTTTTAACAAAACACATAGAGTTATGATGATATGGAATGCGCTGCCTGAAAAGGTGGTGGTAGCAGTTCAGTTTCAAAAGGGAATTGGTTAAATACTTGAAGAGGAAACAGCTGGATGGTTATGGAAAAAGAGTGGGACTAATTGACAGCCCTTTCGAAACAGAAGACACAGGTATGATGGGCATAACAGCCTCCTTCTGTGCTGTATCATTCTATGATGGTAGGTTGGAAATGTCACAGTTCCACCATGACTCCAACCCCCACAACACACTCTCTGCCCACTGGTCCTCACATTCTGTACCCACCATTTATAAAGGAACACCAAGTGTTTACATAGTTATCGTATTAACAAATCTTTACTGCTTCCAATTCTCAGTGTTAAAAACACAGGTGCTCGAATCACATTCACGTGTTTAAAAATGACTTCAAATATTGCCTCAAAAAAATGTTCCAAAATACATGCCTACCTAGTTTTGAAAACATTTGGAAGAGAAAACAAAACAACTATTCATATCTAAAGACGTCAGAAGTAGCGCTGAGAGAAGCAAGACGGACACTGGGAGATTTGCCACTCAGTTTGCCCGTAAGAGCGTAAAAAATAGGAGTTGACCGAACGGCCCCTCAAGCCTGCCCTTCCATTCAATAAGATCAGACTTCGGGCATCCCCAGTAAAACGCTGAAAGGTATGCAGACACCAAGACACTTTCACTGAGGAGTCAATGTAAAATCTAATTTTGTTCCTTTTATATCATAATTCTTTGAATTCTGGAAATCAGAGTCGGAGAGAAAGGAAAATTAACTGGTAGATTCAGGCAATCTGCTCACCTCTGATTTCTGTCCTCCACCTCAGTCCATTTACTTTGAGCCAGGGAGTGCTACACTCACATGACAGGAAATGCATGTCTGGGCAGGTACTTCCAACCATATTTTTATATAAAACAATCAACTTTTAAGAGCTCCATTAAGCATGTGAATATATATTTTGAATGCATTAAAAACCAATTCTATTTAACCAAAACTCACCCCCACCGTATCCTCCTCCTCCACGCCGCATTCGGTCATAAACACCCCCTCGTTGGGGACCAGCGCCAAAGTAGCCACCTCGCCCCATTGGCCGATCATACGGGCCTGGTCTCTGCCCCATCAGTCTCTTTGGTGGATCATAGTACGCTCTGACCTCACCTCTGCTGCTTTTAAAGATCTCAATATACCTAATACACAATGAGTACAGATTAACATTCAGGAGAAAAACTATTGCACAAGATACTCTGGATAGTAATTAATAATCTGAATGTAAAATATTTAATAAAGGCCTCAGCTTTAGAACATAATCTACGAGCAGTTTATAGTACATACCAACACTACACAAATTTAACATTGATTCCTACATGACACAGATTGTTTTAATTTAATGATTCTCAATGGAGCAAGCATGTCGTTTAAAGTTGAACGATTACTGTTTTTGATATATTAACATTTATGCCATCCTTCTGTTAAGCAAGTTATCTCCTCAAAGCTTGGAGAAGCAATTATAGAGGCCAACAAATGGATTGGATTCTAATGCATGAAAATATGGTTAAGTATAACACAATCGCAATACTTGTAGTTACAATAAATTAATACTGATCATCTTGGGCATTCACTGATCTGCAGCTTGAAAAAAAAAATGGGAGCTCCAGGAAAGATCTGGGTACTGAAATTGGCAGCTCCAGAGAGGGGCACAGCACACCTAGCAAATTAAACCAAAGGCTGTAGGAAAGGGAGTGGCAGGGACATGCCAGAGAGCAAAACTGAGTGTAGAGAAGGCGTTGAGCACAGGAGAAAATAACACAAGTGAGCAAGCACTGCACTGCCAGTGATGGCAAGGTATGGAAAAGTGAAATGTTACTGCCAGTGCACTAACTCAAAAAGGCTCAACCACCTCAGACATACAGGGTTTACACAGCACTCCAAATATGACTCTTACTGGGATACAAGATCACACAAGCCACCTAGAATTTGAGGCAGCTGTGTGACCTTTTAAAAAAAATTGGCAAAACATTTGCAAACCATTATGCTGGATTTTTTGTCCATTCAATTTGTTTGGAATTATTCATCACATGTTCACTATTTTAATTGGCACAACTCAATCAAGCTACATCTGTAGCTTTTACCAGGGAATCATAGGATTATAGAACAGCTCTATAAAGACCATCTTTCATTTGTGTACGAACATCGTTCTTAACTGAGCGCAAGATCAGTGTGTAGTCCCAGCCTCAGTGTCATAAACCAGCACCCAGCGTTTAAACTTGACTTTAAGATGAATAACCAACCCGTCCGTCCATCCCCACCTGTGCCCTATTCTTTCCTTGTGTTTCCCCAGTGCTTTTTCTGCTATCTCCTTTGAAGCAAACTGCACGAAGGCCTCCCCTGTGCTTCTCCCCTGGTAGTCCATCGGCAAAGTTATCCCATTTGGCACGATTTCCAACCCTTTAACCCAAGGACAAAATAACCCCATCAAGGGGAACAATATTAAATGATGCACAATTCCCAACAATATCTACAAATATATCAAAGATTAAAAGCCCAGTTACCAACACATAAAAATGTAAAATACTTATAGATCTATATGTAAAACTTCAAGACAGTTAAAAACAGCTTTATATTAGTGATCCAACTTTCATACTGATTTACAAATGTGTTCAGCTTCAAAAATAATCAGTTAAGCAAAACTTTTCAATTACAACTCTTAATAACCGAACTGTTCTGGTGTATGACAGCAATTGTTGGAAACACAAATTCCATTTCGTTCAATCCAACATCAGATGATTAAAAATAACATTCGGGTCACAATGCAGATACTCTACTGTCTGAAGTTACATTTAGGTACCACATGTCAAAAACAAAGATATATGTTGTATTATCTTGTTTGCTTTAGACTCAACACTTTTGTCTTAATATTAAAACCAAAAACTAAAATCCAGTTAAAGTTCTCGATGTTGTTTTGTCTAAGGTTTTAAATTTACACTACAAATACAATTCACAGTCAGCAATTAAACATTTCAGATAACAAAACTCATTAAAAGTGTGATACCATTTACCCACTACAAATTATAACAGATCTAATAACACAAAATTAACAATTTTTATCTAATTAGGAGCCGAGTGAAAAATACCTGTGAAAAACTGTACAATTTCCTCCTTGCTGCAGCCAAATGGAAGTCCACGGAGTCGCACTGTGCCATCGTTAGAGGTATCAGAATGGCTGGTACCGCTATGCTTTAGAACCCAATCCATCTCACTGCCATTAGATTTGAAAACTATGGGGAAAAACAGTACACACTAGATTGTATACAACATACAAACAAACACACACGCGAACTCTCTCTCTCCAACCTTATAACATCCACAAACACCAGTTTCTTTCTACACTCATTACTGTCTCTCTGTAACAAGAGACAGCTTCAGCCCGGCCCTTTTCTCTTCACCCAGTCCTCCGCAATGCTTTGGCGAGATGCCCAACATGAGGTTCGATGCAAACTGCACCCACTCTCTCCAGCATCCAATACAAAAGACTACATATTTGTGCCAACAGTAAGACCGCCAATTTCCACCTAGCCCAACTCAGCCCCTGCCTCACCTCATGCTGCTAAACCCTCATCCATGCCTTTACCTCTGCATTTGACTATTCCAACACACTCCTGGCCAGTCTCACATTCTACCCTCCCTAAACTCTACTGCCTGTGTACTAATTCCTGCCAAATCCCATTCATCCATCACCCCTGTACTTGCTGATCTCCACTGCTAAGCAATGCTTTAATTTTGAAATTTTCATCCTTGTTTTCAATCCCCCCATATCTCTGTAATCTTCTCCAGCCCCACAACCCTAAGATGTCTGCACTGCTAATTCTATCCTCTTGTGCATCCGATTTTAATTGATTCACCATTAGTAACCATGCCTTCAGCTAAGCTCTGGAATTCCCTCTCTTAAACCTCCCACTTTTTTCCCTTAGGTGCACTCCTTAAAGCCTACCTCTTTGACCAAGCTTTTGGTCACCTGTCTTAAATTTTTCCTTATACGGCATAGTGCCAAATTTTGTTTGAAAACACTCCGGTCGAGCACCTTGGAACGTTTTACTGCGCGAAAGATGTTCTATAAATACAAGTTGTTTTTACTGCTTCTATTGATCCCTCAGAGCTTCTAACAATTTACATTTATAGAGCACCCTTAATGTAATAAAGCATCCCAAGGCACTTTACAGGAGCATAAAACTAAGTATGACACCAAGACAGAAAAGGAGATATTATGTCAGATGATCAAAAGCTTGGTCAGAGGTAGGTTTTAAGGAGCGTTTTAAAGAAGGAAAGTGAGGTGGAGGGGCAGAGAGGTGTAGGGAGGGCATTCCAGGGCTTGGGGCCTAGGCAACTGAAGGCATGGCCACTAAAGGTGAAACAATTAAAACCAGGGATGCACAACAGGCCAGAATTAGAGGAGTGCAGATATCTCAGACGGTTGTGGAGCTGAAGGAGATTACAGGGACAGTGGGGGGGCAAGGCCATGGAAGGATTTGAAAACAAGGACGAGAATTTTAAAACTCAAGATGTTGCTTGACTGGGAGCCCAGCAGCCACTGGGGTGATCGGGGAACAGGACTTGGTGCAAGTTAAGACACAGGCAGCAGAGTTTTGGATGACTTCAAGTTTACGGAGAGTAGAATGTAGGAGACCAGCCAGGAGAGCATTGGAATAGTCAAGTCGAGAAGTAAAGGCATGAATAAGGATTCAGCAGACGAGCTGAGATGGGGCGAAGTCTGGCAATGATATGGAGATGGAAAGAGGCAGTCTTAATCATAGCACCAATGAAGTCTGAGCTCATCTTGGGCTCAAATGTGACACCAAGGTTGTGAACAGACTGGTTTAATCTCAAACTGCTGCCAGAGAGAGGGATGGAGTCAGTAGCTCGGTAACGGAACAAAACCAATGGCTTCAGTCTTCCCAATATTCAATTCTGCTCACCCAGTACTGGATGTCGGATAAACAGTCTGATAATTTAGCAACAGTGGATGAGTCGAGAGAAGTGGTGGCGAGTGTCGTCAGTACACACGTGAAAACTAATGTCATGCATTCATGTGATATCGCCAAAGGGCAGCATGTAGACGAGAAATAGGAGGGGTTCAAGGATAGATCTTTGGGGGACACCAGAGGGAACAGAGCGTGGACAGGAAGAGAAGCGAACAATTTAACAAATGACCCCTGCGAATCTGAACAGGCCAAATAGGGGACTGGTTCAATAATGTACAAGCACATAGGGGCCTATGAAGCAGTCACTCACATTGCCTGTGATCATTTTATTGCTTTCCTTTATATGGGAACAGATATAAAATGTTTTATAAGTAAGTTTTCCAATTAAACTTCAAAATTGAAACCAAAGCCCAGGTGTATGTAAATTGCAGGCTTACCGCTTCTGTATATTGACTGTCCTTCTCTCACTACCCCATTTTGCCATACATCACTGCCCCTTTTACAGGAAGTCCACAACAGCAGCGTGGGCAGCTCACCATCTCCCCCATAGCACTTCGAGACCAGACCCTTGTCCTACCGTTACAGGGCATGGCATAAAAGTGTTCTGATGTGCATCCTTTTCCAGTCAATTTTCCCTCTTATTCATTAGTGTTCTGTGGCCAGTAGAACACCCAGGAAATCAAACTTATGCACTCCAAATTAAAAATTGAAATGTCACAACTTTAGTGCACTTCACTGATCATGTTACTGACTGTCCTTTAGCTGTTAACTAAAGCTGAAGTTCATGGAATTGAAGCAAATTATTGAGCTGGTTAGGAAATTGGCTGAGCGGCAAGAGACAAGAGAGTAGGGATAAAAACAAGAAATGCTGCAAATACTCAGCAAATCTGGCTGCATCTGTTAGCACCACCCTTGTCTGCAGGTTTGACGACCATGTCAGGGTTAGACCTGAGAGAACGGAGTGCGGCAAGTTCAGAGGAGGGCAGGTTAGAGTGAGTGAGGGGGGCCAATTGAGACGGCCGATGTCTCACCAATAGTTTTCAATTAAAAGATCAAGTGCGGGTAAGAGGCCAGAGGGAAAGGTCCAGGTAGAGGGAAAATACTGGAGGCGGGTGAACGGGTCTGGTCGGGGGAAGGACTCCTGGTCAAAGACGTGAGCACAGAGGCGAAGGCAAAGGAAAAAGAGCTCAACGGCATGCCGAGCACAAAATTTATTGGGGTGGGGGCGTAAGGGGATAAAACTGAGTCCTTTGCTGAGTACAGAACGTTCAGCAGCAGAGAGGGGAAGGTCAGAGGGTACAGTGAATACACGGCAAGGGGTCAGATCAGAAGGGGTGGGGTCAGAGGGAAGCGAAGGGGAAGGAGGATCTGGAGGGGCATTAGTTCCCATCAGCTGCTGAAGCTTGCGTTCCTCAACACCTGAAAGGAAGAAAAAAAGTTGATGCTGCCAGACCTGAGTACTTCCAGCATTTCTTGTTTTTATTTCAGATTTCCAGCATCTGCAGTATTTTGCTTTTACAGAAGAGTAGGGATGAATGGCAGGTTGTCTAATTGGCAGGATATGACTAATGGTATCCCGTAAGGATCGGTGTTGAATCCTCAACTATTCAGTGTATTCATTCTTGACTTAGATGGACTAGAGAGACACTTTTCCAAATTTGCCAATGACACAAAGATTGTAAGCAATGTAGATGGAAGCATAAAATTACAAAGATACAGATAATTAAGTGAATGGGCAAAACAGTAGCAAATAGTTTCAATGGAGGCAAATGAGAGGTCATCCACTTTGGCCCTACGGAGGATAGAACAGAATACTTTCTAAATGGTGAAAAGCTAGAAACAGGAATCCAAAAGCAGCTTGGGGATCCAGATACACAGATTAAAATGTCATGAATAGGTACAAAAAAAGTCAAAAGATTACTGGCCTTGATATCTAGAGGGCTTCAAGCTTTACAAAGCCCTGGTTATACCACACCTGGAATATTTTGGACAGTTCTGGGCACCACAACTTAGGAGTATACTGGTCTTGGAGAGAGTGCAGCATAGATTTATAAAATGATACCTGCAATCCAAGAGTTAAGTTATCAGGAGAGATTACAGGAGAGGTTCTGAAAGGGGAGTTTATGGAGTTAGGTAGAAAGTTAAAAGACACGACCTCTAGGGTTGTAATATCGGGATTATTCCCTGTGCCACGTGCCAGTGAGGCTAGAAATAGGAAGATAGTGCAGCTAAACACGTGGCTGAACAGTTGGTGTAGGAGGGAGGGTTTCAGATATCTGGATCATTGGGATCTCTTCCAGGACAGGTGGGACCTGTACAAGGACGGGTTGCATCTAAACTGGAGGGGCACAAATGTCCTGGCTGCGAGGTTTGCAAGCGTCACTCGGGAGGGCTTAAACTAGTGTGGCAGGGGGGTGGGAACCAGAGCAGTAGGACAGCAGGTGAAATAAATGAGAGGGAACTAGTAAATAAGGCCAGTAAGACTAAGAGTAAGAGCAGGCAGGGAGATGTTGCTGAGCACAGCGGGACTGGTGGTCTGAAGTGCATTTGTTTCAATGCAAGAAGTATAACATGTAAGGCAGATGAACTTAGAGCTTGGAAATAAGATGTTGCTACTACAGAGACTTGGTTGAGGGAAGGACAGGATTGTCAGCTAAATGTTCTGGGATTTAGAAGCTTCAGGCGGGATAGAGGGAGATGTAAAAGGGGTGGGGGAGTTGTATTGCTGGTTAAGGAGAATATCACAGCTGTACTGTGGGAGGACACCTCGGAGAGGTCATGCAGCAAGGCAATATGGGTGGAGCTCAGGAATAGGAAGGGTGCAGTCACGATGTTGGGGGTTTTCTACAGGCCTCCCAACAGCCAGCGGAAGGTAGAGGAGCAGATATGTAGACAGATTTTGGAAAGATGTAAAAGGTAACAGGGTTGTAGTGGTGGGTGATTTTAACTTCCCCTATATTGACTGGGACTCACTTAGTGCTAGGGGCTTGGATGGGGCAAAATTTGTAAGGAGCTTCCAGGAGGGCTTCTTGAAACAATATGTAGATAGTCCAACTAGGGATGGGGCCATACTGGACCTGGTATTGGAGAATGAGCCCGGCCAGGTGGTTGAAGTTTCAGTAGGGGATCATTTAGGGAACAGTGACCATAATTCCATCAGTTTTAAGGTACTTGTGATAAGGATAAGAGTAGTCCTCGGGTGAAGGTGCTAAATTGGGGGAAGGTTAATTATAACAATATTAGGCAGGAACTGAAGAATTTAGATGGGGGGCGGCTAGTTGAGGGTAAATCAACATCTGACATGTGGGATTCTTTCAAACGTCAGTTGATTAGAATCCAGGACCAGCATGTTCCGGTGAGGAAGGAGGATAAGTTTGGCAGGTTTCGGGAACCTTGGATAACGAGGGATATTGTGAGCCTAGTCAAAAAGAAAAAGGAAGCATTCGTAAGGGCTGGAAGGCTAGGAACAGACGAAGCCCTTGAGGAATATAAAGACAGTAGGAAGGAGCTTAAGCAAGGGCTAAAAGGGGTCATGAAAAGTAACCGGCAAACAGGATTAAGGAGAATCCCAAGGCTTTTTATACATACATAAAGAGCAAGAGGGTAAACAGGGAAAGGGTTGGCCCACTCAAGGACAGCGAAGGGAATCTATGTGTGGAGCCAGAGGAAATGGGCGAGGTACTAATGAGTACTTTGCATCAGTATTCACCAAAGAGAAGGACTTGGTGGATGATGAGTCTAGGGAAGGGAGTATAGATAGTCTGGGTCATGTCGTTATCAAAAAGGAGGTGATGTTGGACGTCTTGCAAAGCATTAAGGTAGATAAGTCCCCAGGGCCTGATGGGATCTACCCCAGAATACTGAGGGAGGCAAGGGAAGAAATTGCTGGGGCCTTGACAGAAATCTTTGTATCCTCATTGGCTACAGGTGAGGTCCCAGAGGACTGGAGAATAGCCAATGTTGTTCCTTTGTTTAAGAAGGGTAGCAAGAATAATCCAGGAAATCATAGGCCGGTGAGCCTTACGTCAGTGGTAGGGAAATTATTAGAGAGGATTCTTCGGGACAGGATTTACTCCCATTTGGAAACAAATGAACTTATTAGCGAGAGGCAGCATGGTTTTGTGAAGGGGAGGTCGTGTCTCACTAACTTGATTGAGTTTTTTTGAGTAAGTGACGATGATGATTGATGAAGGAAGGTCAGTGGATGTTGTCTATATGGACTTCAGTAAAGCCTTTGACAAGGTCCCTCATGGCAGACTGGTACAAAAGATGAAGTCACACGGGATCAGAGGTGAGCTGGCAAGACGGATACAGAACTGGCTCGGTCATAGAAGACAGAGGGTAGCAGTGGAAGGGTGCTTTTCTGAATGGAGGGCTGTGACTAGTGGTGTTCCGCAGAGATCAGTGCTGGGACCTTTGCTCTTTGTAGTATATATAAATGATTTGGAGGAAAATGTAGCTGGTCTGATCAGCAAGTTTGCAGATGACACAAAGGTTGGTGGAGTTGCAGATAGTGATGAGGATTGTCAGAGGATACGGCAGGATACAGATCAGTTGGAGACTTGGGCGGAGAAATGGCAGATGGAGTTTAATCCGGACAAATGTGATGCATTTTGGACGGTCTAATACAGGTAGGAAGTATACAGTAAATGGCAAAACCCTTAAGAGTATTGACAGGCAGAGAGATCTGGGCATACAGGTCCACAGGTCACTGAAAGTGGCAACGCAGGTGGATAAGGTAGTCAAGAAGGCATACGGCATGCTTGCCTTCATCGGTCGGGGCATAGAGTATAAAAATTGGCAAGTCATGCTGCAGCTGTACAGAACTTTAGTTAGGCCACACTTAGAATATTGCGTGCAATTCTGGTCGCCACACTACCAGAAGGACGTGGAGGCTTTGGAGAGGGTACAGATGAGGTTTACCAGGATGTTGCCTGGTCTGGAGGGCATTAGCTATGAGGAGAGGCTGGATAAACTCGGATTGTTTTCACTGGAACGACGGAGGTGGAGGGGCGACATGATAGAGGTTTACAAAGTTATAAGCGGCATGGACAGAGTGGATAGTCAGAAGCTTTTTCCCAGGGTGGAAGAGTCAGTTACTAGGGGACATAGGTTTAAGGTGCGAGGGGCAAAGTTTAGAGGGGATGTGCGAGGCAAGTTCTTTACACAGAGGGTGGTGAGTGCCTGGAACTTGCTGCCAGGGGAGGTGGTGGAAGCAGGTACGATAGCGACGTTTAAGAGGCATCTTGACAAATACATGAATAGGATGGGAATAGAGGGATACGGTCCCCGGAAGTGCAGAAGGTTTGAGTTTAGACAGGCATCAAGATCGGCGCAGGCTTGGAGGGCCGAATGGCCTGTTCCTGTGCTGTACTGTTCTTTGTACACAACCTCAGAATGTATTGCCTGTAATTTAGATGGTTAAGGGGTGATTTGATGGAATTTTCTCCAAGATATTTAGGAGAACAGATGGGTTAGACAAAGAAAAACTATTTCCACTGGTTGATGAATCTAGGACTGGAGGAGTGTACCATAATTTTCCAAATTCACCCTCAAATATAATGCACATTAAGGTTTTCATGAACAAAGAGTCAAAATTGCCTTGTGTATAATATCCACCTTAAAGGCCTGCTACCCGACCCGAACCCAACCACGTGTCGGTTCAGGTTGGGTCGCTCCTCCGGATCCAGCTTTCGGGCTCGGGTCGGACACACGGAGGAAGTCTTAAATTTTGCTCTGCTGGAGCGAAGAGTGTAAAAGTTAAAAAACTTACCTGAGCTGGAGTCTGGGACATCAAGGAGGGAGACTCTGCGTCTGTGCAGGGAGCGCCTCAAATACATCATCATGCTCACACTGCAGCTTCCTCAATCCATCCATCCAAAAGCGGTACAGTGAGTGAGTGCACTATGGAATCAAGATAGATAACCATTCCGGTGGTCGGGTCAGGTGCGGGAAAAAGTGGAGGGACTCGGGCTCAGGTCCAATGTGGTTCTGTCGGGTTCGGGTTTTTAGTTCCTGACTGAGCAGGCCTTTAATCCACCTAGACTTTGCAATACTGCGGTGAAAGTGCCATTATACCCAGAACCATCACAGGCCAGTTGCAATCGATGGGATGTCAGCTGTGGCCTGTTTAAGAGTGCCACACTCGCGGAGGATTCCTGCAGTGCCTGCCGCCTCTTACATGTTTTATAATATACCAACTAACATAACCTGGACCATGAGTATCAAAACAGTCATCCCAGAAAGGTTTGTGGATGATATCCTACTGTTTATGATGCCAGATGAGTCCTTTGGTGGATTAAAGCCTCGCAATCCCCAGAAGGTTTGCCTCAGAGGAGAACCGTCACCCAGCCGATCTTGAGAGAAATGCTACAAGATGGGCTGTTTAACCCTCTTGCAGGTAGCAATTTTCTTTTGTGGTCTCCATTTGTGAATTTCCAGCCTTCTGCCCTTATACAGTCTCAGGCAGGGAAACTGAGATCCGGCTTGAGTTCCTCTGAGGGCCCAATAAAAGGAATAGGGAAAGATAGTCGACCCTAAACAATCGACTGCAATCCGAGAGACCCACTTGACAGCTTAAAAAAAAAAGTCCACTTTGATTTACCACCATGTAGAATACACATCCTAACTTATATCAATTTTTAGGGGGAAAATGTGTATTGTATTCAGAAAACTTCAGTAGTCTAAAAATTAGAGACAGACCTTTCAGGAATGAAATTAGGGAACATATCCATATGCAAGGGTGGTAGATGTTTGAAACACTCGATCAATTGTTAATTTTAGATCTAAGACTGAGATTTCTGTTATCCAAAGGTATTAAGGAATATGTGGCAAAGGTGGGTATATAGAGTTAGATTGCAGAACAGCCAGTCTCACTTAATGGCAGAATAGACTCAAGGGGTTAAATGGTCTACTCCTGCTATTCCTATGTCACGAATCACTCCCACCCTCTGCAGACCTCCCAAAGAATCATTACAGCGCAGGCCATTCAGCCCATCATGTCTGCACCAGCTCTCCAAATGAACAGTTCATCTATTGCCATTCCCCTGCCTTCTCCCCATAACTGGAAAGGACGAATGTGCAGGGTTAACGATCTAATTTCGTTCTGAAAGCCTTGACTGAACCTGTCTCAACTCTCAAGCAGTGCATTCCAGATCCTAACCACTCGCTGCGTGAAGAGGTTTTCCTCATGTCGCTTTTGCTTCTTTTACCAATCACTATAAATCTGTGTCTTCTTGTTCTCGATCCTTTCACGAGTGGGAACAGTTTCTCTCTATCTACTACGTCCAGACCCCTCATCATTTTGAATACCTCTATCAAATCTCCTCTCAGCCTTCTCCAAGGAAAACAGTCCCAACTTCTCCAATCTACATAACTGAAGATCCTCATCCCCAAAACCATTCTCGTGAATCTTTTCTGTACCCTCTCCAATGCTTTCACATCTTTCCCAAAGTGCAGAACCCAGAACTGGACACAATACTCCAACTGAGGCCAAACTAGTGTCTTATATAAGTTCAACATAACCTCCTTGCTCTTGTACTCTATGCCCCTATTAACAAAGCCTAGGACACTGTATGCTTTATTAACCACTCTCTCAACCTGTCCCACCAGCTTCAATGACTTATGCACATATACCCCAAAGTCCCTCTGCTCTTTTTTTTATTCATTCATGGATTGTGGGCGTCGCTGGCCAGGCCAGCATTTATTGCCCATCCCTAATTGCCCTCGAGAAGGTGGTGGTGAGCTGCCTTCTTGAACTACTGCAGTCCATGTGGGGTAGGTATTCCCACAGTGCTTTTAGGAACAGAGTTCCAGGATGTTGACCCAGCGACTGTGAAGAAATGGCAATATAGTTCCAAGTCAGGATGGTGTGTGACTTGGAGGGGAACTTGCAAGTGGTGGTGTTCCCATGCATTTGCTGCCCTTGTCCTTCTAGGTGGTAGAGGTCATGAGTTTGGAAGGTGCTGTTGAAGGAGCCTTGGTGCATTGCTGCAGTGCATCTTGTAGATGGTACACACTGCTGCCACTGTGAGTCGGTGGTGCAGGGAGTGAATGCTTGTGGATGGTGTGCCAATCAAGTGGACTGCTTTGTCCTGGATGGTATCGAGCTTCTTGAGTGTTGTAGGAGCTGCACCCATCCAGGCAAGTGGACAGTATTCCATCACACTCCTGACTTGTGCCTGTAGATGGTGGCCAGGCTTTGGGGAGTCAAGAGGTGAGTTACTCGCCGCAGGATTCCTAGCCTCTGACTTGCTCTTGTAGTCGCGGTATTTATATAGCTACTCCTGTTCAGTTTCTGGTCGATGGTAGCCCCTAGGATGTTGATGGTGGGGGATTCAACGATTGTAATGTCATTGAATGTCTTGCACTCCCTTTAGAGTTGTACCCTTTGTTATGTTGTCTCTCCATGTTATTCCTACCAAAATGAATCACTTCACATTGCTCTACATTGAACTTCATCTGCCACTTGTCCCATTTGTTCTTTGATCCTTCCCACTTTTCCCTGACTCTGTACTTGCTTAAAAACTGTTAATCTATCACATGTTCCAGTTCTGATCAAAGGTCACTGAAATGAAACCTTAATTTTGTTCCTCTCTCCACAGATGCTGCTTGACCTGAGTACTTGAAGCATTTTCTGTATTTGCAACAGCCTCATACTTGTGATCAGCTACCTCAGCATACAGAGAATCAAACCTGCAACCTAAATGGCACATGGCAGAGTCTGGTATAGGGCCACTATGCTAGAAGGCAAGTGTTTGTTACCTTCCCTAGTGACAAGCCTGTAAGCTTTCAGCCCCACACCCCAAAATGAGGATCTGCAGCTCATTCCTTATTTATATACAACTAACATTTATACAGTGCCCGTCAACTAAGCAAGTCCTGAGAGTGTTCCAATTGGCAGCCAAACCCAAGTAGGGCTTGGTGGCACGGAGAAGAAAGGAATGAATGCACGACTAAAGAGATATGTTTTAAAGATGAGGGAAGCAGAATATTCGAGAAAACAGGGTTAAAAACGATAGAGGTTAAGGGAGCACACTATTGACTTCAGTTATGAGTGGACTGCCTATCCCTCACTTTAGCTGTTGCATGGTACTTTTGTCCATAACAAAAGCAATCGAATGGAATATACAGAAACTCCCAAAACCAAAGCCACACTGACATGTCTTGGTTGACCTGACAAGTTCTTACAAGATTTTTTTGGGCACCCCATCGCTCTATTGGACAAGATCTTACAAGTTTGACATTGATGCCAACATATCTGGGACACTACTCAATGCAGAGATGACTGTTACTGACCTTCAATATACCTGTGGCCCATATACTTGCGATCTTTCGCCAAAGCCTTTTTGAAGTCTTCCGCGTTCGTCAGATGCACGTAAGCTTCACCGCTTGGGCGACCCTCTTTGGAGGTGGTGAACTGCACTCCACTAACCCCGTTTCGAATATCACACTCTACAACAAAAGAACACAAAATTGCAGAAACATGCACGGCCCACAGCAACAATTGAGAGCAATCGCAACCATGTGCGATGATTACCTGAGAAGAACCGGGTCACTTCATCCGGTGTACACGACCACGGGAGGCCACGGACTCGAACAACGAAGTCCTCCTCCTTTGTGGGAACCTCGGGCTCTTTCTCTGTAATCATAGTCAAACAGTGAATAGCAGCTGACTGAGGGCTGTGGCCAAAACAATTCGATTCTTCATAAGCTAAATCAGTACTGACCTTCAGCTGCTGGCTCCAAGTTAGTAAAGATTTCTGTGAAACAAACATGTTTGATTTAGTTTTACATCTCAGTAGAATTGCACTAACGAATAAATCACTTGGGCTTTGCACCCTCAACAGCTCTTTTAGAGGATCAGCATCAGACTGTTTTATAATACTTCTATGAAACACTTTGAAGCATATTACTAAGTTAAAGGCAGTATATGAAGCTGTTGTTGCTCCCACACAGCAAACACACCCGGACTACTCCAACAATTGCACCTATTCCTGTACAGAGCTCAGATCACCAGTATCCAAATGGTAGGGATACAACAGACCTGAAACCGGGTCAACTGTGCTTCACTCTCACTTCTGACTCTTAAGGTGTGGGCATAGGCCGCAATGCAGGGGCTTGAGCAAATAATCCAAACTGATATTCCACTGCAGTACTGGGAAAACGCCATACACTGAAGCCCCGTCTGACTGGCATTAAAGATTAGGGACACTACTGAAGAGCGGGATGTTCTCCCGGCCAACATTAATTCCTCAAACCTCGGGATTAGGCGAGATTACATGACTCTCTCAGCTCTGGGGCTCAGGCTGATCCGGAAACGGAGCCGACAAGACCGGGCGCAACCGGCCCAGAAGACACCTTAAAAGTGACCACTGGGGGTCGAGAACACAGCGGTTCCGACAGAGGTTTTGCCATCGCCGTCCACCAACAGAGGGCCCGGGCGGGAGGCACTCTCTGGCCCCGGATGCCGCGCCGGACACGAGGACCTCTCATGCCCCGGATGCCGCGCAATGCACGGGCGGGCGGCCCTCTCAGGCCCCGCGCCGGGCACGGGCGGGCGGCCCTCTCAGGCCCTGGGCACGGGCGGGAGGCCCTCTCAGGCCCCTGGTGCCGCGCCGGGCACGGGCGGGAGGCCCTCTCAGGCCCCGGGTGCCGCGCCGGGAGGGCCTCAGGCCCCGGGTGCCGCGCCGGGCACGGGCGGGAGGGCCTCACAGGCCCCTGGTGCCGCGCCGGGCACGGGCGGGAGGGCCTCACAGGCCCCTGGTGCCGCGCCGGGCACGGGCGGGAGGGCCTCACAGGCCCCTGGTGCCGCGCCGGGCACGGGCGGGAGGGCCTCACAGGCCCCGGGCGCCCCTCTCAGGCCCCTGGTGCCGCGCCGGGCACGGGCGGGAGGCCCTCTCAGGCCCCGGGCGTGGGCGGGAGGCCGTCTCAGGCCCCTGGTGCCGCACCGGGCACGGGCGGGAGGACCTCTCAGGCCCCGGGCGTGGGCGGGAGGCCGTCTCAGGCCCCTGGTGCCGCGCCGGGCACGAGGCCCTCTCAGGCCCCGAGTGCCGCGCCGGGCACGGGCGGGAGGCCGTCTCAGGCCTCGGGGCCGCACAAGGCACGGGCAGGAGGCGCTCTCAGGGTTCCGAGGCCAGAGCTCTGGAACCATCTCGTTGCTGATTACCCTCCTCCTGCGCCATCGTATCGAATCAGTCCGACCTCAACGTTCACAACACGAGACAATGGAGATCGCAGCACTGGCCTCACTCCCACAACCGCACCCACCCGACTCTCCACAAAATGGCGCCTGCTCCAGCCCGCCGGGCCTCAACTCTCGCGAGAAACCGCCGAGACCACAGCTGTCAATCATCGTGACCCCGCCCCACCTGACATTGATCCTGAGCCGGTCGAACAGCGCAGCCCCGCCCCCCTCTAGGTACTGGTCCGGAGACTGTCAATCAACGCGGCCCCGCCCCCTCCAGCCACTGGAAACCGAGATCTACTCAGAAAATTCTAGAAGCACTCAGCAGGTCTGGTAGCATTTGTGGCGGGAGAAAGAGAGTTAACATTTCAGGTTGATGATCTTTCATCAGAACTGGGTAAAGGTAGACATGTAAAAGGTTTTAATAAGGTGAAGTGGGGGAGGGTGGAAAAAGAACAAAAGGGGAAGGTCTGTGATAGGGAGGAAGACAGGAGAGATTAAAATGACAGAAGAGTTGGTGGGAAGAGATAAAGATCGTGGTAATGGGAGAAGTAAAGAAACCAGAGCTGTATCTGGAGGAGTGTGAATGGCAGAATGATGAACAACTGCCATCTGAAGGCAAAAAGAACAGAACCTGCAAAGAAAAGGGGAACAAAATTGGGGCAGAGATTACTGTCTAAAATTGTTGAATTCACTGTTGAGTCCGGAAGGCCGTAGAGTGCCTAATGGAAAGATGAAGTGTTGTTCCTTGAGCTTGTGTTGAGCTTCATTGGAACACCGCAGCAGGCCTAGGACAGAGAGGTCAGTGTGAGAGCAAGGTGGAGAATTAAAATGGCAGGTGACTGGAAGTTCAGGGTCAGGGTTGTGGACTGACCAGAGGTGTTCCACAAAGCGGTCACTCAATCTCTGGTCTCCCCAGTATTGAGCAGACCACATTGTGAGCAGCAAATGCAGTATACGGTCAATCACTGTTGCACCTGGAAGGAGTGTTTGGGGCCTTAGACGGTGAGGAGAGAGGAGGTACAAGGGCAGGTGTTGCATCTCCTGTGCTTGCATGGAAAGGTG
Organism: Heterodontus francisci; assembly: GCF_036365525.1. Lineage (NCBI taxonomy): Eukaryota > Metazoa > Chordata > Chondrichthyes > Heterodontiformes > Heterodontidae > Heterodontus > Heterodontus francisci. The sequence goes on along the minus strand of NC_090390.1, from coordinate 11,476,293 downwards.
CCATGGGAAGGGGAATGGGTGCCGTGGGTGATTGAGGAGTGGACCAGGGTGTCGCGGAGGGAATGGTCCTTCTGGAATGCAGAAGTGGAGAGGATGGGAAGATGTGTTTGGTGGTGGCATCGTGTTGGAGGTGGTGGAAGTGGCGCAGGATGATCTGTTAAATACGGAGGCTACCAGGGTGGATGTGAAGACAAGGAGATACCTATCATAGTTCTGGGAGGGAGGTGAAGGAGTGGGAGCAGAAGTGTGGGAAATGGACCGGACACAGTTGAGGATCCTTTCAACCAAGGTAGAGGGAATAAAAACAAAGTGCTGGAAATACTCAGCAGATCTGGCAGCATCTGTGGAGAGAGAGCAGACTTCGCGTTCCAGGTCTGTAACCTTTCGTCAGAACTCACATGAGGGGGAATCCTCGGTTGAGGAAAAAGGTATGGTATGGAAGGTTGCATCATCAGAACAGATGCAATGGAGAAACTGTGAGGATGGAATAGAGTCCTTACAGGAAATGGGGTGTGAATATCAGTTAATAGCCAATCCCCAGAAATAGAAACAGAGAAGTCGAGGAAAGCAAGAGTAAGAGATGGACCATGTAAAAGTGAGAGAAGGGTGGAAATTGGAAGCAAAGTTGATTAAATTTTCCAGTTCAGGGCGAGAGCAGGAAACAGCACCAATACAGTCATCAATGTACCGGAAAAAGAGGTGAGGGAGGGGGCCCCAAGTAGGACTGGAACAAGGAATGTTTCACATATCCCACAAAAGGCAGGTATAGCTATAGGAGTCATGCGTGTACCCATAGCAACACCTTTTATTTAGAGGAAGTGAGATGAGGTAGAAAAGAAGTTGTTCAATGTGAGAACAAGTTCAGCCAGGAGGAGGAGGGTGGTCATGGTCGGAGACTGGTTGGGTCTCCGTTCAAGGAAAGAATGGAGGGTTCTCAGACTGTCCTACTGGAGGATGGAGGTGTAGAGAGATTGGATGTCCATGGTGAAGAGGAGACAGGGGCCTGGAAACTGGTAAAGTGATGGAGGGCCTTGGAAGAGTAACGTATGTAGGTGGGAAGTGACTGGACGAGGAGAGAACAAATTGAGTTGAGTTAGGAAGAAATCAGTTCAGTGTGGCAGGAACAGGCTGAAATGATAGGTCTACCAGGACAATCCTGTTTGTGGATCTTGGGAAGGAGGTAGAAGTGGGTCGTTCGAGGTTGAGGGATTATCAAGTTGGAAGCCATGGAGGGAAGATTGCGAGAGGAGATGAAGTCATTAACAGACCTGGAGACGATGGCTTGATGTTCAGTGGTGGGGTCACGGTCCACGGGGAGGTAGGAGGAAGTGTCAGAAAGTTGGCATTTGGCCTTTGTGAGGTAGAGATTGGTTTGCCAGACAAAAACAGCACTACCCTTGTCAGCAGGTACGATGACCATGTTAGGGTTGGACTTAAGAGAATTGGAGTGCAGCAAGTTCAGAGAGAGACAGGTTAGGGTAAGTGAGGGGAGCAGAGAAATTTAGACAGCCAATGTCACGATGGTAGTTCTCAATGAAAAGATCAAGAAAGGATAAGAGGCCAGAAGGAGGGGTCCAGATAGAGGGAGAATACTCGAGACGGGTAAAAGGGTCTGCTGAGTGGGGGGGAAGACTCCTGGCCAAAGAAGTGGGCTCGGAGGCAAAGGCGATGGAAGAAGAGCTCACCAAAGTGCCGAGCTCAAACTTCATTGAGGTGGGGCATAAGGCAATGAAGCTAAGGCCTTTGCTGAAGACAGATTGTTCAGGGTCAGAGAGGAGAATGTGAGGAGGTATTGTGAATACATGGCAAGGGATGAGATTAGAAGAAGGGTTGGGGTCAAAGGGAAGTGAAGGGGAAAGAAAGATCCATGAGTTTTTGGAGCTTGCAATCCTTCCCACCTGAAAGAAAGAAAAAAAGATTTTTTTAAAGTGCCAGGTAAGGTGAAGGATGAAATGAAACTGTGGACCAGGACAGTTTTGAGATAGAGTGGTTTCGTGCTGCTGAAGAGAGAGGTCAAGAGCGCATCTGGTGGCGCATGATGTTGAGAGTGAATCTTGGGGTGCGGCAAGAACAGTGGTTCAAGGAATGTTGAATATCTAGAAGATATCTGTAGTCGTGGATGGATCCCAACACAGAGGGTGGAATTTCAGTTGGAATCCACATAGAATAAGTAAGAGCCGGAGACAGTTACTGAGGAAGGAGATGTGGCTGTGAAAGCAGGTTTTGGTATATACCTAATCAAAAATGAGAAGGGATAAAGAAAACTATGAAGGTGAACAAGGTAAAAGAAACAAACAGAAATCCTATCAGAGAGAAGAGCATCCTTAGAAAAGAAGTGGGAATGAATTAAACACTAATACAAAAGCAAAATATTGCAGATGCTGGAAACCTGAAATAAAAACAGAAAATGTTGGAGATACTCAGCAGGTTAGGCAGCATCTGTGGAGAGAGAAACAGAATTAATGTTTCAGGTCGATGAACTTTCATCAAAACGGAAAAGTTAGAGATGTAACAGGTTTTAAGTAAGTGAAAGGGTCTTGAGCAAATTTGCTTCTAATTTCCACCCTTCTCTCACCTTCACATGGTCCAAATCTTCCCTTCCTTCACTTCTCTGTCTCCATTTCGAAGGATACTCAGAAATGTTCACTATACTCATGTTCATTATAGGCTCACAGAGCTACCTGAACTACACTGCCTCACACCCCACTTCCTGTAAGGACACTGTTCCATCCTCTTAAGTTATAGTGCTCTGGGATCTGTTAGGTTCACCTGAGAGGGCAGATTAATGCCTCATTTTTCTGCTCAAGTTTAGGTGTAGGACTTGAACCTGGCAGTTTGTAATTCAGTGACTCAGTAAAATACCAGCGGTGGTGGGAGGAGGCCATTAAGTGACAAGTAATTGGCCACTTAAGGGCCTCAATTGGCCGGGGCGGGCAGGCCATTTTCAATGGCAGTGGGGGCGGGTAGGTGATGGGAACAACATCACCTGCCTCTCACTCGATCTTACCCCCTTCCTATCTCCAGCCCACTCCCAGTTTGGGGGGGTGGGTAAAATTCCAGCCAACCTTGAGTTCAATAATTTCAGACCGTAATCTCTGCCCCCATTTTGTTTCTTTTCTCTTTGCAGGTTTTGGTTTTACTCTTGTTTTTTTTTGCTTTTAGACAATAGCTGTTCATTATTTTGCCATTCACACCTCTTCGAGACGCATCCTTTGTTTCTTTACTGTCCCATTACCACTCCCTTTGGCCCTGCAGCACTATTTAACCATTGTCATTTAATCTCTCCGGTCTTCCTCCCTATCACAGACCTTCCCTTTTGTTCTTTTACCCACCCTCACCCATTTCACTTGCTTAAAACCTATTACATTTCTAACTTTTCCCAGTTCTGATGAAAGGTTAACGACCTGAAAGGTTAACTTTTTTTTTCTCTCACCTGCTGAGTATTTCCAGCATCCACAGTATTTTTTTATTTCAGATTTCCAGCATCCACAGTATTTCACTTTTGTGCTGAAACCCAGAGCCTGTCAATCACCACAGCCCCATTTCTCCCCTCCCCCGGCAGACACAAACCCAGAGCCTGTCAATCACCACAGCCCCATTTCTCCGCACCCCCGGCAGACACAAACCCAGAGCCTGTCAATCACCACAGCCCCGTTTCTTCCCACCCCCAGCAGACACAAACCCAGAGCCTGTCGATCACCACAGCCCCATTTATCCCCACCCCCAGCAGACACAAACCCACAGCCTGTCAATCACCACAGCCCCATTTCTCCCCACCCCCGGCAGACACAAACCCAGAGCCTGTCAATCACCACAGCCCCATTTATCCCCACCCCTGGCAGACACAAACCCAGAGCCTGTCAATCACCACAGCCCCATTTCTCCCCCTCCCCCGGCAGACACAAACCCAGAGCCTGTCAATCACCACAGCCCCATTTCTCCCCACCCCCGGCAGACACAAACCCAGAGCCTGTCAATCACCACAGCCCCATTTCTCCCCACCCCCGGCAGACACAAACCCAGAGCCTGTCAATCACCACAGCCCCATTCCCCCACCTCACCCCCAGCAGACACTGAAACCCAGAGCCTGTCAATCACCACGGCCCTGGCACAGTGACCCACAAGTAGTTGTAAAACAATGTTTCCTCATGTTGTCTCTTGTTTCGTTTAGTTTAGAGATACAGCACTGAATTTCTTTCACCAATCACCAATCTGTTCCTCTGGTCACTGACCATTCTGCCACTAGAAACAGTTTCTCCTTATTTATCATATTTCCTCTAACCTTCTCTGTTCAAAGGAGAACAGGCCTAGTTTCTCCATGTAACTGAAGTTACTGAAGTAACTGAATCGCTGCTACAATTCGAGTAAAATCTCTGCACCCTGTCAAATACCTTGACGTCCTTCCTAAAGTGTAGTGTCCAGAAATGAACACAATTTGTACTGTGTCTCTAGTAATAAAGCTATTAATAAAATCTTCACCATATGGAGCGCAGCGGTTCAGGAAGGAAACTTCCCTCTGTCTACTCAAGGGCAATTACGGGTGGGCAATAAATGCCAGCCTTGCCAGTGAAGGCCACAGCCCATGAATAAGTAAAAAATACTTTTTATACAGCCTTCTCATTTTATCCTGCCACCTTGTATGCAAAAACCTCCAAGTCTCTCTGTTTGTACACACCCTTTAAAATTATGCCATCTAGTTAATATTGCCTTTCTGCATTCTTCCTACCAAAATGTATCACTTCATACTTCTCTGCATTAAATGTCATCTGTCATGCATCTTCCCATTTCACCAGTCTTGTTGTCTATTGCTGTCAACCTCACTGTCCATCATATTTCCAAGTTTCGTGTCATCTGTAAACTTTGAAATTATGCCCCTTATACCTAAGTCCAGGTCATTTCTATAGATCAAAAAAAGCAGTGGTCCTAATACCGACCCCTAGGGAACCCCACTGTACACTACCCTCCAGTCTGAAAAATAACTTCACCATTACTCTCTGCTTTCTATCCCTTAGCCAAGTTGGTACCCACGCAGCCACCGCCCCTTTAATCCCATGGACTTCAATTTTTAACAAGTCTAATATGTGCTACTTTGTCAAAAAGCTTTTGAAAGTCTACATGCACAACATCAACTACATTACCTTCATCAACCCTTCCGGTTGCATCTCGATCAAGTTCATCAAACATGATTTGACTGTAACAAATCTGTGCTGACTTGCATTTATTAGCCCATGTTTATCCAAATACCGACTAATTTTCTCCAGGATTATTGTCTATAAAAATTTCCCCACCACCAAGTTAGTTTAACTGGTCTGAGGCAAATTTCCAGGTTTATCTTTTTCCTCTGATTTGAACAGGGGTGTAACATTTGCAATCCTCTGGTTATTTGCAAAGGTGTAGAATTATACTAAAATGATTCATAATCATCTTTCCGTTGGCTAGTCTGTTATCGTTCTTGGTCAGAGGGATTCTTTGGACCAGTGTCCATGAGTGACAGGTTCAGTGCTCTCCAACTAATGCATAAAGCCTTCTGTAGTCCTTGACAGAGCAGTATTGTCAGTTGGTGTATGGCCCAATAGGGCCATAGTAAGGAAACGCCTGTCTGGAAGTTGGTAAAGTGAGTGGAGTGTGCCGTACAGAAAAGAGGACCTACTGGACAAGTTCAAGGGGAGGAGGACCCCATTGCCCAGCTGTAGGTATTGAGCATTTATGTTTCTAAAAGCTTCCCTTGTTGAGGTGGTGGGGGGGGAGTGGGGTGGTGTAGAATGGGAGTGCTGCTGGAATCCATGCCCATTCCCCTCATAGCTGCCCATCTCCAGCTAAGGAATGTGATACCATTTGAGCTGTGGATCTCCTCAATTTTTCCAAGCCCAGCAGTGGTCTCTATCCACAAGAGGAAAGATCCCAGTCAGCCCAAAGACTACAAAGACTCACTAATTTCAGTGGTTCTCTGTTAGTCCAAAGTGTTTCTTCAGATTACTATTGAAAGTTGATGGGGAGGCGGTGGCAATGTGACTAAACTAGTAACCCAGTGCCCCAGGCTAATGCTCTGGGGACATGGGTTCTAATTCCACCACGGCAGATGGTGGAATTTGAATTCAATTAATAAATCTGGCTTTAAAAAGCTAGTCTAGTGATGATCATGAAACTATTGTTGATTGTTGTAAAAACCCATTTGGTTCACTAATGTCCTTTAGGGAAGGAAATCTGCTGTCCTTACCTGGTCTGGCCTACATGTGACTCCAGACTCACAGCAATGTGGTTGACTCTTAAATGGCCTAGCAAGCCACTCAGTTGTATCAAACAGCTACAAGGTTGAATGAAACCAGACAGACCACCTGGCAACGATCTAGGCACGGGAAACAACAATGGCAAACCCAGCCCTGTCGATCCTGCAAAGTCCTCCTTATTAACATCTGGGGGCTTGTGGCAAAATTGGGAGAACTGTCCCACAGACTAGTCAAGCAACAGCCTGACATAGTCATACTCAAGGAATCACACATGCAGACAATGTCCCAGACACCACCATCCCTGTGTATGTCACGTCCCATCGGTAGGACAGACCCACCAGAGGTGGCGGCACAGTGGTATATAGTCAGGAGGGAGTTGCCCTGGGAGTCCTCAACATTGACGTTGGATCCCATGAAGTCTCATGGCAGCAGGTCAAACATAGGCAAGGAAACCTCCAACTGGTTTACCTCCCCAGCCCCCACTCTCAGCTGATGAATCAGTGCTTCTCTATGTTGAACACCAATTGGAAGAAGCACTGAGGGTGGCAAGGGCACAAAATGTACTTTGGGTCCATCAGTTGTTCAATTTGCATCACCAAGAATGGCTCGGTAGCACCATGACTGACCGAGCTGGCCAGGTCCTAAAAGACATAGCTGCTAGACTGGGTCTGCAGCAGATGGTGAGGGAACCAACAAGAGAGAAAAACTTACTTTACCTCATCCTCACCAGTCGACCTGTCGCAGATGCATCTGTTCATGACATTATTGGTAGGAGTGACTACCGTACAGTCCTTGTGGTGATGAAGTCCCGTCTTCACACGGAGGGTATCCACCATCATGTTATGTGGCACTACTACCATGCTAAATGGGATTGATCTAGCAACTCAAAACCGGGCATCCATAGAGGCACTGTGGGCCATCTGCAGCAGCAGAATTCTATTCAACCACAATCTGTAACGTCATGGCCTGGCATATCCCCCGCTTTGCCATTACCATCAAGCTGGGGGACCAACCCTGCTTCAATAACGAGTGCATGCCAGGAGCAGCTCCAGGCATACCTAAAAATGAGATGTCAGCCTGGTGAAGCTACAACACAGACCTACTTGCATGCCAAACAGCAGAAGCAGCATGCAATAGACAGGGCTAAGCAATCTCACAACCAACAGATCAGATCTAAGCTCTGCAGTCCTGCCACATCCAGTCGTGAATGGTGGTGGACAATTAAACAACTGACAGGTGGAAAAGGCTCCACAAAAATCCCCATCTTCAACGATGGGGAAGCCCAGCACATCAGTTCAAAAGAGAAGGCTGAAGCATTTGCATCCATCTTCAGCCAGAAGGGCTGAGTGGATGATCCATCTCCGCCTCCTCCAGCATCACAGATGCCAGTCTTCAGCCAATCAGAACACCTGATGAAAGGTCACAGACCTGAAGCGTTAACCCTGCTTCTCTCTCCACAGATGCTGCCTGAGCTGCTGAGTATTTCCAGCACTTTCAGTTTTTACTTCAGAAAATCCTGAATTTTATTTGGGATGTATAGTCCAGTTTCAAAATCAGTGTGAACAATACATGGAAGCTGTAGCGAACCTTCTCTGTTCAAATGAGGCAAGATTGCCCATGTCTCCCATTCTGTTCAATGTCTTCATTGAGATATTATGAAAGTGATTCTTTGTTGTTAAAAATATATTTTTAAAGGAATTTACGCTTAAGGAATAAATGTTGGACCAGGTTTTTTGAAAAAAAGGAAGCCATCAAGAAGACATTGAGGGAGCCGGATTGGCAAGTGTCACATGGCTCGGTTTAGGCTTCGAACAGACACAGTGGCGGCGCAGTGGTTAGCACCGCAGCCTCACAGCTCCAGGGACCCGGGTTCGATTCTGGGTACTGCCTGTGCGGAGTTTGCAAGTTCTCCCTGTGTCTGCGTGGGTTTCCTCCGGGTGCTCCGGTTTCCTCCCACATGCCAAAGACTTGCAGGTTGATAGGTTAGTTGGCCATTATAAATTGCCCCTAGTATAAGTAGGTGGTAGGGAAATATATATGGACATGTGGGGATGTGGTAGGAATATGGGATTAGTGTAGGATTAGTATAAATGGGTGGTTGATGGTCGGCACAGACTCGGTGGGCCGAAGGGCCTGTTTCAGTGCTGTATCTCGAAAACTAAAAAAACTAAGAGGCAGAAAAGTCCCAGGCTCTCCTTTGATTGGACAAGCCCAGTAGTAGCAGAGCACACCTGGGATGGGCAGAAAAAAACTCACTAAGCTTTTTCGTTTTTAGTCAGTGTATAGTCCACTGTGTTGATTCGTTTTGTTTCCTGTATTTGAGAAAGGCCTGCTAAATTACTTTTCAACGCTGCCTGAAGAGAACTATTCTGGAACATTCTAGAGACCTGTCTGCATGTGCTCTGGTTGGACGATGCCAGTTTTAGTGCAACGTGTCTCGTCTGCTATTTTCTTTAGGGGTGGGCAAGTGATTTGACCGGGTGTCTTTTTGTCTGTAACAGAGCTCTGATTTTAAAATCCTTTTTTTATTTTTTCGGTTAACCAATGTCTGTATGTGTGTGCATGAGAGTGTGAAGGGACTAAGGTAAAAAGGGACTTTAAATTTTGGTTAAGATGGAATGGAGACTTTTAAAATTTAATGTTGGATTTTTAAAAATTTGATCTCTGTGATATTCCGGAAGGCTATTATATGGCAAATGGGGTTTTGAGGAGGAAATAGAGACTGCCTCACAGACCTGCAGATGAAGACTGGACAGTTGTTGAACAGATAGTGGTATCACCTAAATATCAACAAGGATTATTAAGGTTAGCACATGACACTCCTTTTGCAGGACATAGGGGAATTCGGAAGACTAAATCACGCATAAGCCAACATTATTACAGGCCAGGTCTTACAAAGGATGTGAGACAATTTTGTAGGACATGCCATACATGTCAAATGATGGGAAAACCACAACCTACCATAAAACCAGCACCACGAGTTCCTATACCAGTGATTGAGGAACCATTTAGCAGGGTATTAGTTGACTGTGTAGCACCCTTGCCGATAACAAAAGCGGGACATCAATACATACTTACGATCATGGATATGGCTACTCAATTTCCAGAGGCCATTCCTTTGAGGACAGTTACTGCTAGAGTAGTGGTAGAAAAGTTAACCCAATTCTTTACGAGATATGGGTTGCCACTTGAAGTTCAATCAGATCAAGGTTCTAATTTCATGTCTAGGATATTTCAAGAAGTCATGGTCAATTTGGAGATTAGACAGTTGAAATCTTCAGCATATCACTCACAGTCATGGGGAGCTTTAGAGAGATTTCACCAGACTCTCAAAATGATGATTTGAACATACTGTCATGAATATCCACATGACTGGGATAAAGGACTAGATTTTCTTTTATTTTCCACCAGAGACTCACCAAATGAGTCTAGGCTTCAGTCCTTTTGAATTGGTTTACGGACATGAAGTAAGAGGTCCTCTGAAACTTATAAAGGACATATTCTTGGAACAAATGAATGAATCGTTGCTAATAGACTATGTATCTGTGTTCCAGGAAAGGCCCACGAAAGCTTGCGGTGTGGCTCAGGAACACCTTAAAGCATCCCAAGACAATATGAAAAGATAGGCAGACAAGAATGCAAAAGCCCGTGATTTTCAACCAAGGGATGAAGTATTAGTGTTGTTACCGTTACAGAGAGAACGATTAAAATCACGGTTCAGTGGCCCATATAGAGTGATCAAAAGAGTGGGTAATGTAGATTACTTGATTGACACCCTTGATTGCCGGAAGAAGAACCAGTTGTGTCACATTGATATGCTCAAACAGTACTACCACACGGAATAGGATAAGCCAGTACAGGTATGTGAGGTATTCGGGACTGTTGAGAAGGAAAAGGGTAGTGAGGGTGAGGCAAAAACAGGCCTAGGAAATTCTTAGATTGAACCTCCAACAGTCAGATTAGCGAATACAGAATGGCTAGGAAAATTAGACAATATGCTTTTACACTTAGAGGCAAAACAGCATGAAGTCCTAACCAGGGTTTTCACAATGTTTCAAGATTTGTAGGGATACATAAGAAGTTTGTGTGCAAAGTTAAAGCACATGGGACTGGGGGTAATATACTGGCATGGATTGAGAGTTGGTTGACAGACAGGAAACAGAGAGTAGGAATAAACGATGCTTTTTTCCGGGTGGCAGGCAGTGACTAGTGGGGTACCGCAGGGATCAGTGCCTGAGCCCCAGCTATTCGCCAGAGCGAAAGTAGTAGCTTCACCAATAGTCACAGAAATATCAAGTGAAGTTAAAGAGACAGAACAGTTACAGGAAAAGGTTCCAGGAATTTTTCCTTCATGCGTAGTAACCTGAGCAATGACTAAACAAGTTCCATTGTCGTAGGTAAAATTGGCACCACTGTCAGATAGCCGCATATCTGAAACTTTCTTTGGGAATTTGGATAATCCAAAGGAAATATTTAATAAGTCTTTTCTGATCACGGCTCAGCAAGCTGATCCAGAGTTAAATAAAGTGGTCAAGAGAATTGTGAAGTAAATTATTTGATTGACACCCCAGATCACCAGAAAAAGAATAGGCTATGTCATATCAATATGCTAAAATAATATTATCGCCGGGAGGAGGATAAGCAAGCACAGATATGTCCGGTAGTAAGGACGGTGAAGGATGAAAGGGATGGTGAGGATGAGGCAGAAGGAGGCCTAGACAATTCTCAAATTGAATCTCCTACTATCTGTCGGTTAGCTAATACTGAATTGCTAGGGAGATTGGACATTATGCTTTCATATTTAGATGCAAACCAAGAAGACCTAACAAGGCTACTCACAGCATTTATAAGAGTGTTGGGATAAGCCAGGATGTACAACCTTGGCCACACATGATGTGGATATAGGGGAATCCATTCCTATAAAACAACATCCTTACTGCTTAAATCCAGAGAAACAGGCCCAGGTAAAAGCAGAAATCTAATACATGCTGGAGAACCACCTAATAGAACCCAGTCAAAGTAGCTGGAGTTCACCAGTAGTATTAGTGCCTAAACCTAATGATTCAACGAGACTTTGCACAGACTACAGAAAAGTTAATGCAGAAACAAAGGCAGACTCCTACCCAATTCCTTTCTTGGAAGACTGTATTGATAGAGTGGGTAGTGCCATGTTTCTTACAAAGTAGATTAGTTAAAGGGATACTGGCAAGTTCCTTTAACACCCCAAGCTAAAGAAATATCGGGTTTTCTCACACCCGATGATCTTTTCCAGTGCCGAGTGTTGACATTTCGAATTTAAAAATGCCCCAGTAACCTTTCAGAGACCAATAAACCAAGTGGTAGCCAGCATTCCTAGCTGTATAGTTCATCTTGATGATGTGCTGGTCTATAGTGACACTGGGAAGGACCACTTGGAACAACTAGAAACTCTGTTCAAAAATTTACAATCGGCTAATTTAGTAATAAATTTTGCCAAAAGCTAATTTGCGAAAGCAAGAGTGACCTACCTCGGGCATGTAGTAGGGCAAGGACAAGTGGTACCAAGAAGTGCGAAAGTACAAGCATTGGTGGAGTTCCCTACCCCTAAGACTAAGCAAGAAATCAAGAGGTTTTTGGGGATGTGTGGTTTCTACTGAAAGTTTGTACCAAATTTCAGTACCATAGCTGCTCCACTGACAGATTTACCACAGAAAAAGAAAACCAAGGTAATGTTGTCGGGAGTGCTAAGAATCCTTTGAAAGGCTGAAAGCCATTTTGATTAATGAACCAGTGTTGGCTGCTCCAAATTTCACTAAGCCCTTCAAGGTAGTAATTGTTGCTAGTGACCTGGGGGTCGGTGCAGTCCTGTTACAAGATGATGAAATGGGCATAGAAAGGCCAGTAGGATATTTTTCCAAAAAGCTAAATCAACATCAAAAAAGATATTCCACAGTGGAAAAAGAAACATTAGATCTATTATTGGCTCTTAAACATTTTGAAGTCTATGTCCACCACGACTACAGAGAGACACTGGTATACTGATCATAACCCCTGAGTCTTAATTAAAAAATTTAAAAGTCAGAATGCCAGACTATTCTGATGGAGTTTACTGTTATAACCTTATCACGTAAAGATTATCCACATTGCAGGTAAAAATAATGTTATTGCAGATGCTTTATCGAGAATCTAACTTTGTTCAAGTTATTTGAATGAAAAGAGCCAATGAGTACGAGTGTGAAAATGTGTTTTTTATTTTTCCCACACTTTGTAATGAAATGCATTTAAAAATGGTGTTTCATTCCTCCAAGGGTGGAAGTGTTATGAAAATGATTCTTTTTTTGTTAAAAATATATTTTTAAAGGAATTTATGCTTAAGGAATAAATGTTGGATCAGTTTTTTTGAAAAAGGAAGCCATCAAGAGAACTTTGAGGGAGCGGATTGGTAACAGTGTTGCTGATTGTCACATGGCTCAGGTTCGGCTTCGAACAGAAAGCCTGGTAACAGAGGCAGAAAAGTGACAAGTGCTCCTTTGATTGGACAAGGCCCAGTAGTAGCAGAGCACACCTGGGATGGGCAGAAAAAACTCAGCAAGCTTTTTCGTTTTTAGTCAGTGTGTGTGTGGTTTTACCTTCTGGAAGGAGACAAAGTCAAGTCTGAAGAAAAAGTCAAGAAAGAAGAGAAGACCACAACCCAGCTCACTTCCCAGAAATTTAATAAAATATCCTGTGAAGTCCACTGTGTCAATTCATCTTGTTTCCTGTATTTGAGAAAGGCCTGCTAAATTACTTTTCAACGCCGCCTGAAGTGAGTTATTCTGGAAGATTCTAGAGACCTACCTGCATGTGGTCACAGGTTGGACTGTGTGCCAGTTTTAGTGCAGTGTCTCTCATCTGCTATTTTCTTTAGGGGTGGGCAAATGATATGCCCGGGTGTCTTTTCGTCTGTAACAGAGCTCTGATCTAAAAATCCTTTTTTTATTTTTTCGGTTAACTCGGTGAGTGTGAAGGGACTAATGTAAAAAGGGACTTTGTAAAATTTGGTACGGTAGAAAGGGGACTTTTAAGATGTAATGTGATGTGCATTTTTAAAGATTTGATCTCTGTGATATTGTTTTACTTCATTACTGGTTAAAAATTGTTCTATAAGAAACTGTTAATTTTGTTGGACATTAAAGAAACCTGGTTAGTGTATTCTATTCTGGGGAAAATAGTGTATCTGATTGACTGTTTTAAATGGGAAAATGTAATAAATATGTTGTGACCTGTGGAGAAATAGGACAGAATTAACAGTGCACTCCTTCCTCCTCTGTCGTAACAATATAAAGATTGGCATTTAATGTTTGGCTGCGGAGTTTCCCAGCTCTTTCTGGAAGAGGAGTGTTGCTGGCAGACTCCTTCTCAAACAATGGGCTAAGCAGTAAGATATAGGGAAGGGCTTGGAATAGCTGAGGCGGGGGATGTCCAACACACCAATGCAACTAATGTACAAATAGATGACCTGTGATTTAGATTTAGAGATACAGCACTGAAACAGGCCCTTTGGCCCACCGAGTCTGTGCCGACCATTAACCACCCATTTATACTAATCCCATATTCCTACCACATCCTCACCTGTCCCTATATTCCCCTACCACCTACCTACACTAGGGGCAATTTATAATGGCCAATTTACCTATCAACCTGCAAGTCTTTTGGCTGTGGGAGGAAACCCACGCAGACACAGGGAGAACTTGCAAACTCCACACAGGCAGTACCCAGAATTGAACCCGGGTCGCTGGAGCTGTGAGGCTGCGGTGCTAACCACTGTGCCGCCCATAAAACTGTGGTTTTGACAGATGCCAACTTCAATGTGGGCTCAGCTTATTGGAATTGAGCTGAGAAGGGACAAAGGGAACATTTTTTTTGAACCCCATTCCATATTACATTTGTGACGTGAGAGTTATTGAATCATATAATCACAGAGTTGTTACAGTGCAGAAGGAGGCTATTCGGCCCATCGTGTCCGCACCGGTTCTCCAAAAGAGCAATTCACTCAGTCCCATTCCCCTGCCTTCTCCCCATAACACTGCACATTCTTTTCATATAACAGTCTAATTCCCTTTTAAATCCTTCACTCTCAGGCAGTGCATTCCAGATCTTAACACTCACTGAATGAAAAAGTTTTTCCTCATGTCACTTTTGCTTCTCTTACCAAATATTTTAAATCTGTGCCCTCTCATTCTCGATCCTTTCATGAGTAGGAACAGTTTCTCTCTATCTACTCTGTCCAGACTGCTCATGATTTTGAATACCTCTATCAAATCACCTCTCAGCCTTCACTTCTCCAAGGAAAATAGTTCTATCTTCTCCAATCTATCTTCATAACTGAAATTCCTCATCCCTGGAACCATTCTTGTGAATCTTTTCTGTACTCTCTCCAATGCCCTCATGTCTTTCCGAAAGTGCGGCACCCATAACTGGGCGACATACTCCAGCTGAGGCCGAACTAGTGTCTTATACAAGTTCAATATAACCTCCTTGCTCTTGTACTCTATGCCCCTATTAGAGTTATAAAACTATAGAAAAATTAAGGCACAGAAGGAGGCCTGCTGTGTTCATGCCGGCTGAAAAAACTAGCCACCCAATCTAATTCCACCTCCCTGTGTCTGGTCCATAACCTTGCAGGTTACAGCACTTCAGGTGCATGTCCAGGTAACTTGTAAAAGAATTGAGGGTTTCTGCCTCCACCACCATTCCTGGCAGGAGTTCCAGACACCCACCACCCTCTGGGTGAAAAAGGTTTTCCTCCTGTCCTCTCTAATCCTTCTACCAATCACCTTGAATCTGTGTCCCCAGTAATTGACCTCTGCTCTAGGGGAAATAGGTCCTTCCTGTCTACTCTATATTGGCCCTTCATAAATTTATACACCTTAATTAAGTCACCTCTTAGCCTCTGTTCGAAGGAAAACAACCCTAGCCTATCCAATCTTTCCTCATAGCTTTCAAACCCTGGCAACATTCTTGTAAATCTCCTCTGTACTCTCTCCAGAGCAATTATATCCTTTCTGTAATGTCGTGACCAGAACTGTAAGCAATACTCCAGCTGTGGCCTAACCAGCATTTTATACAGTTCCAGCATTACATCCCTGCTTTCGTATTCTATACCTCAGCCAATAAAGGAAAGCATTCCATATGCCTTCTTCACCACCCTATCTATCTGTCCTGCCACCTTCAGGGACCTGTGGACATGCATTCCAAAGTCTCTCGCTTCTTTCTACCCCTTTCAATATCCTCCATTTTATTGTGTAATCCCTTGCTTTATTTGCCCTCCCCAAATGCACTACCTCACACTTATCTGGATTGAATTCCATTTGCCACTTTTCCGCCCACTCAACCAAACCATTGATATAATTCTGGAGTCTACGACTATCCTCTATCAACTACATGGCCAATTTTTGTGTCATCAGCAGATTTCCCAATCATGCCTCCCACATTTAAGTCTAAATCATTAATATATACCACAAACAGCAAGGGACCCAACACTGAGCCCTGTGGAATGCCACTGGAAATAGCTTTCCATTTGCAAAAACATCCGTCGACTACTACCCTTCGTTTCCTGTCCTTGGGCCAATTCTGCCACATTCCCTTGTATCCCATGGGCTTTCATTTTACTGACCAGTCTGCCATGCAGGACCTTGTCAAGTGCCTTACTAAAATCCATGTAGACCACATCCACTGCACTACCCTCATCAATCGTCCTTGTTACTTCGTCAAAAAACTCAATTAAGTTAGTAAGACACGACCTTCCACGAACAAATCCATGCTGACTATCCCTGACTAATCCGTGTCTTTCTAAGTGGCAGTTTATCCTGTCCCTCAGAATTGATTCTAACAATTTACCCACCACCGAGGTCAGACTGGCCAGCCTATAATTATTTGGCCTATCCCTTGCACCTTTTTTAAACAATGGTACAACATTTGAGGACCTCCAATTCTCTTGTACCTCGCCTGTATCTAGTGAGGATTTGAAGATGATCTTCAGTGCATCTGCTATTTCCTCCCTGGTTTTCTTTAACAACCTAGGATACAATCCATCCGGTCCTGACGATTTATCCACTTCCAAGGATGTCAGACCCTCTCGTACATCTTCTCTCATTATGCTTATCGTATCTAATATTTCATACTCCTCTTTAACTACAATTCCGCATCAACCTTCTCCTTTGTGAAGACAGAGACAAAAGACTCATTAAGAACCCTGCCCACATCTTCTGCATCCACGCATCAGTTCCCTTCTACATCTCTGATAGGCCCTACCCTTTCCTTAGTTATCCTCTTGCTCTTAATATACTGATAAAACATCTTTGGGTTTTCCTTGATTTTTACCTGCCAATGTCCTCTCTTTGCTTTTCGAATTTCCGTTTTTACTTCACCCGTGCACTTCCTATACTACTCTCGGTTTCCTAAAGTATTAAGACTTTTGTGATTGTCATAAGCTTTCATTTTCAGCTTTAATTTACCCTGATAACCAGGGGGCCCTGGGGACATGCCTATACTGTGCCTGTAGTATCTCGCTTTTGAATGCCTCCCACTGGTTTGCCACTGATTTTCCTACAAGTAGCTGTATCCAGTCCACTTTCCCGAGGTCACTTCTCAGTTTCGTAAAACTTGCCTTCCCCCAATTTAGAACTTTTCCTCCTGTTTTATCTTTGTCCTTTTCCATGCTAAAACTATTATGGTCACTATCTCCAAAATAGCCACCCACTGCTACATCATCCACTTGCCCAGCTTCATTACCGAAGACTAAATCTGTAATTGCACCCCCTCTCATTGGACTTGTTACGTGCTGGCCAAAAAAAGTTCTTTTGAATGCAGTTCAAGAATTTTGTCCTCTCTGTGCCCTTCACACTGTTTGTATCCCAGTTGATATTGGGGTAGTTGAAATCTCCAACTATTATTGCCCTATAGTTTTTGCACTCAGAAATGTGCCTCCATATTTGTTCTTCTACCTCCCTCTCACTATTTGGGTGTCTATACTGCACTCCTAGTAGTGTGGCTGCCCCTTTTTTATTTCTGAGCTCCACCCATATGGCCTCATTTGATGATTCATTTCGCATATCATCCCTCCTCAAAGCTGTTATTGATTCCTTAACTAAAAATGCTACACCCCTTCCTTTTTTATTCCCCCACTCTATCCCGCCTGAAAACTATATCCAGGGATGTTGAGTTTCCATTCCTGTCCCTCTTTAAGCCAAGTTTCCATTATAGCAATGATATCATGTCGCCATGTGTCTATCTGTGCCCTCAGCTTATCGGTTTTATTTACTACACTCCTTGCATTTAAATACCCTTTAACACTGCCAAATTCCTGTGTTGCAAACTTTTTAACCTTTGCTTCTTCTGTCTTTCAGAGTCACTAGCTAATTTTCTGTCTCCTGTTCCCTGCCCTGAAATTGTCCTATCTAAGACTCAGGTTCCCATCCCCCTGCCAAACTAGTTTAAACCTTAACAGCACTCGCAAACCTTCCTGCAAGGATATTTGTCCCAGACCTGTTCAGGTGTAGACCGTACAGGTCCCACCTTCCCCAGAACCAGTTCCAATGCCCCAGAAATGTGAAGCCCTCCCTCCTGCACCATCTCTCCAGCCAAGCATACATCTGGTGTATTTTCCTATTTCTATATTCACTAGCACGTGGCCTTGGGAGTAAGCTGGAGATTACTACCTTTGAGGTCCTGCTTGCTAATCTCATTCCTAACTCCCTAAACTCAACCTGCAGGACCTCATCCCTCTTTCTTCCTATGTCGTTGGTACCAATGTGGACCACAACCTCTGGATATGCACCCTTGCCCTCGAGAATGCTCTGTAGCTGCTCGGTGATATCCATGCACCAGGGAGGCAACATACCATCCTGTAATCACGTCTGCGACCACAGAAATGCCTATCTGTTCCCCCAACTATAAAATCCCATATCACTATTGCTCTCTTGTCCTTTCTCCTCCCTCCCTGCACAGCTGAGCCACCAATGGTGCTCTAGTCATGACTCTCGCTGCATTCTTCAGAGGAACCCTCTCTCCCATCGGTACTCAGAACTGAATACCGGTTAGAAAGTAGGATGCCCTCCGGGGACTCCTGCACTACCTGCCTTGATCTTCTTGTCTGTCTGGCAGCCACCCAGTCCCTCTCTGCCTGTGCTTGCTTAAGCTCCAAGGTGACCAACTCCTGAAACGTGCTATCCATGCAGTTGTCTCTCTCGTGGATGCACTACAGTGACTCCAGCCGCCGCTTGAGTTCCGAAACCCGGAGCTCAAGCTTCAGCAGCTGGTGACACTTCCTGCAGGTGTGCTTGTCAAGGACACATGGTGCGTCCATGACTTCACACATACGACAGAAGACACATTCTGCTTGGCCAAGCTGCCCTGCCATTACTTAGCTTTACAAACTAATTATTACTAGTGTAATAAGTGGAATAATTTACCAGTTACTTGCCAATCAGCTTCTTCCCCTGTACCCTGGAGGCTGAAAAGGCATAAAAATAGAAACCAAAGAGCACCTCCCTCCCCAGCCAGTGAAATCCCTCACACACAACTAACAGCCTCACTCTGTAAGTGCTAAAGTTGGTGGTGGATGGGGTGCCAATTAAACAGGCTGCTTTGTTCTGGATGCTGTCGAGCTTCTTGAGTGTTGTTGGAGCTGCACCCATCCGGGCAAGTGGAGAGTATCCATCAAACTGATGATTGCACAATGTTCAGCACCATTTGTGACTCCTCAGATAATGAAGCAGCCCATGTCCGGATGCAGCAAGACCTGGACAAGGCTTGGGCTGGTTTGTGTCATGTAGGTGATGGACAAGCATTGGGGAGTCAGGAGGTGAGTTACTCACCGCAGAACGCCCAGCCTCTGACGTGCTGTTGTAGCCACAGTATTTATGTGGCTGGTCCAGTTCAGTTTCTGGTCAATGGTAACTCCCAGGTTGTTGATAGTGTTGTGGGGGATTCAGCGATGGTAATGCCATTGAACATTAAAGGGAGATGGTTAGATTCTGTCTTGTTTGAGATGTTCATTTCCTGGCACTTGTGTGGTGTGAATGTTACTTGCCACTTACCAGCCCAAGCCTGGATCTTGTCCAGGTCTTGCTGCATCCGGACATGGGCTGCTTCATTATCTGAGGAGTCACAAATGGTGCTGAACATTGTGCAATCATCAGCGAACATCCCCACTTCTAACCTTATGATGGAGGGAAGTTCATTGATGAAGCAGCTGAAGATGGTTGGGCCTAGGACACTACCTTGAGGAACTCCTGCAGTGAGATCCTGGAACTAAGATGATTGACATCCAACAACCACAACCATCTTCCTTTGGGGAAGACCCGGATTAAACAAATGGTGATGAGCAAGCCTGGTTAGTCACCTTGAACTTGGAGATCAACAGGTGGCATATCTCAAGCAATCCTGTGTAGGTTCCTCCACCGTGCTGATATTTAGCCAATGAACATCCAATCTATTCCTCCTTTACATAGTTTACTCATGTCCCCTGGTCCTCCCCGATCTGTTAAACTGGAATAATCTGTCAGAGCGGCAGGAAGGAGTAACAGCAGAGTGGGGCATAAAGAGTGCAGGAGAGAGCGAGATGTCTCTGCCAGTGCAGCGGGAAGGAACGGGAGATAAAGAGCGCAGTAGATGGCGAGAACGAGACTTCACTGCGAGAGGGCGGGAAGGAGCAGGACCGGGCATAAGGAGTGCAGGAGAGCGCGAGACTTGACTGCAGAGCAGTGGGAAGGAGCAAGAGCAGAGCGAAGGAGCAAGAGCAGAGCAGGACAAACCAGGCACCAGTCTGTAGGTTCAGAGCCCGCATTCTCTTCCCCAGAGCACAGTGGAGGCAGGGTCATTGTATATTTTTAAGGCTGAGTTAGATAGATTTTTGATTGACAAGGGAGTCAAAGGGTACGGGGGTAGACAGGAAAGTAGAGTTGAGACAACAATCAGATCAGCTATGAAAAACCAAATGTCAGAGCAGGCTCGAAGGGCCAAATGGCCTACTCCTGTTCCTAATTCGTATGTTTGCATAGGGGCACCCTTTAATTATTAGCTGAATTTGCTGACAATGCAACCATTAGGTGGCGCAGTAGTGGCACATGCACAAATGCAGCCTCATCGACTGAAATGTCACTGTCTGCGACGTCTTGGCCAACTGTCAATAATAAAGATGGTGCTGCTCAATTTGACAAAAAAACTAATTGAACCCAAACCCCCTCAACCCTCAATGGTCACCATCGCCACCTCCACACAACGTCAACAGTACCCAGCTGCCTCCCACGATCACCCCTTCTCTTCCACGCTCCCTCCCACGATCGCCGTTTCAGTGCCCTGCTCCCTTCTGCAATTGCCGCTTCTCTTCCCTGCTCCCTCCCATGCCCACCTATTTGCCATTCCTTCCCACCATTCACTCCCCACCCTGCCACCCAGAGAAGCGGGGGGAACAAGCGACGATGGGGGGGGGGGGGGTGGGGGATGCAGCGAGCAGTGAAATGGAGTGGCAAGCAGGCAGGTGTGGGGGAGAACAGCGGGAGGGAGCAGGGAAGAGAATTGGCTATCGCAGGAGGGAGCATAACACTGATGGCAGGGAGGGAGACAATATTCCAGATGCAGTCTGACCAGCAACCTGTAGAGTGTTAAAATAGTGTCCTTTGATTTATACTGAGTGGTTCTATTAATACAACCTTTAATTACAGTTTCTCTATATTGGTCATGAAACTTCAGTGATCTCTGCACAATAACACCAAGATCTTTTCATCTCGAAACCTTTTGCTCCCTGCAAATGTACATGTATTCTGTGTTGGCCCAACTGAAGTGCATGACACTACATTTATCTAAATGAAACGCCATTTACCATTGTGTGACCCATCTCCGAACACATCTTAATCTGTTCCGATTAAAAGTAATTGACCTGAAATTTAATTGTTTCCCTCTTCACAGATACTGCCGGCCTTGTTATGCAGCTCCAGCATTTTCTGTTTTTATTTCAGATTTCCAGCAGCTGCAGTATTTTGCTTTTGAAAATTTTTCTGGATTTGATTGCACTTCTCTACTGCCTTAATCCTCAGCTGTATGGCGAGACATAGCTCCAGGCAGATAGGAGGGATGATTTGGATACAAAAAGTGCAGGAAACAATAAGAGAAAATACACCAAAAAGGGTACTGAAAACTAGTCAGGGCTGCAGGGTTGATATGTGAATGCAGAGAGCAGAATTATCATGGAATAAGACACACTAATTAGAATGAAGGGTCATGACAAACTTGGAATTAAAGGCTCCTTAGACAGCACCTTCCAAACCCGTGACCTCTACCAACTAGCAGGACAAGGGCTGCAAATGCATGGGAACACCACCACCTGCAAGTTCCCCTCCAAGTCACACACCATCCTGACTGGGAACTATCTCGCCATTCCTTCACTGTTGCTGGGTCAAAATCCCGGAACTCCCTTCCTAACAGCACTGTGGGTGTATCTACCTCACATAGACTGCAGCGGTTCAAGGCGGCAGCTCACCACCACCTTCTCAAGGGCAATTAGGGATGGGCAATAAATGCTGGCCTGGCCAGCGATGCCTACATCCCATGAATGAATAAAAAAAAAAGTGGATAATCTTTCATCTGAAACAAGTACAGAACCAAGGGGACAGAAAGGAACAAAAAGGGAAGGTCTGTGATGGGGTGGAAGGTAGGAGCGAATAAATACAAAGTCAATGATAGTGCAAGGCAAAAGAGGATTGTAATTGGACAAGTTTAACAAAAAAACAAGACAGGTCTAGAGGAAGTGTAAGTGGTTACTCAGAACAGAAGGGAAGTATGGAAAATCTGGCAAAGAAAAGCATTCTGTGGCCCAGGAATTTTTCTGGCAAACTCCAGCGGCTGCCAACCACCCATGTATAAGGGATCCCCACAACTTCTCCACTCCACTCAGAGTGGATCACAGAGGAACCATCGTACAGAATGTTGAAAGGGGCTGGGAAGGGAAAATGTTTTTAGTGGTGGCATCACGCTGAAAGTGGTGGAAATGGTGGAGAATGATCCGTTGAAAGTGGAGGCTGGTGGGGTGGAAGGTGAGAAAATGGAGATTCTATTATGGTACCTTCCACAAACAAACAACTTCTGCAATGTCTTCATTTATCCTCTGCTCAGGATTTCCATCCACCATGGTTGACAGAACCCATGACCCTGTTCATCCCATTTCCTGCATTCAACCTTCCTCTCTTTCCCAGAACCATGATTGGGTTCCACCCCACCAGCTTGCACAATCAATAGATCATCCTCCACCATTTCCACTACCTCCAGGGTGATGCCAACACCAAACACATCATACTCCTTTCCGCATCCAGCATTTTTGAAGGGACTGTTCCCTCCACGACACCCTGGTCCTTTCTTCCCTCGTTCCCTTTCCATGCAAGCACAGGAGATGCAACACCTGGCCTTTCATCTCCTCCCTTCCCACTGTTCAGAGCCCAAAACATTCTTTCCAGGTAAAACAGCAGTTTATTCGAAGTTCTTAGTTCCAACTTGGCATTTGATTAAGTGCCACATAACAGGCTTGCCAGCAAAGTTAGAGCCAATTGAATAAACGGGACTGTAGCAGCATGGATAGAAAATCAGCTGAGTGTCAGGGAACAGAGTAGTTGCGAACAGTTGATTTTCAGACTTGAGGTAAGTATATAGTGGGGTCGGTGTTGGGACCCCTGCTTTTCTTGGAGGAAGGTTTAGGGGAGATGTCAGAGGTAGGTTCTTTGCACAGAGAGTGGTGGGTGCGTGGAATGCACTGCCAGCGGTGGTAGTAGAAGCAGATACATTAGGGACATTTAAGCGACTCTTGGATAGGTACATGGATGATAGTAGAATGAAGGGTATGTAGGTAGTTTGATCTTAGAGTAGGTTAAAGGGTCGGCACAACATCATGGGCCGAAGGGCCTGTACTGTGCTGTTCTATGTTCTATATTAATAACCTAGACTTGGGTGTACAGAGCACAATTTCAAAAATTGCAGATGATAAAACTTGGAACTATGAAGAGGATAGTAAACATCAAGACGACATAGATAGGCTGGTGGAATGGGAAAACAAGTGGCAGATGAAATTTAATGCAGAGAGGTGTGAAGTGATTAATTTGGTCAGAAGAACAAGGAGAGGCAATATGAAATAAAGGGTACAATTCTACAGTGGGTGCAGGAGCAGAGGGACCTGGGGGTATATGTGCACAAATCGTTGAAGGTTGCAGGGTAGATTAAGATGGTTAATAAAGCATATGGGATCCTGGGCTTTATAAATAGGGGCGTAGAGTACAAAAATAAGCTAGTTATGATAAACCTGTATAACCTGTCATTGCCTGAAATTTGTGAGACGTGAATGCTATTTTGCCAGTTATCAGTCCAAGCCTGAATGCTGACAAGGTCTTGCTACATGTAGGCATGGACTGCTTCATTTCTGAGGATTTGTGAATGCAAGCGAACACTGCAATCACCAGCAAACATCCCCACTTTTGACTTTATGTTGGACAGAAAGTCATTGATGAAGCAGCTGAAGATGGTTAGGGATAGGACACTACCTTGAGGAACTCCTGCAGCGATGTCCTGGGACTGAGATGATGGGACTCCAACAACCACCACCGTCTTCCTTTGTGCGAGGTATGACCCCAACCAGTGGAGAGTTAAGAATGTCAGGGTTGGTTAACATTTTCAGAGTACCAAATAGTGGACAAGAAACAATGAGATTTGTAGCAAGTAACAGAACGGTAACAACTCGGGACTTCAACTAACCTGAAGTACACCAGAATAAGACAAAAGTTTATTGTCAAAGTAGGAGCTCTTTGCAAGGGGAAGATGGTAGCAAAGTGGTAATGTCACTTCAATTCAGAGGCCCAGACTAAAGCTCTGAGCACCTGGGCTTGAATCCCACCATGGCAGATAGTGAAATTTGAATTCAATTAATAAAAATCTGGAATTAAAAGCTAGTCTAATGGTGACTGTGAAACCATTGTCGATTGTTGTTAAAAATCCATCTGGTTCAGTACTGATCTTTAAGGAAGGAAAACTGCTGTCCTTACCTGGTCTGGCCTACATGTGACTCCAGACCCACAGCAATGTGGTTGACTCTTAAATGCCCTCTGAAATGGCCTAGCAAGCCACTCGGGTCAAGGGCAATAAATGCCGACCTAACCAGTGATGCCCACATCTCACAAATGAATAAAAAAAATCAGACTCCCCATACTGTGTATCCCTATTATTCCCTTCGAAGGAGTTCTCATTGCAGAACAAAAGATTTCAATGTAAAACTGAAAAATGACGATTTATTAATTTTGCTAACAATTTAATCTTTATTGAATTTATAAAAATTGTAGTGCAGCTCCAGCATCAACTTGCATTAAGATTGGTACATCAGCAGGTATGGTACTTAACAGACGGGGGATTCTTTCAATGGTAATTAGCTCATAACTGCTTTCGGAAATCTCATCAATTGTACATTATACAGACAAAGTTACCCCCAATCTCTGCGTACCAGAAATAGTGTTCCCCACTGCACCAGACATAGAGGTCCCCACCCCAGTGAGCCAGTGTTCACCTCTTCCATCCCCACGCCCCACATCCCACCCCCATTATATGACTAGGATTTAATACACCTCTCATGTCCACTAAGCACAATAATGGTTGAGAAGGTGTGGACTGTTTATCCTCCACTGTTGAATGAAAAACAAAATGGTTATGTTGTGCACGCTGTACACAGCAAAGTCGCACAAAAGTAGTAAACGGGATTTCTGTAAATAGTTTGGACATACGTGGGATGAGTGAAGTCCAAACACGTTAAGAACTAAAATTCCCCATCATAGCAACAGCCAACAAAGTCATCTAAAATGTTTCAAACTATCACAGTGCTACAATATGGTCAGGGAGGGATGTTACACCATTAGCACACTGTTTGGGGGATGTCACACAGTGATAGGATAGAGTCTGAGTTGGGCATTGCAATAATGATTTGGGGGTGTTACACATTAACATGATGCGCTTTGGAGGATGTTACATGTCAATGAATTGCAGTGTGGGGGGGTTGTTGAACATTAACATGATGCAGTACGGGGAGGGTACACGTAAATGGGGATGGTACACGTAAATGGGGATGGTACACGTTAACACGATGCAGTATGGGGATGGTACATGTTAACACGACACAGTTTGGGAATGTTACACGTTAATATAATGCAGTATGGGAATGTTGTACGTTAATACAATGCAGTATGGGAATGTTGCAAGGTAATACGTTGCGGCTTGGGGGCTTTACACGTTAATATGGTATGGTTTGGGGTGTTACCATTAGGTTAGGGCAGTGGAGTGTGTGGGCAATGAACATGATTTTGAACATTATGCAGTTAACTTTAAATGACCCAGTAGTGATTTGACAGTCTTGGACATCGAAGTAATGTTAAAGAAATTCAAATCTATTCAGAACTGACTGAACAGAAATTATCACATTGCTTAATTAGTTGAAACTTGACTTTTGGAGATAATAGATCCAACTGACTGACAGACTTAAGACCACAGCAGCAGTGCTTATCCAGGAAGTAGACAGAGGTCGAGCTTTGGCGTAAACATGTTCTTGTCATAGGCATGTACCACTGAGCAGCAGCTCACCACATTCACTTTATTCAGGACAAAGAACGCAGTCATTTCACAGAAGTAATTGTGTGTGCTGCAGGGGGAAGGTCAATGATGTAAAGCTGGTTAAGGAAAATGAGGAAATGTCATGATCATGCATTGTGGAGAGACTGAAG
Source organism: Heterodontus francisci (assembly GCF_036365525.1). Classification (NCBI taxonomy): domain Eukaryota; kingdom Metazoa; phylum Chordata; class Chondrichthyes; order Heterodontiformes; family Heterodontidae; genus Heterodontus; species Heterodontus francisci. Next base: position 11,450,306 of record NC_090390.1, on the reverse strand, counting down.
TCCATAGAATTACTCAGCTATGAAGTGAAATTAGTAACCAGTCATGGCCAAGGCTCCCTGTGCATGAAGACAGTTAAAGTGTCAGCAGTTGGCAAAGTTCCCAGACTGGTGCATACAATCCTATAGACAGGCACCAGTCATCCACACGAAACCTGTGATCACACCACAATAATTTGTCAATTTTCCTATTGGGCAAAGGAACCTGAGGCATTTTTTGGATCGAGAGGTAGGGGGAGCATAATGAGCCAGGAACTTCTTGTTAAATGAAAACGTGAAATCACAGCAATATCTGCTCCCAGCTGTACAAAAAGTGACCTCACTTAACACGACACCCCCAGAAAAGACAGGATAGACAGACCCCCGCCTGCGGGACAACCCAATGCCCACCCCCGTTTGCTGGAGGGCCCGATGTACATAGAATCATAGAATGGTTACAGCACAGAAGGGGACCATTTGGCCCGTGGTGTCCATGCCAACTCTTGAAGAGAAACTCACCTAGTCGCACTCCCTGCCCATTTTTTCTGTTCAGGTAATTATCTAGTTCTCTTTTGAAAGCCGCAATTGAACAGCTTCCACCACCCACACTCATGCAGTGCATTCCAGATCCTAACAGACTGATTCAAAGTGTTCAGAAAAGATAGGGAAGGCAAAAAGGGAGGTCGGTTGGCAGTACTGATTAAGGGAAGACATTGTCGTGTTGGAAAGAGGATATCCCTGAGGGGGCAAGGACAGAATCCATTTGGTTAGAGTTAAGAATCAAAAGGTGGATATTATGCTACTGGGGTATTCTATAGGCCTCCAAATAGCGAAAGATCAAGGAGCAAATCTGCAGGGAAATCAGAGATGTGCAGGAGCTATAGAGTGGTGATATTGGGTGAATTCAATTACCCAAATATCAGTTGGGATGTTAGAGTAAAGGGTAAGGAGGGGGAGGAATTTCTGAAATATGTTCAGGAGAACTTCCTTGACCAGTATGTTCTCATCCCAACTGGAAAGGAGGCATTGTTGGATCTGTGCTGGACAATGAGGTGGACCAAGTGCCTGTGGGGTACACTTCGGCAAGAGTGATCATCGTATCATAAGGTTTAGATTAGTAATGGAGAAGAGCAAGGAACAATCTAAAGTAGAAATTCTAAATTGGAAGAGGGCTATGTTCAATGTAAATGGGGGGATCTAGCGAGGGTAAAATAGAACCAAAGACAGACAGGAAATAACTGCAATGGTACAATGAGTGATCTTGAGGGAAGAGATGTTTCAGGTACAGGCAAGATGCAATCCAACAAGGGGATTTTTTTGGGGGGGGGGGGGGGGGGAAGAGATGGGGAAGCTAAAGGAACTAAAGCCAGAGCTCCTTGGGATGTCTAGGGAAATAGAGAATATGATGAAACAAAAAGAGGATGTACGATGCATGTCAGGTGAATTCAAGTGAAAACCAGGCCATATACAATAATTTGAGAGGGGATGTGAAGAGGAAATTACGACTGGCAAAAAGAGAATAAGAATAGAATGACAGTTAACATAAAGGGAATCCAAAAATCTTCTACCGACATGTAAATAGTAAATGAGTAGTAAGAGGAAAAGGTGGGACCTATAAGGGACAAAGACGGTGATATATGCTTAGAGACGCAGCGCAAGGCGTGAATACTTAATGAGTACTTTGTATCGGTGTTTACTAAGAGAATGGCTGACAAAATATCAGTAGAAGCAGAGATGGTTGAGGTAAGGGATAAGGTGAAAATTGATAGGTAAAATGTACTGGAAAGGCTGGCTATGCTGAGATTGAATAAGTCACCTGGCCCAGATGGCTTGCATCCAGGTTGCTTAAAAAAAAGTGGGGCTGGCGGTAGCAGAAGGGCTTGCCATAATCTTCCAATCTTCCCCAGATACAGGAGAGGTGCCAGAGGATTGGATGGTTGCAAATGTGACACCCTTATTCAGAAAGGGTGTAAGGACATTCTAGTAACTACAGTGGTGGGTAAGGTTTTAGAAACAATAATCAGGGGGAAAAAAATCAACAGGCACTTGAGAGGTTTGAGTTAATTAGGGAGAGCCAGCATGGATTTGTAAAAGACAGATCGTGAATTGAATTTTGTGAGGAAGTAACAGAGAAGGTAGATGAAGGGAAAGCAATGGATGTTGTCTATATGGATTTTAAGAAAACATTTGACAAACTACCACATAAAAGGCTGGTTAACTAAATTGAGGCTCATCCAATAGGAGGGTCAATGTCAGCTTGGATAAAAGCTGGCTTATAGACAGAAAATAGCAAGTTGTGGTCAGTGCTTGTTTCTCAGACGGGAGGTAGGTAGACAGTGGTCTTCCCCAAGGTTCAGGGCTAGGACCACTGCTTTATTTTTGATGTACATAAATGTCTTGGATATTGGAATACAGTAAAATTTAAAAATTTGCCGATAACAAACTTGGTGCAACAGACAGTGAGGATGATTTCAATTGCCTGCAAGAAGACACAGATAGCCTGGCAGATGGAATTTAATAGAGAAGTGTGAGGTATGCATTTTGGCAGAAGGGATAAGGAGAGGCAATATAGACTAAATGGTATAGTTCTAAAGAATGTACAGGGACAGAGGGACCTTAAGAGTTCATGTGCATAGATCTTTGAAGGTAGCAGGGCACATTGAGAGTGCATACGGGATATCGGGCTTCATTAATAGTGTTATTGAGTACAAAAGCAGGGAAGTTATGCTGAACCTTTATAAAGCTCTGGTTAGACCCTAACTTTATTATTTATTTAGGCGATGTGGGCGTCACTGGCAAGGCCAACATTTGTTGCCCATCCCAAATAGCACGAGAAGGTGGTGGTGAGCTGCCTTCTTGAACTGCTGCAGTCTATCTGGTGCGGGTACACCCACAGTGCTGTTAAGGAGGGAGTTCCAGGATTTTGATCCAGTGACAGTGAAGGAATGACGACATATTTCTGAAACAGGATGGTATGTGGCTTGGAGGGGAACTTGCAGGTGGTGGTGTTCCCATGCATCTGCTGCCCTTGTTCATCTAGGTGGAAAAGGCCGCAGGTTTGGAAGGTACTGTTGAAGGAGGCATGGTGAGTAGCTGCAGTGCATCTTGTATATGGTACTGGTCACTATACTTTAGGAAGGATGAGTGTCCTTGAGAGGGTGCTAAGGAGATTTAACAGAATGGTTCCAGGGATGAGGGATTTTAGCTACAAGTTTAGGTTGGAGAAGCTGGAGTTGTTCTCCTTGAAGCAAAGGAGGTTGGGGGAGATTTGAGGTGTATGAGATTATGACAGGTTTAGACAAGGTAGACAAAGAAAAGCTATTCCCATTAGTTGATGATACAAAGACGAGGGGACACAGATTGAAGGTTCTGAGCAAGAGATGGAGGAGGAATGTGAGGGTGAACTTTTTTTATGCAGTGAGTGGTAATGACCTGGAACTCGTTGTCTACAAGGGTGATGGAAGCGGAGACAAAGAATGATTTCAAAAGGAAATTGAGGGAATTAAGAGGGAATTAAGTTTGCAGGGATACAGGAGGGGAATGGGACTGACTGGATTGCTCGATAGAGAGCCGGCATAGATTCGATGGGCTGAATGACCTCCTTCTGTGTCGTTACGACTATGACTCATCTGTCTGGGCTGCATCTCAGCTTAGTTTCCATAGAGTCATACAGCACAGAAACAGGCCCTTCGGCCCACCGTGTCCGCGCCGGCCATCAAGCACCTATCTATTCTAATCCCATTTTCTAGCACTTGGTCCGTTGCCTTGTATGCTATGGTGTTTCAAGTGCTCATCTAAAGACTTAAATGTTGTGAGGGTTCCAGTTTCTATCACCCCCTCAGGCAGCGTGTTCCAGATTCCAACCACCCTCTGGGTGAAATTTATTTTTCCTTAAATCCCCTCTAAACCTCCTGCCCCTTACCTCAAATCTATATCCCCTGGTTATTGACACCTCTGCTAAGGGAAAAAGTTTCTTCCGATCTACGCCCCATATAATTTGGTATACCTCAGTCAGGTCCCGCCTCAGCCTTCTCTGCTCTAAGAAAAACAACCCTAGCCTATCCAGTCTCTCTTCATTGCTGAAAGGCAACATCCTGGTGAATCTCCTCTGCACCCTCTCCAGTGCAATCACATCCTTCCTATAGTGTGGCAACCAGAACTGTACACAGTGCTCCAGCTGCAGTCTAGCTAGCATTTTATGCAGCTCCATCATAACCTCCCTGCTCTTATATTCTATGCCTTGGCTAATAAAGGCAAGTATCCCATATGCCTTCCTAACCACCTAATCTAACTCTGCTGCTGCCTTCAGTGATCTATGGACAAGTACACCAAGGTCCCTCTGACCCTCTGTACTTCCTGGGGTCCTACCATCCATTGTATATTCCCTTGCCTTGTTAGTTCTCTCAAAATGCATCACCTCACACTTCTCAGGATTAAATTCCATTTGCCACTCCTCTGCCCATCTATATCGTCCTATAATCAAAGGCTTTCCTCCGCACTATTTACGACACCACCAATTTTCGTGTCATCTGCAAACTTACTGATCATAACTCCTATATTCACGTCTAAATCATTAATGTACACTACAAACAGCAAGGGCCCCAGCACCAATCCCTGTGGTACACCACTGGTCACAGGCTTCCAATCGCAAAAGCAACCCTCAACCATCATCCTCTGCCTCCTGCCACTACACCAATTTTGGATCCAATTTGCCAAATTGCCCTGGATCCCATGGGCTCTTACCTTCTTGAGCAATCTCCCATGCGGCACCTTATCAAAAGCCTTACTGAAGTCCATGTAGACAGCATCAACTGCTTTACCCTCATCTACACATCTAGTCACTGCCTCAAAAAACTCCATCAAATTTGTTAGACATGATCTCCCCCTGACAAAGCCATGCTGACTATCTATCCCTGATTAATCCCTGCCTCTCCAAGTGGAGATTAATCCTGTCCCTCAGAATTTTTTCCCAATAGTTTCCCTACCACTGATGTTAGACTCACTGACCTGTGATTACCTGGTTTATCCCTACTACCCTTCTTGAATAATGGTACCACATTCACTGTCCTCCAGTCCTCTGGTACCTCTCCTGTGGCCAGAGAGGATTTGAAAATTTGTGTCAGAGTCTCTGCAATCTCCTCCCTTGCCTCACATAACAGCCTGGGATACATCTCATCTGGGCCCGGGGATTTATCCACTTTTAAGCCTGCTAAAACCACTAATACATCCTCCCTTTCAATGCTAATTTGCTAAAGTAGATCACAATCCCCCTCCCCAATCTCCACACCTACATTGTCTTTCTCCATAGTGAACACAGATGAAAAGTAATTATTTAAAACTTCACCTACGTCCTCCAGCTCCACACACAGATTGCCACTTTCATCCCCAATGGGCCCTACTCTTACCCTGGTTATCCTCTTGCCCTTAATATACTTATAAAATGCCTTGGGATTTTCCTTTATCTTGCCCAACAGTGTTTTTTCATGTCCGCTCTTCGCTCTCCTTTTTTTTTTAATAACCCCCCTACACTTTCTATACTCCTCTAGTGTCTCCGCTGTTTTCAGCGCTCTGAATCTGCCATAAGCCTCCTTTTTTTTCCCCTTATCCAATTCTCTATATCCCTTGACATCCAGGGTTCCCTGAACTTATTGGTCCTACCCTTCACCTTAACGGGTACACGTTGGCCCTGAACTCTCACTATTTCCTTTTTGAATGACCCCCACTGGTCTGATGTAGATTTTCCTACAAGTAGCTGCTCCCAGTCCACTTCAGTCAGATCCTGTTTTATCACATTGAAATCGGCCTTCCCCCAATTCAGTACCTTTATTTCCGATCCACCTTTCTCCTTTTCCATAACTACCTTAAATCTTAGAGTTATGGTCACTATCCTCGAAATACTCCCCCACTGACACTTCTACCACTTGTCTGGCTTCATTCCCTATGATCAGGTCCAGTACCGCTCCTTCTCTTGTAGGACTTTCTACGTGCTGGCTCAAACAGCTCTCCTGGATACACTTAAAGAATTCCAGCCCCTTTAAGCCTTTTGCACTAAGACTATCCCAGTTAATATTGGGGAATTGGAAATCCCCTACTATTATTACCCTATTATTTTTACACCTCTCTGAGATTTGCCTACATATCTGCTCCTCTATTTCACCCTGACTGTTTGGAGGCCTGTAGTACACTCCCAGCAAAGATTTCTTACCCATTACTTCAATGCCTGATCTCTGACATTTATACATCCTTTATTCTCTAAACACATTGTCGCTTGTAAAGGATATCATTTCTTCAGTCTTCAAGTGATCCAGTAATTTTTTGAGGGGAGCATATTGACACAATGTCGACATGCATCCAATCATTACCAGCTTGTGCTTGGGTCGAGTCAGGGCTACATTGAGTCTTCGCCAGTCCTTCAGTAACTCTCCTAGCTGTTAAGAAAGCAAGTTTAGTGCAGTTATCTCCTTTCACTGTGGAAATATCATGCACGATACATGCAAGTCAAGCAGTTTCAGGTTTGTGGTTTTACTACAGATTATATTTATATATATATAAAAATTTTAAACCTTTTTTGTTCAGATTTGAAGAGAAATCCAAATCAAAAACATACAAAGCCACATCACGTTCACACTGCCTCCTCCACTTACTGTCCAGCCATGTCCACTCTTCCGCTGATGATTCCTCATCTTCTATTGGGTTACATGCCCTCAGCGCACTCAACCTTCAGCTCTGAGCACGATGACTGAATGATATATCCTGATCGCTCTACAGCCTTTGATAGGGCAATGAAATGAGTGTTTCTCTCAATTCTAACTAGCAGCTAATAGCTCTCAACTTTGACAACCTCCAGCTATAGTCCTCCTCAATCCATTGACATTTTTCACCTCACTGTTTCCTTCCCACTCACCTTACAATCTGATTCAGCAATGAGAGAAGTTTATGCCTCTTTTCTTGAGAAATATTAAATCTCTGCAGTGGCCATGTGTTGAAGGTTGGAATAGTACTGCACAAACCTGGAATGGCTTCATTGACATTTGTAACAGAATACAAGAAACAGTTTCTCCCGTAACCCATCATATCCTTTCTTGTCTCTCTTTCTCAACACTTCAAATGGTCAATCTTCCTCTGAACTTTGCCTTACCGTTCACATGGCATGATGTCTACCACACTTCTTCCCCATATATCCTTAGTGTGCAAATTAAGGACTAGAACAGCCTTCTGTTCTCACTGATTTCCAGAACCTCAAAACTGGAACTCAACTCCTGCAGATTTCCTTTCCCCTAGAACTGTTCAGCTTAGCTTCCCGAGTGATAATTTCTCAATTCACTTCACCTTCTGATATTCTTGCTTCTGTGGGCCCTAGTCATTCGTCTAGGCTTTAAATGGGTGCCTACAACTGTAAACCCCGAAAGAAACTCCAATTGTGAATCACTTCATCATGGAGCATCCTTTTAAAGGTTGGAACCATTTCCATTCCAATGAAATAGCCTATTTGGAGGGGGAAAGGCCGTCAAACCAACAGCCACAAAGGCTCACAGTTAATAATTACAATTACAGATGATTTTGAAATAAGGTTGGATATTAAAAACAGACCCAGCTATCATGGGTTGATGTTAACATCCTCCCACTGGATTACACAACAGTTGCATAGCATGAAATAAAAACAAAGTGCTGGAAATACTCAGTAGGTCTGGCAACATCTGTGGAGTGAGGTGCAGAGTTAACGTTTCAGGTCTGTGACCTTTCATCAGAACTGGCAACGGTTAGAAATATAATACGTTTTAAACAAGTAAAGCAGGGGTGGGGTGGGGAAAAGAGAACAAAAAGGGAAGGTGTGTGATAGGACAGAGGGCCACATTTCTGTCTTTGGCCTGCTACAGTGTTCCAGTGAACATCAACGCATGCTCGAGGAACAGCACCTCATTTACCGATTAAGCACTCGACAGCCTTCCGGACTGAACATTGAGTCCAATAATTTCAGAGCATGACTGGCCCTTTTTTATTATTTTATTTTGTTTTATCATTTTTTTTTTAAACCATGTGCCTGCCTTAAACTGGGTTTTTCATGTTAGTGCCTTTGGCTAGGGCTGTTCATTATTCTGTCATTAACACTCTCTACACTAATGCTTTGTCTTTCACCACACCATTCGCACACTCTCTTTTCCTATGCCCCATGACCTCCTTGTCAGTTAATCTCTCTGGCCCCCTGTCCTATCACACACTTTCCCATTTTGTTCTCTTTCACTCCCCCCACCCCTGCTTTACTTGTTTAAAATCAATTACATTTCTAACCTTTACCAGTTCTGATGAAAGGTCACAGACCTGGAACGTTAACTCTGCTCCTCTCTCCACAGATGCTGCCAGACCTGCTGAGTATTTCCAGCACTTTGTTTTTATTTCAAATTTCCAGCATCCACAGTATTTTGCTTTAATTTTAGATCCATAACATGGATTTGTAACACTATACAGTAACAGGTGTCAGTTCACTCACCTTTCCCTCACTGTTACTCCTAACAAAGGACACAATGATAACACTTTTGTCTCTCCCCTGGTACCTGTCCACCGTATTGACCTCAACGGCACTGAAGGCTTTGTCCCGCATCAGCACGGCTGATATTGCTTTAAGTTGCAGTCTGTATGGTGCAATAATCCCAATGTTACAGGGTCTGCATCCAGCCTGTATACAAAACAATCCATGAGTGCAGGTCAACCACAGAAACATCAAACACAGCTTCCTTCCCACTCTAGGAAAACTGTCGTACCTACTGTCAATTTACCAAACTACTTTTGTGAATGAATCAACAGATCAATTTAGAGCATTAGGACATTTATAGGGTTTTAAAACATTTAAAGCGCATTGATTATTTTAAGAGTAATTAATTATTAAGAGTAATAAATTATTATTTGTATTAGTTATCAGCTGTCTCAACATTCTTGCTTCAGAATAAGATTGCGGGTTAGGTCCCACTCCAGAAAGTTGAGCACATCATCTAGACTGACACTCCAGTGCAGTTCTGAGGGGGCGCTGCACTGTGGGAGGAGCAGGACTGAGGGGGCGCTGCACTGTGGGAGGAACAGGACTGAAGGGGCGCTGCACTGCGGGAGGAGCAGGACTGAAGGGGCGCTGCACTGCGGGAGGAGCAGGACTCGCGGCTGAAGCGGGGGGGGGGGGGGGGGGCGCACTATAATAGGTGCAGTTTTTTGGATGAGACATTAAACCAAGGCCCCATCTGCACTCTCAGATAAATGTAGAACAAGAGCACAGGAGTTCTCTCCAGTGTCCTGGCAAATTTTTATCCCTCAATTAACATTACTAAAGCACATTAGCCAGTCATCATCACACTGCTGTTTGTGGGAACTTGCTTTGTGCAAATTGGCTACATTACAACTACACTTCAAAAAGTACTTCAGTAGCTGTGAAGAGCTTTGGGGACGCCCTGAGGTCATGAAAGGTGATATGTCTTTCTTTTGTTCTTTATGTTGAATATTAGGCTAATTATTTAAATTGGATTATCTGAAGAGATTACCTAGAGTTTTAGGTTATTTAAAAGTATTAAATTATTTACATTATCTGGTGTATAAGACTACCCAAAGTACTCTAGCTGAGTTTGGAAGGCCTACTAGACAGAAAGCAGGACATCAAAGTTATAAAGCTCAAGAGTAAACAAGCAAATCAGAATATATAGTGGTTAGATAATAACCAAGGCTGGTTTCCAAAAGCCTGATTGTAGGAGGCAGAAAAGATTGCAAGCCAAGGAATGCCACAGTCTGGATATTTTCAAACGTATTGGCTAGAGTTTTAGTGTCTTAGTCCCTCACTCCCATCTAAAACATAAAGCTGATCCTATCTTCATTTGACATCTAGACAGGACCACCATCCAGGAGGGTCAGTGGTCAGGAGTGGGGACCTTGGCTTAATGACTGTCTCCTTTTATTGTAGCTGGCACTACGACCAATTGTGGTGGGAGCAGCTAACAAACCAAAGATTGAAACCTTGATTCTTCCTATCAGTGCAGTTCAGTACAACATACTACAGTCACCCAAGGAGCTAAACTACAGAGTGTGGGAGAAACTCTTGACTTTCAGTATAATGCCCAGACATTGCACAGAAAATAAACCAGCTTCGGTTAAGTGAGCAAACAGAGGAACAAACTGAGGTACATTTTGCATACCAAACTAGACAGGAGATCCACCTCACTGGGGAGGCTGCATTATTCACATGAGCTAAGGAAGCTAAAAGAAATGGTTAAATTGCTACACCGTCCCACAGTCCTGTGAGGATCTGAAGGAACCAAATCAACGCAGCATTTCAGGCCGATGACCTTTGTTCAAATGATTCAGTTCTGACAAGAGGTAATTGACCTGAAACGTTAACTCTGTTTCTCTCTCCACAGATGCTGCCAGACCTGCTGAGTACTTCCAGCACTTTTTGTTTTTATTTCAAATTTCCAGCGTGCGTAGAATTTTGCTTTTGTATTAGTGGTCTCTCCAAAACCCTGTATAATTGCAGCAAGACCTGAACAAACACTTTGCAATGAAGGCTAACATACCATTTGCCTTAAATAAAACCAGATTTCCAGCATCTTTCATACCATTCATCTTCCTATTTGGTTGCTCAACCTGCATGTTAACTTTGTGCTGTGTACAATGTTACGACCAGGTAAGAAGGGGTCTAGGGGCTCTCTCTCAGCCTTTGCCTGGTTTAACCTTAACAGGGTTTAATTTTTTAAAATACCGTGTTTTAGCTCCCCCTCAGTGAATCCTTGTTCACTGCTTTCCAATTGAAAGGCAAATAAAATCAAATCAGACAGGTTTTCTTAGATTTGAACAAGAAAGGTGGAAGTTTATTATTCTTAAACTGTAATTCAGTTAACGACTACGCAACAGACCATGCTAGCATGCATACATGATGAACACACATGCAGATAGAGACAGAAAAAGTGAAAGGAATAAAGGGGAAAAGTCTGAGGCAATATCTGGTAGTTTTTTTTTTATACAGTCCTTTGTGTTCAATGTGGAGTCTTTGGTTGCTGGTAAGTCTTGCTGTTCACTGGGGCCCAGTGCACGCTTCGACTTGTTTCGATGTAGCAGTCTTTTCTCTCGCGGTTTACATGTCTTCAGTGGGTCCGGAGGCTTGTGAGGAAGCGAGAGAGAGCTAGCCAGGAGAGAGGCTGTCTTGTTCCAGGTTCTTGTTCTGCAGTCTGACCAAACTGTCCTGTGAGCACAATTCAAAACTCCAAGTTGGGCAGCATGTTAGTCATGTGACTAACTGTTTAACAAATTTCTGCATTTGTGGATTTCGAAGCTCTCAGTGGGGGGCGGTGCACTGCTGTCTCTTACCCCAACAAGATGTGGATCAACATTGCCTAGCCCAATCTCTGTTTATTGAATCAGTGAGCATTTCTTTTGTCTCTCCAAGCACGGTCTCTTAGTATGCAAATGTCCTCCAGGCAAGTGTCCAGTGATCTCTTTTAAAACAAGTCATTTCTTCACTCCAGCAACAGTTTAAAATTAAGGTTCATAAATTAAAAAAAATTAAAATATGACAAAATTAATATGCCTCATTCTGGCAGGTGGGGGGTCTTCATGACAACAAGGAAATCCAAATCCTTCTGAATACTAACATTTACTAGTCTCTCACCTTCTAAAAAATATTCTGCTTTTCCATTTTTTCCAAAGTGGATAACTCTCACTTCCCCACATTATACTCCATCTGCCACCTTCTTGCCCAATCACTTCACCTGTCTACGTCTCTTTTGCAGCCTCTTTGCATCCTCCTCACAGCTTACTTTCCCACCTGGCTTTTCACTGTAGCCACCTTCAGCTAATTCATTAATATGGATTGTAAATAGCTGAGGCCCAATTACTGATCCTTGCAGCAACCCACCCCAAAAATTACTTGTTTATCCCTACTCTGTTTTCTGTCCGTTAATCAATGCTCAATCCATACTAATATATTAACCCCCAACCACGAGCCTTAATCTTGTGCGACAACCTTTCGTGTGGCACCTTATCGAATGCATACTGAAAATCCACGTATATTACAGTCACCGTTTTCACTTTTATTTACCCTGCTAGCTACACACTCCAAAAATTCTATAAATTTGTCAAACACAATTTCCGTTTCATAAAACCTTGTTGACTCTGTCGAATCATAGTAATGTCCCAACTGTCCTTAATAATAGATTCTAGCATGTTCCCTACCTTAACTGGCCTATAACTCAGTTTTCTCTCCCTCCTTTTTTAAATAACGGGCTTATGTTTGCTACCTTCCAAACCACTGGGCAAATTCCAGAATCAAGAGAATTTTGGAAGATCACAACCAGTGCATTCACTATCTCTGCAGCCACCTCTTTTAAATCCCTAGAATGGAGGCCATCAGGTCCTGAGGATTTTTCAGCTTTTAGTCCCATTAATTTCTCCAGTATTTTCCTTTACTAATATAATTACTCAAGTTCCTCACTCTCATTAGACCCTTGGTTCCCCACAATTTCTGGAATGTTGTGTGTGTCCTCTAATGTGAGGACAGACAAAAAATAATTAGTTAACATCTCTGCTATTTCCACACCCAACATAAATTTGCCTGTCTCTGCCTCTAAGGGATATGCCAACATTCATATTCACTGATTTTTTTTTTTACACACTTGTAAAAGCTCTTACAATGTACTTCTATATTCCTTCCTAATTTAGCTCTCATTTTCTATTTTCTCCCATCAATTTCTTGGTCACCCATTCATCTTGCGCGTGCACATACCCTCTCTAAATATGTACGCACGCACGCACATCCTACTGTCTCCAGAAAGCTTCAATTAGATAGGGACACTTCAAATACCTCACTCACTCGATTGATTCCATTTGACCAATTCTGAAACCAGATCAGAAAACATTGTGTAATGTGCAGAGGCACTCCCTAGAAATATTAACGGAAGATGGCGGAAGTTGTTTACACTGACTGCTGCTTTTGTTATGAGTGCTGTTTGCTCCAATATATCACCTTGGCACTAATCAGTGTGATGCACAGAGTTCCCAGAGTCAGACACACATACCTTGAGTAGCACTGTTGTCAGACAGTACACCAGTTCAGCTTCGGTCAGGTTACTCAGTCCGCATTGTTCGTCCATCTCTGGGGCTGGTACCTTGCACATAAGGCAAACATATCAGGCCCCAAATAAAATACACTGTACAAAAGTGTGTAGCAAATTATATCCAACAGTTAAGAGCACGTAATGCACAGCCAAATCCCACAACAACTTGTATTTTCATAGTGCCTTTAACATAATAAAGCTTCCCAAGCAACTTCACAAGAGCTTTATAAAGCAACATTTGACACCAAGCTACATAGGATATTAGGGCAGATGCCCAAAAGCTTGGTCAAAGAGGCAGGTTTTACGGATGTCTAAAAGGATGAAAGAGAGGTCGAGTGGTTTCAGGAGAAATTCCAGCCCTTAGGGCCTAGAGAGCTGCAGGCACAGTCATCAATGGTGGAGCAATTAAAATTGGAGATGTACAAGAGACCAGGATTACAGGATTGCAGATATGAGGGTTGTGGGGCTGAAGGAGATTACAGAGACAAGGAGGGGCAAAGCTATGAAGAGATTTGAAAACAAAGGTGAGAATTTTAAAATCTAGGCATTGCTTGACTGGGAGCCAATGTAGGTCAGCGAGTGCAGGGGTGATGAGTGAACTTGAGTAAGGACATGGACAGCAGAGTTTTGGATGACCAAGTTTAAACAGTAGAATGTGGGAGACCAGGCAGGAGTGCGTTGGAATAGTCGAGTCTAAAGGTAATGAAGGAATGGAGGAAGATTTCAGCAGCAAATGAGATTAGATGGGGCGAAGTCTGGCAATGTTAGAGAGGTGGAAACAGGTGGTCGTAGTGATGGCATGGGTATGTGGTCAGAAGCTCATCTTGGGATGAAATATAACACAAAAGTTGCAAACTGTCTCCTTCAACCTCAAACAGTTGCCAGGGAGAGGGATGCAGTTGGTAGCTAGGGAATGGAGTTTGTGGCGAAGACCAAAGACAATGGCTTCAGTCGTCCCAATTTTTAATTGGATTGAATTCCTACTCATCCAGTACAGGATATCGGACAAGTAGTCTGATAATTTAGAGGAATTGAGAGAGGTGGTGGTGAGGTAGAGCTGGGTGTTATCAGCTTACACACGAAAACTGACACTGTTTTGAATGATGCCACGGAGAGACAGCACATAGATGAGAAATAGGAGGGGCCAAGGATAGATCACTGGGGAACACCTGAGGTAACGGTGCAGGAGCAGGAAGTGAAGCCAATGCAAGTGGTACGTTGGCTATGATTAGATAGATAAGAATGGAACCAGGTGAGAACTGTCCCACCCAGCTGGACGACAGTGGAGGTGTTGGAGGAGGCTGGTGTGGTCAACTGTGTCAAAGGCTGCAGACAGGCCAAGAAGGATGAGGAGGGATTGTTTACCTTTGTCACGGTCACAAAGAATATCAGTTGTGACTTTGATAAGAGCAGTTTTGGTACTGTGGCAGGGGCAGAAATTTGATCGGAGGTATTCAAATATGGAGTTCCAGGAAGGATGGGCATGGATTTGGGAGGCGACCTCACATTCAAGGTCTTTGGAGAGGAAAGGGAGGTTGGAGTTGGAGCAGATTGTTTGCAAGGCTCAGAGTGGGTTCAGAGACAGGTAATGACAGCAGATTTAAAGGAGATAGAGACAGTATCTGAATAGAGAAAACTGTTACTATCAGCTAACATGGGAGCCAGGAGGGGAAGTTGGGCGGTCAGCATTTTAGTGGGAATAGGGTAAAGGGAGCAGGAAGTGGGCTCATGGACAAGATGATATCTGAGAGGGCATGAAGGGAGAGAAACTAAAGAAAAATATGAGTTCATGGCCAGGACAGGGAGGGGATCTCAGGGGAGGCCTGCCCCGTGGGCTAGATTAGATTACAGCACTGAAACAGGCCCTTCGGCCCACCGAGTCTGTGCCGAACATCAACCACCCATTTATACTAATCCTACACTAATCCCATATTCCTACCAAACATCCCCACCTGTCCCTATATTTCCCTACCACCTACCTATACTAGTGACAATTTATAATGCCAATTTACCTACCAACCTGCAAGTCTTTTGGCTTGTGGGAGGAAACCGGAGCAAACCCACGCAGACACAGGGAGAACTTGCAAACTCCACACAGGCAGTACCCGGAATTGAACCCGGGTCCCTGGAGCTGTGAGGCTGCGGTGCTAACCACTGCGCCACTGTGCCGCCACTGGCTAGTGGGGAAGAAAGCAGCAGAGACAGCTGATGAAATGGTCTCACACAGAAGTTACTCAAAAGAATTGCTTTGCCACTTCGCCTCTTCGGCTGCCACTCTCGCCCTCCACCCCGAGGGCCGCTCTCCCCCTTTCCTCCTGCTCTGTTGTCACTGCCTCAGATCCACAGCTGTTTTCTTATCAAGTGCCTGTGTGTGCAAGTTGCCTCCTTACAACACTCCATTTCTCTGGAATTCTCTGCCTCAGAGAGTTGTGGAGGCTAGGTCACTAAATGTATTTGAGGAGGTAAATAGATTTTTGAAATCTTGGGGAGTCGAGGGTTAGGCAGAGCAGGCCCGAAAGAGAAGTTGAGGACTGGGACAGATCAGCCATGATCTTATTGAATGGCGGGGCAGGCTTGAGGGTTGAATGGCCTACTCCTGCTCCTATTTCTTATGTTCTCATTTCCATATTGAAGAGTAAGAAAAAAATGGGAACAGTCCTGAATGCAGTGGTTTTAATACTGCACAGCTGAGCAGGTAATGAATGGAGGCTCTGTGTCAAGTGCCAGAAGGTTGGGGGAGGGGGGGCTCCGGGCCATGTTATGAGCATCAGTGCTGCTGAATTACATAGATTCCAGATTTGGCCTCTATTGGTTTAGGTGCAGAACAGCACAACCCAACAGAAAGCCTTGTGGGTTACCTTCAGTGCAGAATTTAAGATCACCTCACCTTTTCTGTGTTCAGGAAACAAACAGGCTTATTTGGCTCCAGAGCATCTTGTAACCAAGTATCTTGCAGGCTGAATTCAATGAGCTCACTCCACTTGGGCAGCTGTAATGTTGCAGTTGCTATTTGTTCTGACCCACAAACCAGCTTTCCCTCATATATCAGCTTGTTGGTGAGTGACATAATTGTGCTGTGGAGGTTGATGAAAGGGTTGTTATGGGACAGCAGAAATCACTGAAACAGATCATAAGTTTAATTTAAAGCAACTACCTGTTCATTCTGTACTGAACATTCAGTTGAACGACTGCATCAAAATTTTGCTCCAGACGCTTAAACAAACTCTCATCCATTCCCAGAGCTCTGTTGACACAAAATGCATTAAATTAGCAGTATGCAGGTGCGGTGTGTTGTTATGCACCTGTGGGCATGGCGTGTATGGATGGGCAGGTGTAGTGTGCACTGCTGGTGTGGTGTGCAGGCATGCTGATGGAATGGGCATGGTGTAATGGTGTTGGCATGATGTGCAGGTGAGATGGTCTGGGTTGGTGTGTTGGTGTTTGCGTGGTGTGTGGGTGTGATGGTGTGGGTGTGGGTGTGTACATGTTGGAGCAGGAGAGGGATCAGTTTTACAATAGGTAACATTCTAATAAACTGACATACTCTCATACTGTAACCCCATGAAAGATGGCCCTCATTTCTTGGAGAGGTTAAAATTAGAACCAGAAGCTGATGCAAGAGAGTTTTCACTGCAGTGAGGTCAAAACACTGCAAAATAGGTCACCCCACGCTATAAAATAAAGTATGATTGGTTGAAATAATCAACACATAACCAATCAGAATGTGACTGACTGAACATATTCAGTTACAGACAATGTTCCCTCTAAGCTGCACACGCCTTGCTCTGTGACAAATAATGCGTGCGTGGCCATGCAAAAAAATTTAAAGGGACCATGCACTTAAAAAAAAAGGGCCATGTGCAACAACTAAATTCTAAAGGAAATATTAGTTATAAGCAACAACTGGTATGAATGAGAAACCAGTAACTAGAAGATACCATCTGGCATGTTTGATTTTCTCACAAGCTACCATTCAAAGTGACCAAGACCTGCAAAATCACTGAAAACTTTTAAATTATTTCCTCTTCATTAGTGAAGATAGGTGCAAAGTACTTATTCAGTACCTCAGCCATGGCTTCTGCTCCACAAGATCACTTTTTTGGTCCCTAATCAGTCCCACCCATCCTTTAACTACCCTTTTACTATTTATACTTCTAAAAGACTTTAGTGTTCCTTTTTAAGACACCCATAAATCTTTTCTCATATACTCTCTTTGTCCCTCTTATTTCCATCTTCAGTTCTCTGCATTTGGCTTCTTTATCATATTATGAGCCTGACGTTTATCATAAGCATCCATTTTCTGTCTCATTTTAACCTCTATAATGTTTAGTCATCCAGGAAGCTCCAGCTTTGGATGCCTTTCCTTTCCCCTCATTGGAATGGGTCTACTCTGCACACAAACTATTTTCTCTTTGAAGGCCGCCTATTGCTCATTTACTGTTTTAACCGATAATCTTGGTTTCCAATCCACCTAGGCCAAATCTCCTTTCAACTCCCTGAAATTAGCCCTCTACCACTTAAATATCTTCACATTTGATTGTTCCTTACCCGTTTCGATAACTACTCTAAAACATAATATCATGACCACTGTTTCTCAAATGCTCTCCCACTGAAACATGCTCGACTTGTCCCACTTCGATTCCCTAGAACTAGATCCCGTACTGCTTCCTTCCTTGTTGGGTTAGAAACACATTGGTCAAGAAAGTTGGTGTACACATTTCAGGAATTTTCCCACCTCCTTGCCTTTTGCACTGTTTTTTCCCCCAATCTTTATTAGGACAATTGAAGTTCCCCATTCTCAACATACTATTTTTACATTTTTCTGAAATTTGCTGCTCCACCTTTCCACTACTTGTTGGCAGACAGTATAGTCAATTACATAATAGCACCTCTTCTACTCCTTAACCTTGACCAAGTAGAGTCTGCCTTACAGCACTCGAACATTATCCCTGAGGTACTAAATGAGTACTTTGCATCCATCTTCAGTAAAGTGCTGTAAGATTATCTTTGATCTATACTGCCATCCCCTCTCCTCATTTTCCTCCTGAATATATCGTAGCCAGGAAAGCCAAGTTTCCATTCCTGCTGTTATTTGAGCCAGGTTTGCATCACTGCCACAATATCATAATCCAATGTGGCAAATTGTGCCTGCAGCTCACCAACCTAATTTACCACACTTCCTGCATTTATGCATGTGTGCTCCAAAACCACCTTACTCTGCTTTGCATTTCTCCCTGGTCTGATCCTTTCCCTTTCTGGGCTACTCTTTATTCTAATGGTGTTTGTCTCTCCCAGTCCTCTACACACCGCATTTCTCCTCTAATGCATCATCCTGGTTCCCCTCCCCCACCAAATTAATTTAACCCTTCCCACAGCAAGGGCACTGGCCACAGCCCTGCTCAGGTGCAACTTGTCCACCTTGCACAGGTCCCTCCTTTGAGATGATGGATTGTCTACATAACCCTATTAATTACAGACTAGATGATCTTCCAATGTAGGTCAGATTGAAGTTGGTTAAAGATCATACCTGGCATCTGAGTTCTGAACGATGGGCGGCAGCTGTTGATGATCTCCCACCAGCACAAAGCGATCAGCAGCAAATAAGGGGCCCAGGCAGATCAGCTGATTGATTTGGGATGCCTCATCGACAATACAGAAGTCAAACCTCCTTTGACTGAATATTGGGTGTTTCACTCCCATACAGGTTGTTGCAACTACCAGCTGTAACACAATGACCTACCATTAAAAATCACCTCCTGTAGCTTTGCCCATGGTAAAAAAAAGACTTGCGTTGATAGTGCCTTTCACAATGTCATAATACACTTCACAGCCAATCAAGTGCTTCTGAAGTGGTCCCAGATGCAATAGTGAGCTCCTAGGTGTAAAATAAGGCTGTGGTTTTAAAAGGCTGCAACAAGAAGGATTTGGCTAAGGGACAGTAGGCAAAGAATGCATGAATAATGCATGTTTTTTTGCATCAGCAGAATGTAGACAGTGATGTACCCCAGGCAACCTGTGAAGGGACTTCTTCTGTATAAAGGCATACAACATGCACACAAGAGGAATTATATCAACATTCTCTGATGGTATCAAATTAGAGAGAATAGAGAACATTGAGGAGGGATGTCAGAGATTACAGAACACACATTAGGGGCTGGGTAAAGGGTGTGGGGAGGTGTCTGGGATTATAGGACACAAGAATATGGGCTGGGTAAAGGGTATGGGGAGGGCGTGTTGGGAAGAGATATCAGACATTACAGGACACAGATTACCACAGCAGGAAAAAGGTAGTAAATGTAGCTCAATACCAAGAAACGGGAAGGTCTATATTTTAGGAAAAAGAGCTAGGCTATTAAGGAGTGAAATGAGGAAGCATTTTTTTTCCACCCAAGGGCTAGCGAAAATGTGCAATGCACTCTTTCAAAAGGATGTGAAACTGAAATTTTCAAGATTGAGATCAACAGATTTTAGTTAGGTAACGGTATCAAGGAATCTGGATCAAAGGCAGGTAAATGGAGTTGAAGTACAGATCAGCCACGATCTAACTGAATGACAAAGCAGACTCAGAACTGAAGAGCCTTGTCCTGTTTCTATACATCTCTGTTCCAAACAAAGAGACAGCATCTAGTCTCAAGGTGTGGTCTGTCTTCCTGATCATAAACTTAGTGCTGGTGGACACCCAAAGAAGTCCACTTATGGATGTCTCCAAGCCTTGAACATCATTTGGATTTTGTTTAACTGGATCTTACACTCATCACTCTGCAGTAATGTTGACTTGAGGGCATCTCCCCACGTGTCAGACAGTGGTTGCCCAGTTCATGTCCTCGTATATCTGGAATCTGTCAGACTCTGCTCTGTCGCAGTTCCAACTGCTATTTCCCAGCTTGGAACTGTCCTGGTTCAACAACTCTCATGTTCCTCCTCCACTCTCGCCATGCTACTCAGGAACTTCATGCAGCTGCAGCCTTGTTCTGTTAGCTTACACTCAGTAATTGCCCTTGATCAGACTATGTTAGGGTCAGACACAAAACATGGAAAGGATCAACACAAGTTACCAGCATTTCCAGACAGAAGAGGAACTCTGTAGCTTTTTATACTGAACCTAGAAGGGAGAAAGCCTCAGTGTTAGACAAACAGTCCACCTACTCAGACAGGGCTTCAGGAAGTATGGTGCAAGAAGCAAGAAAGTCTGAGGGAAAGTCTGAGCCTGGTCTCATACGGCCCATGAATGAGAACACAATAGTGTTAGCATGCCTGACACAAAGTTTGGATTTTACCACTATTGCCTGAGCAGAAATCTGTTAATTTATAACATTTATAATGTCAAATACAGCATTATGGACTGAATAACTAATGGCTTTGGTGATACTAAATATTAATTAGATACCCAGAGGTACAAATCAAACATAAAACTATATATTTAGGCAAGTTTATACAGCTTTGAAACAATGGGAAAAAATCACAAGGTTGATGGGTTGTAAGTTGGACTATTGGTAACAACAGTTCTCATTCAATAAGCCCAGAAGGGGACTCAGCTAAACAGGCATTTGGCAATCTCAGGCTCTTACATCAGAGGGGAGATATTTCAATCAGAGCGGTAACATTGATTGATGGCTTGGTAATTGACCTCTCCACCAGGGAGACAGGTCCTTCTTGTCTACTCGATCTAGGCCCCTCAATTTTATTAAGTCACCCCTCAGCCTCCTCTGTTCTAAGGAAAACAACCCTAGCCTATCCAATCTTTCCTCACAGCTGCACTTTTCAAGCCCTGGCAACATTCTTGTAAATCTCCTCTGTACTCTTTCCAGAGCAATTTTGTCCTTCCTGTAATGTAGTGACCAGAACTGTATGCAGTACTCCAGCTGTGGCCTAACCAACCTTTTTTTTTTATATAAACAGTTCCAGCATTACATCCCTGCTTTTGAATTCTATACCTCGGCCAATAAAGAAAAGCATTCCATTTGCCTTCTTCACCACTCTATCGACCTGTCCTGCCATATCCAAGGTCTCTCGCTTCTTCTATCCCTTTCAATATCCTCCATTTTATTGTGTATTCCCTCGCTTTATTTGCTCTCCCCAAATGCATTACCACACTTATCTGGATTGAATTCCATTTGCCACTTTTCTACCCACTCAACCAAACCATTGATATCTTTCTAGAGTCCAAGCTATCCTCTTCACTATCAACTACATGGCCAATATTTGTATCATCAGCAAATTTCCCAATCATGCCTCCCACATTTAAGTCCAAATCATTAATAAATACCACAAACAGCAAGTGACCCAACACTGAGCCCTGTGGAACGCCACTGGAAACAGCTTTCCATTCACAAAAACATCCGTCGACTACTACCCTTTGTTTCCTGGCCATGAGCCAATTCTGGATCCAACCTGCCACATTCCCCTGCATCTCACAGGCTTTCATTTTACATGACCTTCCCTTAACAAATCCATGCTGACTATCCCTGATTAATCCGTGCCTTTCTAAGTGGCAGTTTATCCTGTCCCTCAGAATTGATTCGAACAATTTACCCACCTCCAAGGTCAGACTGACCGACCTATAATTATTTGGCCTATATCTCGCATCTTTTTTAAACAATGGTACAACGTTCGCAGACCTCCAATTGTCTGGTACCTCTCCTGTATCTAGTGAGGATTTGAAGAGGACCCTCAGCCGATCCGCTATTTCCATCCTGGCTTTCTTTAACAACCTGGGATGCAATCCAATCCGCCCTGGCGATTTATCCACTTTCACGAATGTCAGATCCTCCAGTACTTCCTCTCATTATGCTTATCGTACCTAATATTTCACACTCCTCCTCTTAACATTATGGGCCACATGCTGACCACAAAACTTTGTCCTGAATTCCCTACTGAAATTACTAGCGACTATCTTAGATTTATGGACCCTAATTATGGTTGCGCTTGACAAATGGCAAGGAACAGTAGCATAGCCTTATGTTACAGGACGAGCAATCCAGAGGCCTGAATTAATGATCCAGGAATGAGTTCAAATCCCACCACAACAACTTGGGGAAATTAAATTCAACAGGGACCTGAAGGTATATGTGCACAAATTATTGAAGGTTGCAGAGTAGGTTGAGAAAAAGGTTAATAAAGCGTACAGGATACTGGGCCTTATAAATTGGGCAACAGAGTACAAAAACAAGGATGTAATGATAAACCTGAATAGAACACTGGTTCAGCCTCAACTGGAGTATTGTGTCCAGTTCTGGGCACCACACTTTAGGAAGGACGTTAAGGCAATACAGAAGGTGCAGAAAAAAATTCTGAATGGTTCTTGGGATGAGGAACTTCAGTTACAGGGATAGATTGCAGAAGCTGGGCTATTCTCCTTGGAGAAGAGAAAATTTAAAGGAGATCTGATCGAGGTGTGCAAAATCATGAGGGGTCTGGACAGAGTAGATAGGGAGAAACTGCTCCCATTTGTAGAAGGATCCAGAACCAGAGGACACTGATTTAAGGTGATTGACAAAAGCAACCGCGATATGAGGAAAAACTTTAACACAGCAAGTGGTTAGGATCTGGAATGCACTGTCTGAGTGTTTGCTGGAGGCATATTCAATTAAGGCCTTCAGAAGAGAACTGGATAATTATCTGAAGGGAAAAAAATTGCAGGGCTATGGGGAAAAGGTGGGGGAGTGAGAGAGAGCCAACACAAACACGAGGAGCTGAATGGCCTCCTTCTATGATTCTATGTGGAAATATCTGTGTGTATTGCTCAAACTCCTTCATCTTTTTAAGGACAGCTATCAAATCATCATTCAGTCCTAGCTTTCCTAGAGAAGAGCCCCAGCCTGGGTTCTTGTCCAGAACAAGGAGTGGTAAAAAAATTAACAGCTCTCACTTTGAAAACTTTTCCATTCATGTGTGTCCATAATGTTTGTTAAGTTAGACCAGTTTATTCAATAAAGCCTCATCACACATCAGTGTGTTTTGGCCCAGCTTTCATTGAGATATGGCACATGGCATCATGTGAAAGACTGCACTATCGCGAAAGACTGGAAGTGCCAGGGAGTGGGAGATGGTGTGACTGCAGAAGCCTGGAACGGCGACCGCAGGAGCCCAGATGAGAACAGATGAATGTATGGCTGGAGAAATGATGCAGGAGGGAGGGCTTCAGATTCCTGGGACATTGGGACCGGTTCTGGGGCAGGTGGGGGCTGTTGAGGCCGGTGGCATTGCACCTTAACGGACCAAGGAACAATGTCCTTGCGGGGCTGTTTGCTACTGCTGTTGGGGAGGGTTAAAATTAACTTGGCAGGGGGATGAGAACCAGGATGGCGCATTAGAAAGGAAAAACAAGTTGCAAAAAGGACTGGGTGAGACAGATAGCACTAGAGTAGGAAATACTAAGGTAGAAGGTGGGGTCAGAACAAGAGGGAATATAATAATGACTAAATTAATTTGAGTGCATGTTTGTGAATGCACAGGAGTGAGGTAAATGAGGTTGGTGAGCTGAAGGTGCAATGGCCACATGGGAATATGATGTGCCAATAAAGGAGACCTGCCTTACAAAAAGGGTAGAACTGGGTACTAAATATCACTGGATACAAGGTGCTCAGCAAGGATAAAGAAGGAAAGAAAGGATGAGGGATGGCAATATTAATTAAGGACAATGTTACAGTGCTGGAGAGAGGGAGGATGTCCTAGTGGGGTCAAGGACAGAATCTATTTGGTTAGAGCTAAGAAACAATAAGGGTACCATTACACTACTGGGTGTATTCTATAGGCCAACTAGTGGGAAAGATATTGAGGAGCAAGAACTATACAGTAGTGTTAATGGGGGACTTCAATTGTAAATGTAAACTGGTATAGTAATAGTGCCAAGGGCAGGGAAAGGGAAGAGTTTCCAGAGTGTCAGTTTAGTCTTGGTGGTGGGAAATCTTTTTGAAACAATTTGTGGCAAAATTAACAGTCACTTGGACACATGCATTAATTAAGGAAAGTCAGCACGGATCCGTTAAGGGCAAATCCTGTTTAACTTATTTGATTGAGTTTACCGATGAAGTAACAGAGGTTTGATGAGGATAATGCTGTTGATGTGGACTTCCAAATAGTGTCTGATAAAGTGCCAGATAACAGGTTTGTCAGCAAAGTCAAAGCCCATGGAATAAAAGGGACAGCAGCAACATGGATACAAAATTGGCTGAGTGATGGGAAACAGAATATAGTGGTGAATGGTTGTTTTTCAGACTGGAAGTATGTATATAGTGGGGTTCCCTTTTGGTCCGTACTGGGAGCACTGCTTTTCTTGATCTATATTAATGACCTAGACTGGGCGTACAGGCACAATTTCAAAATCTGCAGATGACAAAACTTGGAAGTATTGCGAACTGTGAAGATAATGATAAACTTGAGGAGGATATAAAACACGCTGCAGGAATGGACAGACATGTAGAAGAAGAAATTTACTGTAAAGAAGTGTTAAGTGATACATTTCGTAGGAAGAACAAGGAGAGGCAATGTAAAATAAAGGATATAATTCTAAAGGGGTCCAGGAGCAGAGGGACCTGAGGGCATATGTGCACAAATCATTGCAGGCGGCAGGGAAGTTTGAGAAAGTGTTTCACAAGGCATGTGCGATCCTGGGCTTTATAAATAGAAGCTTAGAGTGCAAAAGCAAGGAGGTTATGATAAACCTTTATAAAACACTGGTTTGGCCTCAACTGGAGTATTGTGTTCAGTTCTAGGCTCCTGGCTTTCGGAATAATGTGAACGCTTGAAAGAGGGTACAGAAAAGATTTATAAGAATGGTTCCAGGGATGAGGGACTTCAGTTATGTGTATAGATTGGAGAAGCAGGAGTTGTTCCCCTTAGAAAAGAAGATTGAGAGGAGATGTGACAGAAGTGTCAAAATCATGAGGGGTCTTGACCAAATAGATAGGTAGGAACTGGAAGACTTGAAAACCAGAGGTCACCTATTTCAGGTAAATGGCAAAAGAGCCAACAGCAATATAAGCAGAAACATATTTATGCAGCGAGTGATTAGGATCTGGTGGAGGCAGATTTATTTGTGGCTTTCAAAAGGAAATTAGATAAGCACGTGAAAAGAAAAAATGTTTTTCTATTTGTTCATGGGATGTGGATGACGCTGGCTAGGACAGCATTTCTTGCCCATCCCTAATTGCCTTCAAGGTGGTGGTGGTGAGCCGCCTTCCTGAACCGCCACAGTCCTTATGGGGTAGATACACCCACAGTGCTGTTAGGAAGGGAGTTCCAGGATTTTGACCCAGCGACAGTGAAGTCAATAACCAAGGGGCATAGATTTAAGGTAAGGGGCAGGAGGTTTAAACAGGATTTGAGGAAAAGGTTTTTCACCCACAGGGTGGTTGGAATCTGCCAACACACACCCAGAGGGTGGTAGAGGCAGGAACACTCAACATTCAAGAAGTATTTAGATTAGCACTTGAAACGCCGTAGCATACAAGGCTACAGGCCAAGTGCTGGAAAATGGGATTAGAATAGATAGGTGCTTGATGGCTGGCACAGACACAATGGGCCGAAGAGCCTGTTTCTGTGCTGTATAACTCTATGAAGGAAGGACGATATAGTTCCAAGTCAGGATGGTGTGTGGTTTGGAGGGGAACTTGCAGGTGGTGGCGTTCCCATGCATCTGCTGCCATTGGCATTCTTGGTGGTAGAGGTCGCGGGTTTGGAAGGTGCAGTCTAAGCAGCCTTGATACATTGCTGCAGTGCATCTTGTAGATGGCACATAATACTGCCACTGTGCGTCGGTGGTGGAGGGAGTGAATGTTGAAGGTGGTAGATGGGGTGCCAATCAAGTGGGCTGCTTTGTCCTGGTTGGTATCAAGCTTCTTGAGTGCTGTTGGAGCTGCACCCATCCAGGCAAGTGGAGAGTATTACATCACACTCCTGACTTGTGCCTCGTTGATGGTGGGCGGGCTTTGGGGAGTCAGGAGGTGAGTTACACGCCGCAGGATTCCTAGCCTCTGACCTGCTCATGTCGCCATGGTATTTATATGGCTACTCCAGTTCAGCTTCTGGTCAATGGTAACCCCCAGGATGTTGATAGTGGAGGATTCAGCGATCATAATGTCGTTGAATGTCAAGGGGAGATGGTTAGTTTAGTTTAGTTTAGTTTAGAGATACAGCACTGAAACAGGCCCTTCGGCCCACCGAGTCTGTGCCGACCACCAATCACCCATTTATACTAATCCTACACTAATTCCATATCCCTACCACATCGCCACCTGTCCCTATATTTCCCCATCACCTACCTATACTAGGGTCAATTGCTAATGGCCAATTTACCTATCAACCTGCAAGTCTTTGGCATGTGGGAGGAAACCGGAGCACCCGGAGAAAACCCACGCAGACACAGGGAGAACTTGCAAACTCCACACAGGCAGTACCCAGAATTGAACCCGGGTCGCTGGAGCTGTGAGGCTGCGGTGCTAACCACTGCGCCGCCCTCTTAGATTCTCTCTTGTTGGAGATGGTCATTGCCTGGCACTTATCAGCCCAAGCCTGGATATTGTCCAGGTCTTGCTGCATTTCTACATGGACTGCTTCAGTATCTGAGGTGTCGCGAATGGTGCTGAACATTGTGCAATCATCAGCGGACATCCCCACTTCTGACCTTATGATTGAAGGAAGGTCATTGATGAAGCAGCTGAAGATGGTTGGGCCTAGGACACTACCCTGAGGAACTCCTGCAGTGATGTCCTGGAGCTGATCAACCTCTAACAACCACAACAATCTTCCTTTGTGCTAGGTATGAGTCCAACCAGCAGAGAGTTTCCCCCCCCCCCCCCACCCCCGATTCCCATTGATTCCAGTTTTGCAAAGGCTCCTTGATGCTATATTCGGTCAAATGTTGCCTTGATGTCAGGGACAGTCACTCTCACCTCAACTCTGGAGTTCAGCTCTTTTGCCCATATTTGAACCAAGGCTGTAATGAGGTCAGGAGATGAGTGGCCCTGGCGGAACCCAAACTGAGCGTCGCTGAGCAGGTTATTGTCAAGCAAGTGCCACTTGATAACACTGTCGACAACACCTTCCATCACTTTACTGATGATCGGGAGTAAACTATGGGGCAGTAATTGGCCGGGTTGGAATTGTCCTGCTTTTTGCGTACAGGAGTGTCTTAAAGGAGGAAAGTGAGGTGGAGAGGCAGAGCGGTACAGGAGGAGTATTCCAGAGCTTAGGGACTAGGCTGGAGGAGATGACGGAGATAAGGAGAGGCAAAGACATGGCGGGATTTGAAAACACGGATGAGAATTTTAAATTCAAGATGTTGCTCAACTGGGAGCCAATGTAGGTTGGCGAGCAGAGAGGCGTTAGAGGAACAGGATTTGGTGCAAGACACAAGCAGAGTTTCGGATGACCTCAAGTTTACGGAGAGCAGAATGTGGGAGACCAGCTAGGAATGTGTTGGAATCGTCAAGTCTAGGGGTAACAAAGGCATGAACGAGCGTTTCAGCAGATGATGAGCGTAGGCGGGCGAAGTCAGGCGATGTTATGGAGATGGAAATTGGCAGTCTTGAAACGGCATGATTTTGAGGTCAGAAGCTCATCTTGGGCTCAAATATGACACCAAGGTTGCGAACAGACTGGCTTAATCTCAGACTGTTGCCAGGGAGAGGGATGGAGTCGGTAGCTAGGGAATGGAGTTTCAGTCTGCCCAATATTTAATTGGAGGAAATTTCTGCTCATCTAGTACTGAATGCTGGATAAGGAGTCTGATAATTTAGCAACAGTGGAGTCGTCGAGAGAAGTGGTACTGTGGTAGAGCTAGGTGTTGTCAGCATACATGTGAAAACTAATGCTGCGTTTTTGGATGATGTCACCAAGGGGTAGCATGTAGATGAGCAATAGGAGGGAGCCAAGGATAGATCCTTGGGGGATACCAGGGGACAAGATGAGCTCAGAGAGGACATGAAGGGAGACAGGAGAGAAACTAGAGAAAGATGCAAGTTCAGGGTTGGGGCAGGGGTGAGCCCTGTACAAAGTTTAGCCCACTGGGCTAGCGGAAGAGAGGGACGTGGCAGAGGCAGCTCATCAGATGGTCTCAATCTTAGCGACAAATAAGTCCATGAGCTCCTCGCACTTATTATTGGAGGTGAGGGTGGAGGGGACAGGGGAGAGGAGTTTAAAAAGACACAGTTTGCAGTACAGAATTGAAGCCAGAGGCTGTCTTTGCATTCCAAGATGATCCTGGAATAAGCAGACAAAAGCAGGACCCGATAGGGTTTTAAGTGGTCCAGCCAGATCTGGCACGGATGGCTAAACCAGTTGTCCACCATATCTTTTCAAGTCTCAGTCCCTTGGAATATGTTAATTTGGCCACTTATGTTTAATAAAATGCTCGGAAGAATTTGTGAGGGCAATATACCGTGGAGTTTAATATGGCAATATACTATAGTAACAGAATGATTAGGAGAGAGAGAGTAGGGCTAAGTGAACACGTGTTGGGTTCATCTTATTTTAATGTCACTTGTATGTAACGTTGATATACGATGCTTTATTTGTGGTCTGCACAGAATGTAGAGATCAAAGGCAAAATTAATGCAAGATATATTCTGTGTGCAGCATTTTTACTGGAATTCATGAAATATGATGTACCAGCACACTCATACTGTAATAGTGAATTATGATGACTCAATGAAGACCTGATCTTGCAACTGCATGTGTGTTTAAAGCAAGTTCAGGATTTTGACCCAGCGACAAGAAGAACGGTGATATAGTTTCCAGGTCAGGATGGTGTGCGACTTGGAGCAGAACTTATAGGTGGTGGTGTTCCCATGTGTCTGCTCTCCTTGCTCTTCCAGGTGGTAGAGGTTGTGGATTTGGAAGGTGCTGTGGAAGGAGCCTTAGCAAGTTACTGCAGTGCATCTTATAGATGGTACACTGCAGCCACAGTGCATCAGTGGTGGAGGGCATGAATGTTTAAGGTGGTAAATGGGGTGCTGATCAAGCGGGCTGCTTTGCCCTGAACGGTGTAGAGCTTCATGAGTTTTGTACAGCTGCACTCATCCAGGCAAGTGGAGAGTACTCCATCACACTTATGGAATTGTGTCTTGTATATGATGGGAAGGCTTTGGGGAAGTCAAGAGGTGAATTCCCAGCCTCTGACCAGCTCTTGTAGCCACAGTATTTATGTGGTTGGTCTAATTAAATTTCTGGTCAATGGTAACCCCCAGGACATCGATGGTGGGGAAATCAAAGATGGGTAATACCATTGTACATCGAGAGGATGTGGTTAGGTTCGCTCCTGTTGGAGATGGTCATTTCCTGGCATTTGTGTGGCGCGAATGTTACTTGCCACTTATTAGCCAAGCCTGATTGTTGTCCAGGTCTTCGTTGCATGTGGGTATGGACTGCCTTAGTATTCGAAAAGTTGCAAATCGCACTGAACTGAAATGGTACT
The DNA here is from genome assembly GCF_036365525.1 of Heterodontus francisci. NCBI lineage: Eukaryota > Metazoa > Chordata > Chondrichthyes > Heterodontiformes > Heterodontidae > Heterodontus > Heterodontus francisci. Next base: position 11,420,834 of record NC_090390.1, on the reverse strand, counting down.
GCAAACATCCTCATTTCTGATCATATTATGGAGGGAAAGTCATTGATCAAGTAGCTGAAGATGGTTGGGACTAGGACACGACCCAGAGGAACTCCTACAGCAATGTCCTGGGGTTTAGATGATGGTTGGTCTGCAACAACCACAACCATTTTCCTTTGTGCTATTTGACTCCAACCAGTGGAGAGTTTTCCCCGATCCCCATTGACTTCAATTTTACAAGGACTCCTTCATGCTTTCCTATGATCCTATGCCACATTCACTCAAATGCTGCCTTGACGTCTTACTTGCACCTCAACTGACAAACAGTTAAGGAGGGGGAAAACTGATAAAAAGTGAGCTAGGCTGCCCACTCCTAACCCATATCCTGTGCCCTCTACTGGAGTGTGCACATACTTTTAAAATTTCTTTTTTTATTCGTTTATGGGATGTGGGTGTCACTAGCTAGGCCAGCATTTATTGCCCATTCCTAATTGCCCTCGAGAAGGTGGTGGTGAGCTGCCTTCTTGAACCGCTGCAGTCCTGAGGGTGCAGGTGCACCCACAGTGCTGTTAGGATGCCTTGCCTGTTGGATCAGGATCAGGCTACTTGGTGATGCATTTCACAGTGAAATAGCCACAGGCTAGGTTCAGATTTTAAAAAACTGGCTACCTGTGAGAAGTAGAAGAGGGCATCCAGCAGCTCTGGACCTATTATTGTTACACGCAGCAGTGTCAGACTGAACCAAGGCCTTAGCCAACATTATTACACTTACTTCACTCTCGTACAGCCTTTCCAGCTCAGTCAGAGTTTGGATGGATTTCCTTCTGCAAATATCCTCATCGGTGAATTTCCGAATGTAGGGATGGACCTTCTGATGACACCCCAAACGCAGGAAGCCCACCTTGAATCGAGCCAGTTTCAGCAAAATGTTATCAACAGCTGAGTGTGTATAACTGGTCAGAAGGACACTGAAACTACAGGCATGAAGGATTCTCACCTCAAAGAACAGAAAAATAGCCACTAAATATATCTCAAAATTAACGAATTAAGTTTTTCACATGAACAGTAAAATTTTGCTGTATTACAAATAATAAAACCGATCAATTTGATTCACTCCATGTGATATCAAGTAACGACTGAAGGCACTGGATACTGCAAAGGCTATGGACCCATAGATCACTGAAGGCAGCAGCACAGGTAGATAAGGTGGTTAGGAAGGCATATGGGATACTTGCCTTTATTAGCCGAGGCACAGAATATAAGAGCAGGGAGGTTATGATGGAGCTGTATAAAACGCTAGTTAGGCCACAGCTGGAGTACTGTGTACAGTTCTGGTTGCCACACTATAGGGAAGATGTAATTGCACTGGAGAGGGTGCAGAGGAGATTCACCAGGATGTTGCATGATTGAGGTATACAATATTATGAGGAGCATTGATAGGTTAGATAGGAAGAACCTTTTTCCCGTAGCAGAGGGGTCAATAACCAGGGGGCATAGATTTAAGGTAAGGGACAGGTGGATTAGAGGGGATTTGAGGAGAAATTTTTTCACCCAGAGGGTGGTTGGAATCTGGAATACACTGCCTGAAGTGATGGTAGAGGCAGGAACCCTCACAACATTTAAGAAGTGTTTAGATGAGCACGTGAAATGCCATAATATACAAGGCTACAGGCCAAGTGCTGGAAAACGGGACTAGAATAGTTAGGTGCTTGATGGCCGGCACAGACACGAAGGGCCAAAGGGCCTGTTTCTGTGCTGTATGACTCTATGATACACTAAAGATCCAAGCACTACCAGCAGTCTGTGGTCAAACAGCTGGAAAAGCTACCAGGGCTCCCCAACCTTTGCCAGAACAGGAGCTGACACCAATCACTGAGCCCTGCTGCAGACAGCTAAACCTTGCTCCCTGCTATAGGTCGAGAATATTGTCCACTCTCATATGATTGTTACGTCCTGTGCGACAATCCTGAGTAGTTTGCCTTACCAGAGTACAGATGGTGGTAGTTTTGCCTGTTCCAGGCATGCCCACAATCAGTGTGTAGTCCTTAGAAAGCAGCACCCGCTTCATTGCTTGTTTCTGAGGTTTGTTCAGGCCTTGAATGGAAAACAACAAGGTTAGAGCCTCAGCGGCCAATTAAGAACCAGCTTCTAAAAAATGCAACTCTTGCAAAGCAGTGTTAACTGCGGAGGGAAGCACAGGTGAGCTTGGGTGGGCTGGGGGAGTGGGAAGGAGAGGAGAGATGGAGCGTGGAGGGGGAGTGAGGCGTTGCGAAGAGGGGGAGAGGGATGCACATTCCCTAATCGGAGGGGGTGTAAGGGAGGAGCTGCAGTCTATATTCTAGTCAATTAAGTCTGATTCATTAATATAAACTTCACAAAGACACCAGCAGAGATTTTCGCAAATATAAAATGTACAGCTAACCTCGCAGAATATTAGCCACTGTTTCCTTTGCTTCCCGTGGGAGTACGGTGCTCAGGTAGGAAATGAACTGAGGAGGCCTGAGTCCTATGATCAGCTCTCTTAGCCTATTACTAAGGAAATAAAGAATATCTCATTATTTTGGTACCATATTAATCTGAACAGATGAATAAAAAATATGCATCAGGGAAGGGAGTTCTATTTCGAGATGGCATTCACAGGGCATCACTCAGCATGTTATTGGGCACTTACTAGTAGCTTAACTCTGCATCTAACTTGTTCTGTACCTGCCTCAGGAGTGTATAGAGGGAGATTTTCTCTATGTTGTGAGTGCTGTACCCACCGTGGTAGTTTTGGAAGGGATAATGTAAGGGGATCTGTACTTTATTAAACCCATGCTGTACCTGCCCTGGGTGCTTTTGATGGAACAATGCAGATCATAGAATCACACTATGATACAGCACAGAAAGAGTCTCTCTCAGAAAGAGGCAAACTGGTACATTTACCACCCTCTGGGTGATAAAATGCTTCCTCAAATCCCCCCTCAACCTCCTGCCCCTTACCTTAAATCTATGTCTCCTGGTTCTTGACCCATCCGCTAAGGGAAAAAGTTTCTTCCTATCTAATCTATCAATGCCCCTCATAATCTTGTACACCTCAATCATGTCTCCCCTCAGCCTTCTCTGCTCTAAGGAAAACAACCCTAGCCTTTTCAGTCTCTCTTCATAGCTGAAATGCTCCAGCCCAGGCAACATCCTGGTGAATCTCCTCTGCATCCTCTCCAGTGCAATCACATCCTTCCTATAGTGTGGTGACCAGAACTGTACACAGTAATCCAGCTGTGGCCTAACTAGCGTTTTATATAGCTCCATCATAACCTCCCTGCTCTTAGATTCTATGCCTCGGCTAATAAAGGCAAGTATCCCATATGCCTTCCTAACCACCTTATCTACCTGTGCTGCTGCCTTCAGTGATCTATGGACAAGTACACCAAGATCCTTCTGACTTTCTGTACTTCCTAGGGTCCTACCATCCATTGTATATTCCCTTGCCTTGTTAGTCCTCCAAAAATGCATTACCTCACACTTCTCAGGATTAAATTCCATTTGCCACTGCTCCGCCCATCTTACCAGCCCATCTATATCTCCCTGTAATCTAATATAGACGTCACTAGCTTGACCAACATATATTGTGAATCACCAGTTGCCCGTTGAGAAGGTGACGCTTGGTCGCTTTCTTGACCCGTTGCCGCAGGTGTGGTGAAGTTGCTCCCACAATGCTGTTAGTACTTGTCGAGATGGCGGCGTCCAGGGCGGTGGACGCGCAAGGCTGGGAGAGGAATTCACCGCAGAGAGAAGGTGAATGGCTGGCAATCCGGGAAAGAAATGCTGATGAAGACCCTGCCAGTGGTTGCCAAGCTTGGCCAACTGGACAGGAAGGCCACATGGTTGTGTTCGGGGAGCCCGTCCACAGCGGCGCTCAGGAGGAAAAGTGGCCACATGGACACGACAGCGGCTCCCGCTCACTCAGCGACTCCGCGCTGTTTCCACACAAACTTTCCCCATAACTCCAGCTCAGCTCCCGGATCCCAATCCCAGTAGCAGTACATCATTGTAAAAGTGACAATGGTGGGAGCTGATGAAATGTTTTATTACCTGCACCCCCTCCGCCACCCCCCCCCACCCCGCACCACCTTCCCACCGCACCCCTCCTCCTCGCACCCCCTTCCCCCCAACAGCAACCACCTACCCCTGTGTAGGGGCCCTAACAACCCCACTGCCTTGCGGGCGTCTCGGGAGAGACCAAGGCTAAGGGACTAAAATCCGAACAGAAAATCCAGAGCGGAACCCCGAAGGCGGTCATGTGTCACCTTTGGCATGTTTCTTCCTGCAGCCATACCGGTGCCAAACGTCATGCTCTGCACTCCTTTGTACCCCACCAGGAAGGCAGAGAGGGGGGGTTTTGATGCTTGGGCAACTCAACCCCCATATATTCGACCAGGCATGCGCCATGGAGATGTCACTCCATAGTCACCTCACAGCGACCAAATCAACACGGAAGGCAGCAGTTACTGGTTATAAGTCCAGCTCAATTGGCCTAGAGATTGGGCGCCACGGGTTGCCTTTGTCGGTGGGAGAGGTCATCGCATCTCACTGGACAGCTACCGCCCGCCTCAAACCGGGCAGCCCCCGGTCAGTAAGGTTCTGTCCCGCCACAGTCCACCTGCTTCAATGGGTGCTTGGAGCTCAGGGTCATTGCCCGACAAGTGGACTGTAACACCGCACCAAACAGCACGACCAACAAAGGAAAGAAGGTACCAGCCCTTCGTTTTGCAAGCTGGAACGTCAGAACTATGTGTACTGGCCTGTCGGAAGACCTTACACAAATCAACGATTCTCGGAAGACCGCCATCATTAACAACGAGCTCAGTACTCAATGTAGACATTGCAACACTTCAGGAGACACGCCTCCCTGCGAGCGGATCTCTAAGAGAGCAAGACTACACCTTCTTCTGGCAGGGCAGGGATCCTGAAGAACCAAGACAGCATGGAGTGGGCTTCGCCATCAGAAACTCTTCGCTCAGCATGATAGAGCCACCCTCAAATGGCTCGGAATGCATACTGTCCATCCGACTGTTCACCGCCTTTGGTCTAGTACACCGACTCAGCATCTATGCTCCAACACTCTGCTCCCCACCTGAAGCTGAAGACCAGTTCTACGAGGAACTCCAGGGCGGCACAGTGGCGCAGTGGTTAGCACCGCAGCCTCACAGCTCCAGGGACCCGGGTTCGATTCCGGGTACTGCCTGTGTGGAGTTTGCAAGTTCTCCCTCTGTCTGCGTGGGTTTTCTCCGGGTGCTCCGGTTTCCTCCCACAAGCCAAAAGACTTGCAGGTTGATAGGTAAATTGGCCATTATAAATGGTCACTAGTATAGGTAGGTGGTAGGGAAATATAGGGACAGGTGGGGATGTTTGGTAGGAATATGGGATTAGTGTAGGATTAGTATAAATGGGTGGTTGATGTTCGGCACAGACTCGGTGGGCCGAAGGGCCTGTTTCAGTGCTGTATCTCTAATCTAATCTAATCTTAGTAGCATCCCCAACACTGAACACCTATTCCTGCTGGGGGACTTGAATGCCACGGTTGAGGCTGACCATGACTCATGGCCCTCCTGCCTTAGGCGCTATGGCATTGGTAGGATGAATGAGAATGGACAGAGACTGCTTGAGTTGTGTACCTATCATAACCTCTGCATCACCAACTCATTCTTTCATACTAAACCCTGTCACCAGATTTCTTGGAGGCACCCAAGATCACGTCGTTGGCACCAGCTGGACCTTATCGTCACAAGGCGAGCCTCTGTAAACATCGTTCAAATCACACGCAGCTTCCACAGTGCGGATTGCGACACCGACCACTCCCTGGTGTGCAGCAAGGTTAGACTCAAACCAAAGAAGCTGCATCACTCCAAGCAGAAGGGCCGCCCGCACGTCAACACTAGCAGAATTTCTCATCCACAGTTGTTACGCAAGTTTCTAAATTCACTTGAAAAAGCCCTTCAAAACACTCCCACAGGGGATGCAGAGACCAAGTGGGCCCACTTCAGAGACGCCATCTATGACTCAGCAATGACCATCTATGGCAAACGTGTGAAGCGGAATGCAGACTGGTTTCAATCTCACATTGAAGAGCTGGAACCTGTCATAGCTGCTAAGCGCATTGCACTGCTGAACTACAAGAAAGCCCCCAGCGAGTTAACATCCATAGCACGTAAAGCAGCCAGAAGCGCTGCACAAAGAACAGCCAGGCGCTGCGCAAATGACTACTGGCAACACCTATGCAGTCATATACAGCTGGCCTCTGACACCGGAAATATCAGAGGAATGTATGATGGCATTAAGAGAGCTTTTGGGCCAACCATCAAGAAGATTGCCCCCCTCAAATCTAAATCAGGGGACACGATCACTGACCAACGCAAGCAAATGGACCCCTGGGTGGAACACTACCTAGAACTGTACTCCAGGGAAAATGTTGTCACTGAGACCGCCCTCAATGCAGCCCAGTCTCTGCCAGTCATGGATGAGCTGGACGTACAGCCACCAAAATCGGAACTCAGTGATGCCATTGATTCTCCAGCCAGTGGAAAAGCCCCTGGGAAGGACGGCATTACCCCTGAAATCATCAAGAGTGCCAAGCCTGCTATACTTTCAGCACTATATGAACTGCTTTGCCTGTGCTGGGACGAGGGAGCAGTACCACAGGACATGCGCGATGCCAATATCATCACCCTCTATAAGAACAAGGGTGACCGCGGTGACTGCAACAACTACCGTGGAATCTCCCTGCTCAGCATAGTGGGGAAAAGTCTTTGCTCGAGTCGCTTTAAACAGGCTCCAGAAACTGGTTGAGCGTGTCTACCCTGGGGCTCAGTGTGGCTTTCGAGCAGAGAGATCCACCATTGACATGCTGTTCTCCCTTCGCCAGCTACAGGAGAAATGCCGTGAACAACAGATGCCCCTCTACGTTGCTTTCATTGATCTCACCAAAGCCTTTGACCTCGTCAGCAGACGTGATCTCTTCAGACTACTAGAAAAGATCGGATGCCCACCAAAGCTACTAAGTATCACCTCATTCCATGACAATATGAAAGGCACAATTCAGCACAGCGGCGCCTCATCAGACCCCTTTCCTATCCTGAGTGGCGTGAAACAGGGCTGTGTTCTCGCACCTACACTGTTTGGGATCTTCTTCTCCCTGCTGCTCTCACATCCGTTCAAGTCTTCAGAAGAAGGAATTTTCCTCCACACAAGATCAGGTGGCAGGTTGTTCAACCTTGCCTGTCTAAGAGCGAAGACCAAAGTACGGAACGTCCTCATCAGGGAACTCCTCTTTGCTGATGATGCTGCATTAACATCTCACACTGAAGAGTGTCTGCAGAGACTCATCGACAGGATTGCGGCTGCCTGCACCGAATTTGGCCTAACCATCAGCCTCAAGAAAACGATCATGGGACAGAACGTCAGAAATGCCCCATCCATAAATATCGGCGACCACACTCTGGAAGTGGTTCAAGAGTTCACCTACCTAGGCTCAACTATCACCAGTAACCTGTCTCTCGATGCAGAATTCAACAAGCGCATGGGAAAGGCTTCCTCTGCTATGTCCAGACTGGCCAAGAGAGTGTGGGAAAATGGCGCACTGACACAGAATACAAAAGTCCAAGTGTATCAAGCCTGTGTCCTCAGTACCTTGCTCTACGGCAGCGAGGCCTGGACAACGTACGTCAGCCAAGAGCGACGTCTCAATTCATTCCATCTTTGCTGCCTCCGGAGAATCCTTGGCATCAGGTGGCAGGACCATATCTCCAACATAGAAGTCCACGAGGTGGCCAAGATCCCCAGCATATACATCCTACTTAGCCAGCGGCGCTTGAGATGGCTTGGCCATGTGAGCCAAATGGAAGATGGCAGGATTTCCAAGGACACATTGTACAGCAAGCTCGTCACTGGTATCAGACCCATCGGCCGTCCTTGTCTCCGCTTTAAAGACGTCTGCAAACGCGACACGAAGTCCTGTGACATTGATCACAAGTCGTGGGAGTCAGTTGCCAGCGATCGCCAGAGCTGGCGGGCAACCATAAAGGCAGGGCTAAAGCGTGGCGAATCGAAGAGACTTAGCAGTCAGCAGGAAAAAAGACAGAAGCGAAAGGAGAGAGCCAACTGTGAAACAGCCCCGACAACCAATTTTATCTGCAGCACCTGTGGAAGAGTCTGTCACTCTAGAATTGGCCTTTATAGCCACTCCTGGCGTTGCTTCACAAACCACTGACCACCTCCAGGCGCTTACCCATTGTCTCTCGAGACAAGGAAGCCAAAGAAGAAGAGAAGAATCTAAGGATTTCCTCATTATTTACACCACCAATTTTCGTGTCATCTGCGAACTTACTGATCAGACCTCCTATATTCACGTCTAAATCATTGATGTACACTACAAACAGCAAGGGTCCCAGCACTGATCCCTGTGGTACACCACTGGTCACAGGCTTTCAATCGCAAAAACAACCCTCAACCATTACCCTCTGCTTCCTGCCACTAAGCCAATTTTGGATCCAATTTGCCAAATTGCCCTGGATCCCATGGGCTCTTGCCTTCTTAACCAATCTCCCATGCGGGACCTTATCAAAAGACTTACTGAAATCCATGTATACTACACCTACTGCTTTACCCTCATCTATACATCTAGTCACCACCTCGAAAAATTCAATCAAGTTAGTTAAACACGATCTCCCCTTGACAAAGCCATGCTGACTATCCCTGATTAATCCCTGCCTCTCCAAGTGGAAATTAATCCTGTCCCTCAGGATCTTTTCCAATATTTTCCCAACCACTGATGTTAGACTCACTGGCCGATAATTACCTGGTTTATCCCTACTACCCTTCTTGAATAATGGTTCCACATTCGCTGTCTTCCATTCCTCTGGTACCTCTCCTGTGGCCAGAGAGGATTTGAAAATTTGTGTCAAAGCCCCTGTAATCTCCTCCCTTGCCTCACTTTACAGCCTGGGATACATCTCATCTGGGCCTGAGGATTTATCCACTTTTAAGCCCACTAAAACAGCTAATATTTCCTCCCTTTCAATGTTAATATGTTCAAGTATATTATAATCCCCCTCCCTGATCTCTACACCTACATCGTCCTTCTCCATAGAGAACACAGATGAAAAGTAATCATTTAAAACCTCACCAGTCCTCCGGCTCCACACAAAGATTGCCATGTTGGCCCCTAATGGGCCCTACTCTTTCCCTGGTTATCCTCTTACCCTTAATATACTTATAAAACGCCTTGGGATTTTCCTTTATCTTGCCCGCCAGTGTTTTTTCATGTCCCCTCTTCGCTCTCCTAATTACTTTTTTAAGTGACACTTTACACTTTCTATACTCCTCTAGTGCCATTTGTGACTTTGTTAACAGTTGTTTCAGTACTGTGGCAGGGGCGGAAACATAATTGCAGGGATTCAAGCATGGAGTTCTGGGAAAGATGGGAAAACATTTGGGAGGCGACAACACGTTCAAGGATTTTGGAGAGGAAAGGTTTGAGACAGGACGGGAGGCCCGAGACAGGACGGGAGGCCCGAGACAGGACGGGAGGCCCGAGACAGGACGGGAGGCCCGAGACAGGACGGGAGGCCCGAGACAGGACGGGAGGCCCGAGACAGGACGGGAGTTTGCAAAGACGGTGGGGTCAAGGGTTGCTTATTTGAGGAGAGGGGTGATGATGGTAGATTTAAAGGAGAGACACAACACCTGAAGATAGAAAAACATTTACAATATTGGCTAACGTGGGACCAGGAGGGGAAGCTGAATGATCAGCTTAGCAGGAATAGGATTGAGGGACCAGGAAGTGGGTCTCATGGACAAGATGAGCTCAGAGAGGGCATGACGGGAGATAGGAAACTGGAGGGAAATGGAAGTTCAGGGCAAGGGCAGAAGGGAGCAATACTGGAAATAGTTTCTCCTTATTTATTCTATCAAAGCCATTCATGATTTTCAACACCTCTAGGAAACCTCCTCTTAACCTTCTGAGAACAACTCCAGCTTCTCCAGTCTCGCCACAGAATAAGTCCCTCATCCCTTGTATCATTCTAGTGAATCTCTTCTGCACCCTCTCCAAGCCTTGGACATCCTCCCTGAAGTGTAGTGTCTAAAACTGAACACAATACTCCAGCTACAGCCTAACCAGTGTTTTACAAAGGGTTAGCCTAAGAACACAAGAAATAGAAAATAGCAGGAGAAGGCCATACGGTCCCTTGAGTCTGCTCCACCATTTGTTAAGATCATGACTGCTCCTCACTTCAACTCTACTTTCCCGTCAAATCCCCATATATCTCGATTCCCTTAGACCCAAAAACCTATCAATCTCAGCCCTGAATATATTCAACAATTGAGCATCCACTATGCTCTGGGGTATAAAGAATTTCAAAGATTCACAACCATTTGAATGAAGAAATTTCTTCTGCTTTCAGTCCTAAATGTTCACCCCCTTATCCTGAGACTATGCCCCCTAGCTCTGCAGCCTCCAGCCAGGGGAAACAGCATCTATGCTGTCAAGCTCTTGCAATAAGATCACCTCTCATTCTTCTAAACTCCAGGGAAAATAGGTGAATACCATGGTCCAATCCCTACATCTCCAACCCCTATCAGGATGGTCTGAGAGCTCTCCGCTTCTTTCCTGAATGGAGGCCCAACCAGTGTCCATCCACCTACACCACCATCCTCCACCTGAATGAACTTTTTTTTTTAAAATTCATTTCATGGGATATGGATGTCCCTGGCCAGGCCAGCATTTATTGCCCATCCCTAAATGCCCTCGAGAAGTTGGTGGTGAGCTGCCTTCTTGAATCACTCCAGTCCACGTCGGGTAGGTACACCCACAGCGCTATGAGGAAGGGAGTTCCAGGATTTTGATCCAGCGATAGTGAAGGAAAGGCGATATAGTTCCAAGACTGGGTGGTGTGTGGCTTGGAGGGGAACCTGCAGGTGGTGGTGTTCCCAAGCACCTGCTGCCCTTGTCCTTCTAAGTGGCAGAGGTCGCAGGTTTGGAAGGTGCTGCTTGATTAGCCTTGGTGTGTTGCTGCAGTGCATCTTGTAGATGGTACATACTGCTGCCACTGTGCGTCGGTGGTGGAGGGAGTGAATGTTTGTGGATGGGATGCCAATCAAGCAGGCTGCTTTGTCCTTGATGGTGTTGAGCTTGAATGTTGTTGGAGCTGCACCCATCCAGGAATTGGAGAGTATTCCATCACGCTCCTGACTTGTGCCTTGTGGACAGGCATTGAGGAATCAGGTGGTGAGTTACTCACCACAGGATTCCCAGTGTCTGACCTGTTCTTCTAGCCACGGTATTTATACGGCTACTCCAGTTCAGTTTCTGGTCAATGGTAACCCCCAGGATGTTGACAGTGGGGGATTCAGCGATTGTAATGCCATTGAAAGTCAAGGGGAGATGATCAGATTCTCTCTTGTTGGAGATAGTCATTGCCTGGCACAAATGTTACTTTCCACTCATCAGTCCAAGCATGGATATTGTCCAGGTCTTGCTGCATCTCGACACGGACTGCTTCAGTATCTGAGGAGTCGCAAATGGTGAACATAGTGCAATCAACAGCGAACATTCCCACTTCCGACCTTATGACTGAAGGAAGGTCATTGATGAAGCAGCCGAAGATGATTGGACCTGAGGAACTCCTGCAGTGATGTCCTGGAGCTGAGACGATGGACCTCCAACAACCACAACCATCTTCCTTTGCACTAGGTACGATTCCAACCAGCGAAGAGTTTTCCCCTGATTCCCATAGACTCCAGTTTTACTAGGGCTCCTTGATGCCATACTCGGTCAAATGCTGCCTTGATGTCAAGGGCAGTCACTCTCACCTCACGAGTTCAGCTCTTTTGGCCACATTGAACGACTTCTGCTTCTCCACTCACTTCTAAATAAAAGGTGTTGTTATGGGTACCTACATGGTTCCTAGCTATGCCTGCCTTTTTGCGGGATATGTGGAACATTCCTTGTTCCAGTTCTACTCAGGCCCCCTCTCTTATCTCATCTTTCAGTACATTGATGACTGTAGCGTTGCCACTTCCTGCTCTCGCCCTGAACTAGAAAATGTCATTGACTTTCTTTCCAATTACCACCCTTTATCATCTGCACATGGTCCATCTTCCCTCCCTTTCCTCAACTTCTCTCTCCATTTCTGGGGATAGATTGTCAACCAATATTCAATGAAAGCCCAAGGTCTTCCACAGTTACCTGGACTACAACACTTCCTCACACTACACTTCTTGCAAGGACTCTATTCCATTCTCCCATTTCTCCGTCTCCGTCACGTTTGGACGATGAAACCTTTGATACTAGCCCTTCAGATATGTCTTCCTTTGACCTCAACTGAGGAACTCCTCACCACCCACCCCCCCCACTCCAACTGTGGTTGACAGGGTCCTCAAACGTGTACGATCTATTTCACACATTTCTGCTCTCACCCCTTCCCCTCCCTCCCAGAACCTTGATCGGGTTCCCCTTGTCCTCAACTTCCACCCCAGCAGCCTCCACATCCAAAGGACTGCCCTTCGCCATTTCCGTACATCTCCAGCGTGTTGCCACCATCCAACACATCTTCCCTCAACTCTTCAGTCACCCCAACACACCCCCTTTCCTACAGCAGCTTTCCATGCAAGCACAGAAGATGCAACACCTGCCCTTTTACCTCCTGCCTTCTCACCATCCAGGGCCCCAAACACTCCTTCCAAGTGAAAGTAATTTATTTGTACTTCTTTCAATTTAATATACTGTATTTGCTGCTCACAACGTGGTCTCCTCTACACACCAGGGAGACTAAACGCAGACTGGGTGACCTCTTTGTGGAACATCTCCGTTCAGTCTGCAAGCGCGACCAAGATTCTTGTTGCTTGTCATTCCAATTCTCCATCTTGCTCCCACTCTGACCTCTGTCTTTGGCCTGCTATAATGTTCTAATAAAATTCAACGCCAGCTCGAGGAATAGCACCTCATCTTTCGACTGGGCACTTTACAGCCTTCTGGGATCAGCATTGAGTTCAATAATTTTGGATCATAACCTCTGTCCCCATTATTTTCTTTGTGTGTTTTCTTTTGCTGGTTCGCCCTCTCCCACCTCTGTTTCTTTCTTAATCCCTTTGTGTTTGGACAGCTGCTATCCTGCCATTTACACCTCAACCAGACACATCTTCTGTTTCTTCACTTATCCCATTACCACACCCCTTGACTTTGTACCATGCAACGTTTTATCATTTAATCTCTCCTGCCCGCCACTCTCTCACAGACCTTCCCTTTTGTTCTTCTCTTCCCCTCCTTTCATTTACTCAAAACCTATCACATTTCTAGCTTTTACCAGTTCTGATGAAAGGCCACACAGATCTGAAACATTAACTTTGTTTTTCCTCCACTGATGCTGCCTAACCTGTTGAGTATTTCCAGCATTTTATCTGTTTCAGATTTCCAGCAACCGCAGTATTTTCACAGAATCACAGAATTGTTACAGCAGAGGAGGCCGCCATTTGGCCCGTTGTATCTATGTTGGCTCTCCGAAGGAATGATTCATTAGTGTCACTCCCCTGCCTTCTCCCTGTAGCCCTGTATATTCTTCCTTTCAGATAACAATCCAATTCCCTCTTGAATGCCTCAATTGAACCTGCCTCCACCACACCCTCAGGCAGTGCATTCCAGATCCTAACCACTCACAGCGTGAAAACGTTTTTCCTCATGTCTCCATTGCATCTTTTGCCAATTACCCTAAATCTGTGCCCTCTTGTTCTCGATCCTTCCACCAATGGGAACATTTTTTTCCCCATCTACTCTGCCCAGACCCATGATTTTGAATATCTCTATCAAATTTCCTCTCAACCATCTCTTCTCCAAGGAAAACAGTCCCAACGTCTCCAATCCAGCCACATAACTGATGTTCCTCACCACTGGAACCATTCTTATGAATCGTTTCTGCACTTTCTCTAATGCTTTCACATCTTTCCTAAAGTGTGGCGCCCAGAACTGGATGCAATATGCCAGCTGAGGCTGAACCAGTGTTTTATATAAATTTAACATAACTTCCTTGATTTTGGGCTCTACGCCCCCACTAATAAATTGCTTACGTAAAATAGCTTCTTCCTTGATTGGTTCCACAGTGTATTATTCTAGGAAACTGTCTCAAATGATCTCCATGAATTTGTCCTCCAAACTACTTTTGCCAAATTTGATTCGATTAGGTCGATAAGAGGATAAAAGTTCCCCATGACTATTCCATTGCCTTTGTTCCAAGCTCCTCTTATTTATTGAGTCACAGAGGCAGAAAAGGAAGCCATCTGGCCCATGCCAGCTGGTAGAGCAATCCAGTCAATCCCATTCCCCTGCTCTATCCCCATAATCCTGCAAGTTTATTTCCCTCAAATACCCATCCAATTTCCTTTTGAAATCATTCATTATCTCTGCTTCCAACACACTCGTTGCGTAAAAAAGTTCTTCCTCACATTCCCCGTGCATTGCTTGCCCAAAAACCTGAATCTGTGTCCCTTAGTCCATGTATCATCAGACAATGGGAACAACTTTTCTTTATCTACTATATCTAAACCTGTCATAATCTTGTACTCCTCCATCAAATCTCCCTTGTTCCAAAGTGAATAATCCCAGTTTCCTCAATCTAACCTTGTAGCTAAAATCCCTCATACTTGGAACTATTCTGCAAATCTCCTCTGCACCCTCTCAAGGATCCTCCCATCCTTCCTAAAGTATGGTGGCCAGAACTGGATGCAATACTCTAGCTGTGACTTAACCAGAGTTTTATAGAGGTTTAGCATAACCTCCTGCTTTTATAGTCAGTACCTCAAATTTATGAAGTCCAAGACTCTCATGTTTTGCTAATTACTATCTCAATATATCCTGCCACCTTCAAAGATCTATGCACCTGAAGCCCTGTTCTATTCCAGAAAGCCAGTTGGTGAAACAGAGCACTAAAGCTAATCTTTACTCAGTCTTTCATTTATTCAGTGAAGCAGTACAAGCATACACCTAAGTCAACCACGCCACAGTTTCAAAAAGTGTCTCTTCATATGTGCTAAGTGAAACCCCAATTAATGCCCTCCATCTGCATATAATTAAACAGAACTGATATACAATTAACACCCCCCGGTCCCTGTGCACTCTTCAGAACTGTGCCATTTAGTCTATGTTTCCTATCCCTATCCCCTCTGCCAAAATGCATCACTTATACTTTCTTAAAATCCATATCGACAACATCCACTGCCTTTCTCTATTACTTCATCAAAAAAAATTCAGATTAGTCAAGCATGATCTGCCTTTTACAAATCCGTGCTAGATCTTCTTAATTAACTTAAAACTCTCCCAAGTGCCTGCTGATTTTTTCCCTGATTATTGTTTCTAAAACCTTACCACTGATGTTAAGCTGACTGGCCTGTAGTTACTTGGAATGTTCTTACACCCTTTCTTAAATAATATTCTACCCAACAGTATAGCTACTGTAAGGGGGCTTATAACCTACTCCCACCAGTGTTTTCTGCCCCTTGTTATTTCTTATTTCCACCCATACTGATTCCACTTCCAGCTCTTCTGAGCCAAGATCCTTTCTCACTACTGTCCTTATGTCATCTTTTCTCAAGGCTAACCCACCCCACAGAACCTTTCCCGTTTTGTCTGTCTTTTTGAAACATCAAGTACCCTGAATGAATAACTTCCATACTTTGGTACTCCATTAAAAAAGCTCAGAGGCTTTTTTTTTTTAAAAAAAAACAGCCTTCTCAACTTGTCCTTCCACATTCAAAGACTGGCGTACATACACACCCAGATCTCTGCTCTTGCACTCCCTTTAAAATTGTACCATTTAGCTCATATTGCGTCTCCTCATTCTTCACAACAAAATGCAGCACTTCACTATTTCCTACATTAAACTGCATCTGCCATGTATCTGCCCAATTTACCAATCTGCCTATAATCCTCCTAAAGACTGTTACTATCCCTACTATTTACTATATTTCCAAGAATTTGTCCAGGTCATATAATTTTTAAAAAATGGAGCTTTCCTCTGTACCTAACAGCTGCCCTGCGAATGTTTGACACTCAGATGAAAATGTGTTTCTGTACCTAGGGGATTGACAGCTCACTATCTGGATGAATATGAAAAATAATAAAAAAGGTACACAGCAATATGTTTTTTCCAATGTTCTGGCTTACCTGACTGCAGATAGTTCCATCAATTTAGAAAGGTTTCCCAAATGAATGCTCATATTTCCAACTCCCTCGTCATGGTCAAGTCTGAAGACAGTTTCAAGAGGCATCCTAGAGAGGTTCCTGCATGCCAAGTAAGAGTTCTTGTCAATGTGATGCTATAGGCTGACCACAGCATATTTAAAGCACTGAACATGTGGCGTCAACCTGGAATCCCCAATATACAGACCTCAAATAAAATAATAGAAGAGTGGAAGGCGTACATATATTCTTTTTCCCTTTAATTCATTCATGGGATGTGAGCAAGCACTTATTGCCCATCTGTAATTGCCCTCAAGGTGGTGGTGGGAAGTTGCCTTCTTGAACCACTGTAGTCCATGTGGAGCAAGTACACCCAGTGCTGCTGGGGAGGGAGTACCAGGATTCGGACCCAGCAATAGTGAAGGGACAGCAATATAGTTCCACGTCAGAATGGTGTGTGGTTTGGAGGGGAACTTGCTGGTAGTGGTATTCCTTGCGTCTGTTGTCTTTGTCCTTATAAATGGTAGAGGTCCTGTGTTTGGAAGGTGCTCTCAAATGAGGCTTGGCGAGTTGTTGCAGTGCATCTTGTAGATGGTACACACTGCTGCCACTGTGCACCCGTGATGGAGGGATTGCATGTATAAGGCAGTAAATGGGGTCAAGTGGGCTGCTTTGACCTGGATTGTGTCAAGATTCTTGAGTGTTGTTGGAGTTGCATTCATCCAGGCTAGTGGAGAGTATTCTATCACATTCTTGACTTGTGCCTTGTAGATGATGGACAGGCTTTGGGGTGTCATGTGGTGAGTTACTTGCCACAGAATTCCCAGTCTTTGACCTGCTCTTGTAACCATGGTATTTATATGGCTGGTCCATTTCAGTTTCTGGTCAATGATAACCCCAACGTGTTGATGGTGGGGGATTCAGCGATGGCAATGGGGTTGAATATCAAGGGTAGATAGTTCGATTCTCTTTTGTTGGAGATGTTCATTGCCTGGCACTTGTATGGCGCAAATGTTACTTCCATTCATTAGCCTAAGCGTGAATGTTGTCCAGGACTGCTGCATGCATGTACGGACTGCTTCAGTATGAGGAGTTATGAATAGTTCTGAACACAGTGCAATCATCAGCAAATATCCCCCACTTCTGACCTTATGTTGGAGGGGAGGTCATTGATGAAGCAGATGGTTGGGCCCAGGATGATGCCCCGAGGAGCCCCTGCGGCAATGTCCTGGGACTAAGATGATTGGCACCCAACAACCACAACCATACTCCTTTGTGCTAGGAATGGAGAGCTTCCCCCAATTTCCAGTGACTTCAATTTGACCAGGCTGTTAGATACCTCACTCAGTCAAATGCCTCTTTGATATCAACGGCAGTCATTCTCACCTCACCTCTTGAATTCAGCTCTTTTGTCCATATTTGGACCAAGACTGTAATGAGGTCTGGAGTCAAGTGGTCCTGGCGGAACCTAAATTGAGCATCGGTGAGCAGGTAATTACTGTGTAAGTGCCATTTGATAACACTGCCAACGACACCTTCCATCATTTTTCTGGCAATTGAAAGTAGACTGATGGTTCATTAAGTGGCTGGATTGCATTTGCCCTGCCTTTTGTGGACAGGGCATACTGGGACAATTTTTCACACTGTCAAGTCGATGCCAGTATTGTAGCTGTACTGGAACAGCTTGGCTAGGGGTGCAGCTAGTTGTAGAGCACACGTCTTCAGTACTACATCCAGAATGATGCCAGGGCCCTCAGCCTTTGCTGTATCCAGTGCTTTCAGCCGTTTCTTGATATCACATGGACTGAATCAAAATATAGGGGTATATGTGCACAAATTGTTGAAGGTGACAGGGCAGGTTGAGAAAGTGGTTCAGAAGGCATACGGGATCCTGGACTTTATAAATAGTGGCAATGAGTACAAAAGCAAGCAAACTATGATGAGCCGTAACAAAACACAGGCTCGGCCTCAACTAGCATACTGTGCCCAGTTCTGGGCACAGTGCTTTAGGAAGGATGTGCAGGCTTTAGAAAGGGTGCAGAAAAGATTCACAGGAATTCTTCCATGGATGAAGGACTTCAGTTACATTGGCAGATTGGAGAAGCTGGGGCTATTCTTGAAGAGAAGGTTGAAAAGAGGTTTGATCGAGATGTTCAAGATCATGAGGGGTGTGGACAGAGTAGACTGGGAGAAACTGCATCAGAATGTCGTGCCTCACAAACCTTATTGAGTTTTTCGAGAAGGTGACCAAACAGGTGGATGAGGGTAAAGCAGTGGATGTGGTGTATATGGATTTCAGTAAGGCGTTTGATAAGGTTCCCCATGGTAGGCTATTGCAGAAAATAAGGAAGTATGGAGTTGAAGGTGATTTAGAGCTTTGGATCAGAAATTGGCTAGCTGAAAGAAGACAGAGGGTGGTGGTTGATGGCAAATGTTCATCCTGGAGTTTAGTTACTAGTGGTGTACCGCAAGGATCTGTTTTGGGGCCACTGCTGTTTGTCATTTTTATAAATGACCTGGAAGAGGGTGTAGAAGGGTGGGTTAGTAAATTTGCGGATGACACGAAGGTCGGTGGAGTTGTGGATAGTGCCGAAGGATGTTGTAGGGTACAGAGGGACATAGATAGGCTGCAGAGCTGGGCTGAGAGATGGCAAATGGAGTTTAATGCGGAAAAGTGCGAGGTGATTCACTTTGGAAGGAGTAACAGGAATGCAGAGTACTGGGCTAATGGGAAGATCTTGGTAGTGTAGATGAACAGAGAGATCTTGGTGTCCAGGTACATAAATCCCTGAAAGTTGCTACCCAGGTTAATAGGGCTGTTAAGAAGGCATATGGTGTGTTAGCTTTTATTAGTAGGGGGATCGAGTTTCGGAGCCACGAGGTCATGCTGCAGCTGTACAAAACTCTGGTGAGACCGCACCTGGAGTATTGCGTGCAGTTCTGGTCACCGCATTATAGGAAGGATGTGGAAGCTATGGAAAGGGTGCAGAGGAGATTTACTAGGATGTTGCCTGGTATGGAGGGAAGGTCTTACGAGGAAAGGCTGAGGGACTTGAGGTTGTTTTCGTTGGAGAGAAGGAGGAGGAGAGGTGACTTAATAGAGACATATAAGATAATCAGAGGGTTAGATAGGGTGGATAGTGAGAGTCTTTTTCCTCGGATGGTGATGGCAAACACGAGGGGACATAGCTTTAAGTTGAGGGGTGATAGATATTAGATTAGAGATACAGCACTGAAACAGGCCCTTCGGCCCATCGAGTCTGTGCCGACCATCAACCACCCATTTATACTAATCCTACACTAATCCCATATTCCTACCAAACATCCCCACCTGTCCCTGTATTTCCCTACCACCTACCTATACTAGTGACAATTTATAATGGCCAATTTACCTACCAACCGGCAAGTCTTTTGGCTTGTGGGAGGAAACCGGAGCACCCGGAGAAAACCCACGCAGACACAGGGAGAACTTGCAAACTCCACACAGGCAGTACCCAGAATCGAACCCGGGTCCCTGGAGCTGTGAGGCTGCAGTGCTAACCACTGCGCCACTGTGCCGCCCAAATATAGGACAGATGTCAGAGGTAGTTTCTTTACTCAGAGAGTAGTAGGGGCGTGGAACGCCCTGCCTGCAACAGTAGTAGACTCGCCAACTTTAAGGGCATTTAAGTGGTCATTGGATAGACATATGGATGAAAATGGAATAGTGTAGGTCAGATGGTTTCACAGGTCGGCGCAACATCGAGGGCCAAAGGGCCTGTACTGCGCTGTAATGTTCTAATTCTAATTAATTCTAATGTAGTGTAGGCAGATTCAATTGGGGCTTCCAAAAGGGAATTTGATAAGCACCCGAAGAGAATTTACAGGGCTATGGAGAAAGGGTGGATAGTGGGATGAGCTGCACTGCTCTTGCAGAGAGCTGGCACAGACACAATGGGCTTAATGGTCTCCTTCTATACTATAACATCCTACGAAGGTGATTTAAACAGTCACTAAAGACTTCATTAAGCACCAGAAACAGGCTGTCACTGGGGTCCCAAAGAGGAAGCAAAATTACCATTAGCAGCAGGATTCAGAAGCGAGAGTGCTATCAACGGAGCCACAGCTGACACAAGTGAAGAGGAAAATAAGACTGGCAAAGAGAGAATGAGAGATTAGAATGGCAATTAACATTAAAGGGGGTCCAAAAATCTTCCACCAGCATTTAAATAGTAACCAGATAGTAAGAGGCAGGGTGAGGCCTATTCAGGACAATGATGATGTATACTTTAGATGTGTAGGGCAAGGCTAGAGTACTTAAAGAGTGCCTTGTATCGGTGTTTACTTAGGAAGAAGATGTTGACAAATCATTGGAAGCAGAGATGGTAGAGTTAATGGATGGGGTGAAAATTGATAGGCAGGATGTACTGCAAAGGATGGCTACGCTTAAGAGTGGAGAAGTCACCTGGCCCGGATGGCTTGCGTACCAGGTTGCTAAGAGAATTGGGGGTGGAGATAGCAGAAGGAGCTGCCAAAATTATCTAATCATCCCTAGATACGAGGTGGGAGGGGGCAGGAGGTTGTGCCAGAGGATTGGAAAGTGCTAAATGTGATGCTCTCGTTCGAGAAAGGGTGCAAGAACATTCCTAGGAACTGTAGGCCGGTCAGTTTAACATCAGTGGTGGGTCAGGTTTTAGAAGCAATAATCAGGGGAAAAGATTAGCAGGCACTTGGAGAGGTTGGAGTTAAGTAAGGAGATCCAGCATGGATTTGTAAAAGGCAGATCATGTTTGACTAATCGAATTGAATTTTTTGATGAAGTAACAAAGATGATTGATGAACGGAATGTGATGGATATGGACATTAAGAAAGCTTTTGATAAAGTGTCAAATGAAAGGCTAGTTAACAAATTTGAGGCTCAAGGAATAGGAGGGTCAGTGTCAGCTTGGATAAAAGAAATTGGCAGAAAACAAATAGTAATACAGAATAAAATTTCAAAATTTGTCAATGATACCAAACTTGGAGGTGTGGCAAACAGTAAAGATGATACCAATTGACTGCAAGAGGACATAGATAGGCTCGCAGAATGGGCAGGCAAATGGCAGATGAAATTTAATACAAAGACATGTGAAGTGATGCATTTTGGCAGAAGGGATAGGTCGAGGCAATATATACTTAATGGCACAGTTCTACATTGTGTGCAAAGACAGAGGGACCTGGGGGTTCATTTACATAGATCCTTGAAGATGGCAGGACATATTAAGTAGTTAGCAAAGCATACGGGATCATGGGCTTCATAAATGCAGGTACTGAGTGCAAAAGTAGGGAAGTTATGCTGCACCTTTTTAAAGCTCTGGTTCGGCCACAACTACAGTATTCTGTCTCGTTCAGGTCACCATACTTTAGGAATGATGGAAGGATACTTGAGAGGATGCAGAGAAGATTTACCAGAAATTTTTCCAGGGATGAGGGATTTTAGCTCCAAGATTAGGGTGGAGAAGTTGGGGCTGTTCTCCTTGGAGCAAATGAGGTTGAGGGGAGATTTGAGAGAGGAGTATGAGATTATGGCATGTTTAGTTTAGTTTAGAGATACAGTACTGAAACAGGCCCTTCGGCCCACCGAGTCTGTGCCGACCATCAACCACCCATTTTTATACTAATCCTACACTAATTCCATATCCCTACCACATCCCCACCTGTCCCTATATTTCCCTACCACCTACCTATACTAGGGGCAATTTATAATGGCCAATTTACCTATCAACCAGCAAGTCTTTGGCATGTGGGAGGAAACCGGAGCACCCGGAGGAAACCCACGCAGACACAGGGAGAACCTGCAAACTCCACACAGGCAGTACCCAGAATTGAACCCGGGTCGCTGGAGCTGTGAGGCGGCGGTGCTAACCACTGCGCCGCCCTTGTTTAGACAAGGTAGACAGAGAAAATCTGTTCCCAGTAGTTAATAGTACAAGGACCAGGGGACACAGAGTTAAGGTTTTGTGCAAGAGATACAGGATGATGTGAAGAAGAACTCGCTGCCCAAGCAAGCATTGGAGGCAGAGACAATGATTTCAAAATGAAATTGAATGAAATAAACTTGTAGGGTTATGGGGATAGAGTGAGAGAATTGAACTGACTGGATTTCTCTATAGACCGGCATGGACTCAATGGGCTGAATGATCTCCTTCTGAGCTGTAAATACTCGATGACTAGTTGCTGATAATGGGTCTATTGGTGACAAGTCAGGATGCCTGATAATATAAAAAGTCAAACTTTTTTGAAAGATTTTCAGAAAGGATTGGAAGAGCTCATGCTGGAATCCTGGAACTGAATTTTAGTAACAGTGTTGTGATACTGGATTGTTCATTTCTGACTATGCTGTCAGTTACTTTCATTGTAATCACTGACACTAAAGCTTTTAATAATAATGACAGTGCTTTCACTGCAATTAAATAAAGCAGCACATTATGTTTTGTGTCATACCCAGAGAGCCTCCAAGTCAGACAAGAGTTTTAAATAAATCTGGCAGTGCTGTATTATAGTCAGATTAAGCACTAAGCTTCTTCAATTTCTTTGAGTTGGTTTGTGTAGACCGACTCCCCAAGCCAAACGGCATCCCATAAATTCCCAGAAGTCAAAAATCCCAATCCAATTCCTCCTGTTGGATTTTAGATTCACTACTTCCCACAAAATCATGACAATGTATGGAGTACTTACCGATCTAGTGTGCACGTAATCTGGGAGGAGTGGACTTCAGTGACATATCCGGAAGACACAGCAAGCAACATTTTTTCCTGCCCGCTTACTACCACTCTGTCTCCAACCATTAGTGCAGTTTTCGATATCGACCCACTTCTCCGTGTGAATTGATGCTGATACCGTCCATCAGAAATGGTC
Source organism: Heterodontus francisci (assembly GCF_036365525.1). Taxonomy (NCBI): domain Eukaryota; kingdom Metazoa; phylum Chordata; class Chondrichthyes; order Heterodontiformes; family Heterodontidae; genus Heterodontus; species Heterodontus francisci. Next base: position 11,397,772 of record NC_090390.1, on the reverse strand, counting down.
TGTACACAACTACTGCGCACAAGGTTAGCAACACAACAACCCTGCAGCTCCCTATCAAAACACAATCATCCAAACATCAACATAAAACAATCCCAAAAACATTCAATTTTTCTTCTCTTTAATGGAAAATAAATTAATAAAGCCACACTTCTATTGCAAAATCAATGGAAAATTGCCCCAATGCCTTGTCAATGCACAGGCTGATCAGTACAAAACTGACAGAAAGGTCACATTTGCAGTATGTAACTGTTTTCTAGTTAGGAGAAAAATTGACCAGGGTTCCTCATGACCAGCTAGCAAACACATTGGATACAGGGGGAGGCCAGGTTCAGGGATGTTGGAACTTCACATGGGTCAAGTGATGAATGGCTATTTGGGCAAGGTAGCAAAGATCAGTCAGCATGTTGAAAACATCTTCAGCAAGGTCGTGATCTGATATCATTTATCTAGATATTCAGCAGTAATCGGGATCATAGGAATTATGAGACCCACTTACAGGAGTGACAGGAGAGAGAGCCTCAGGGAAAAGCGTCGGAGACCAATAGATAAAAGTGGCGATAAGGAGTCAGCGGGGGAAAGAGTGCAAGCGAGCCTGTATGAGTCAGAAGGAGTCAGAGAGCGTGACGCCAAGGGGGCCTATAAAATGCTCCCACCAGTGACTTCTTTCCTTTGCTATCGCTATCTCCACCCAAAATGATTTTACATCTTGATCTTCCGAGCCAACATCATTTCTCACTTCAGTACTGATCTCATCCTTTAACAGAGCTCCCCTACCTCCTTTTCCTTTCTTCCTATCCTTCCTAAATGTTAAGTACCCTTGAATATTTAGTTCCCAGCCTTGGTCACCTTGCAACCATGTTTCTGTAATGGCCATCATACTCATTTATTTCTATTTGTGCCATCAACTGATCCATCTTGCTACGAATATTGCGATAAAGAGCCTTGAATTCTGTCTTTTTATCATTTTCCCCTACTCGGACCTTTTTCTGCTGATGCACTCATACGTGTGTATGCTTTGTCCCTTTCTGTTACATTCTGGTTCTCATTACCCATATTGTTACCCTGCACTACTTTTTTGTTAACTTTCTAAATCTCCCCTCACCTGAACCCTCACCCCCACTATTTAGTTTAAAGCCCTTTCTAGAGCCCAAGTTATATGATTTGCCAGGACTCTGGTCCCAGTGCTGTTCTGGTGAAGGACATCAAAACAGTACAGCTCCTTCTCTGCCAAGTACTGGTGCCAGTGCCCCATGAATTGAAACCATGCATTCAACTCTGATCTTATTTGCTCTATGCCAATTTGCTCATGGCTCAGGTAATAATCCAGAGGTTATTACCTTTGTGGTTCTGATTTTCAATTTAGCCCCGAGCTGCTCATACTCCCTCAGCAGAACCCCTTCCTTCGGCCTACCTATGCCGTGATACTCACATGGACTACGAAAACCGGATCCTTCCCCTCCCACTCCAAGTTCCTCTCCAGTCCTGAGGAAAGGTCCTTAACCTTAGCACTGGGCAGGCAACACAGCCTTCAGGACTCACGCTCCCAGCTGCAAAGAACAGTATCTACCCCCCTAACTATACTACCCCTGACTACTACTAGATTTCTTTTTATTCCCCCACTTGAATGACCCGTTGCATCATGGTGCTGTGGTTAGTTTGTTCATCCTCTCTGCAGTTCCTGCTCTCATTCACACAAGCTGCAAGAACCGTGAGCCTGTTGGACAAGCACAATGACTGAGGCTCCTCCATTGCTACCTCCTGGATCCCCAAATTTGCCTCACTCGTAGTCACACCCTCCTGTCCCCGACTACAGACCAAATCTGAAGTACCTAGCCTAAGGGATGTGACTGCCTCCTGGAACAAAGTGTCCAGGTAACTTTTCTCCTCCCTGATGCATCACAGTGTCTGAATCTTGGACTCCAGTTCATCAACTCTAAGCCGCAGTTCCTCGAGCTGCACTTACTTGCTGCAGATGTGGTTGCAGTGCAACACACTGGTGTCCACCAGCTCCGACTACAGCTGCAACACATCACCTGCCCTGCCACCTCTAATGCATTTTATTTAACTAATTACATTTCAAGTTTAGAAATATCGTTGATAATTTGTAGTTACATTTAGTGTAACTAGTTAACCTACAAATTTAATATAATATTTACATCTCCCCAGTACCAGTTTAAACTACTGCCCCAGTTTAGAAAGGAAAGAAAAATCTTAAAACTCACCAATTGCCTATTTGCTCACCTATTTATTATCTCTGGGCTTCAGCTCTCAGGTCTCATTGTCCCCAACTCCCTCTCTTAGATCACTGCTTGCTCTGTAAAAGACCAGAACAGTACCTTCTCCCTCACTGCACCGATTTCCCACACTTGCCAAATTCCCAAGTTAGGCACTAAGTCACGCAGCACTCAGTCGAGCAGAACATCGTGCTACTTACTGTGTGCGTCAGTAAACCTCTTGTATTTACAGCAGCTGGAATTCCAGAGACCTGATTTAAGTCCTGCTAACTAGGGAACCAGTTCTAACTAGGGAGGCAATGGCGTAGTGGTATCGCCACTAGACTAGTAACCCAGAGACCCAGGGTATTGTTCGAAGCCCACCATGGCAGAAGGTGGAATTTGAATTCAATTAATAAATCTGGAATTAAAAGCTAGTCTAATTCTTTCAGACATTACAGCATCATCTAATGATGGCCATGAAATCATTCTTGATTGTCATAAAAACCCATCTGGTTCACTAATGTCCTGCAGGGAAGGAAATCTGCTGTCCTTACCTGGTCTGGCCTACATGTGACTTCAGACCACAGCAATGTGGTTGACTATTAAATGCCCTCTGAAATGGCCTAAGAAGCCTTTCAGTTGTATCTAACTACTACCAAATCGATAAGGAATGAAACAAGACAGACCACCCGGCATCGACCAAGGCACCGGAAACGACAACGGAAAACCCAGCCCTGTCGACCCTGCAAAGTCCCCCTTACTAACATCCAATGTCCACTGCCAATGTTGGGAGAGCTGTCCTATAGACTAGTCAAGCAAGAGCCTGACATAGTCATACTCACCGAAACATATCCCCCAGACATCACCATCCCCTGGTATGTCCTGTCTCACCGGCAGGACAGACCAAACAGAGGTGGTGGCATAGTGGCATACAGTAAGAAGAGAGCTGCCCTGGGAGTCCTCAACATCGACTCCAGGCTCCATGCAGTCTCTTAGCATTGGGTCAAATATGGGCAAGGAAACCTCCTGCTGATTATCACCTACCGCCACCCCTCAACTGATGAATCAGTACTCCTCCATGTTGAACAGCACTTGGAGGAAGCACTGAGGGTGGCAAGGGCACAGAATGTACTCTGGGTGGGGGACTTCAATGTCCATCACCAAGAGTGGCTCGGTTGCACCACTACTGATCGAACTGGCAGAGTCCTAAAGGACATAGCTGCTAGACTGAGTCTGCAGCAGGTGGTGAGGGAACCAACAAGAGGGAAAAACATACTTGACCTCATCCTCACCAATCTGCCTGCCGCAGATGCTTCTGTCCATGACAGTATTGGTAGGAGTGACCACTACACAGTCCTTGTGGAGACGAACTCCTGCCTTCACATTGAGGATGCCCTCCATTCTGTTGTGTGGCACAACCACCATGCTAAATAGGACAGATTTTGAACAGATCTAGCAATGCAAAACTGGGTATCCATGAGGCGCTGTGGGCCATCAGCAGCAACGGAATTGTACTCAACCACAATCTGTAACCTCATGACCCGGCATATCAATCACTCTACCATTACCATCAAGGTGGGGAATCAACCCTGGTTCAATGATGAGTGCAGGAGGGCATGCCAGGAGCAGCAACAGGCATACCTCAAAATGAGGTGTCAACCTGGTGAAGCTACAACACAGGACTACTTGCATGCCAAACAGTGTAAGCAGCATGCAATAGACAGAGCTAAGCGATCCCAAAACCAACATATCAGATCTAAGCTCTGCAGTCCTGACAATCTAGTCATGAATGGTGGTGGACAATTAAACAACTAACAGGAGGAGGTGGCTCCACAAATATCCTCACCCTCAATGATGGGGGAGCCCAGCACATCAGTGCGAAAGATAAGGCTGAAGCATTTGCAACAATCTTTAGCCAGAAGTGCCGAGTTGATGATCCACCTCGGCCTCCTCCTGAAGTCCCCAGCATCACAGATGCTAATCTTCAGCCAATTCGATTCACTCCACGTGATATCAAGAAACAACAGAAGGCAGAGGCTGCTGCAAAGGCTTTGGGCCCTGACAATATTCCGGCAATAGTACTGAAGACCTGTGCTCCAGAACTTGCCACACCCCGAGCCAAGCTGTTCCAGTACAGCTACAACACTGGCATCTACCCGGCAATGTGGAAAATTGCCCAGGTACGTCCTGTACACAAAAAGCAGGACAGATGCAACCTGGCCAATTACCGACGCATCAGTCTACTCTCAATCATCAATAAAGTAATGGAAGGTGTTGTCGACAGTACTAACAAGCAGCACTTGCTTAGCAATAACCTGCTCAGCGATGCTCAGTCTGGGTTCTGCCAGGGCCACTCAGCTCCTGACCTCATTACAGCCTTGGTTCAAGCATAGACCACAGAGCTGAACTCCAGAGGTGAGGTGAGAGTGACTGCCCTTGACATCAAGGCAACATTTGATCAAGTATGGCATCAAGGAGCCCTAGCAAAACTGGATTCAATGGGAATCGGGGGAAAACTCTCCGCTGGTTGGAGTCATACCTAGTACAAAGGAAGATGGTTGTGGTTGTTGGAGGTCAATCATCTCAACTCCAGGACATCACTGCAGGAGTTCCTCAGGGTCATGTCCTAGACCCAACCATCTTCAGCTGCTTGATCAATGACCTTCCTTCAATCCAGAAGGTCAGAAGTGGGGATGTTCGCTGATGATTGCACAATGTTCAGCACCATTTTCGACTCCTCAGATACTGAAGCAGTCCGTGTAGAAATGCATCAAGACCTGGACAATATCCAGGCTTGGGCTGATAAGTGGAAAGTAACAATGGTGCCACACAAGTGCCAAGCAATGACCATCTCCAACAAGAGAGAATCGAACCATCTTCCCTTGAAATTCAATGGCATTATGATTGCTGAATCCCCCATTATCAACATCCTGGGGGTTACCAGTGACCAGAAACTGAACTGGAGTAGCCATATAAATACCACGGCTACAAGAGCAGGTTAGAGGCTAGGAATCCTGCGGCGAGTAACTCACCTCCTGAATCCTCAAAGTCTGTCCACCATCTACAAGGCACAAGTCAGGAGTGTGATGGAATACTCTCCACCTGCTTGGATGGGTGCAGCTCTAACAATACTCAAGAAGCTTGGGCAGCACAGTGGCGCAGTGGTTAGCACCGCAGCCTCACAGCTCCAGCGACCCGGGTTCAATTCTGGATACTGCCTGTGCGGAGTTTGCAAGTTCTCCCTGTAACTGTGTGGGTTTTCGCCGGGTGCTCCAGATTCCTCCCACAGCCAAAGACTTGCAGATTGATAGGTAAATTGGCCATTATAAATTGTCCCTAGTATAGGTAGGGGAATTGTGGGGATGTGGCAGGAATATGGGATTAATGTCAGATTAGTATAAATGGGTGGTTGATGGTCGGCACAGACTCTTGGGCCGAAGGGCCTGTTTCAGTGCTGTATCTCTAAATTAAAATTAAATTAAATTAAAGCTCGACTTCATCCAGGACAAAGCAGCCTGCTCGACTGCTGGTTTTAAGAAAAAAAGTATTGTCTGCAAACATTCACTCCCTCCACCATCGACGCAGAGTAGCAGCAGTGTGTACCATCCACAAGACGCACTGCAGCAACACACCAAGGCTCCTCAGACAGCACCTTCCAAACCCGCAACTGCTACAAGCTGGATGGACAAGGGCAGCAGCTATCTGGGAATACCATCACCTGCAAGTTCCCCTCCAAGCCACACACCATCCTGACTTGGAACTATATCGCTGTTCCTACACTGTTGCTGGGTCAAAATCCTGGAACTCCCTTCCTAACAGCACTGTGGGGGGTCCTACCCACATGGACTGCAGCGGTTCAAGAGGGCATCTCACCATCACCTTCTCATAGGCAATTAGAGATGGGCAATAAATGATGGACTGAAAAGCGATGTCCATATCCTCATAAAACAATTTTAAAAATAGCTACCTAAAGAAAGCGCGGGCGAGGCCGTGGGGGCCGTCGGCAGCAAGAGGGGGCCAGGCTGCGGGGGCCGGCGAGAGCAAGAGAGGGCGAGGCCACGGAGGCCGGTGGGAGTGGGCAAGGCCGCGGGGGCCGGCTGGAGCAAGTGAGACCGAGCTAGCCCGTGGAAGTCCGTGAGAGCAAGAGAGAGCACTACGAGAACAAATAAACAAAACAAAAATCAAGGAATGACATCACTGGACAGCAGGTAGGTGATTGGTCGTTCAGAGATCCCCAAAGTGAGAGATGCTGACCTGAAAGAGTTCGGGGACAGAGTAGGTGAGCGGATTGAGCATGACACCAGGAAGCAAGGTTTTAAGAAAAAAAGTATTGTCAGACGATTGGGGTAAGTATATCAGTAAGTGAATTAATAACAACAGTCTTGGCACAAAGCAGATCTAGAAGCATTAACTAAAATCAATAGTTCAAACAAGGTACTAATTGGATTCTAAAAGGGAATAAAGATTCTTTAGGTTCATGGATAGGCAGCTGAGACCTGTTGCTTGCAATTCCTCTGGCATGCGGGAACTTCATATGTCTTGGAGGACCTCATGTGTAGGGAGTGTCTCGAGCTGCTTGAGCTCAGGATTTCTGAAATTAAGGGGCAGCTGCAGTCACTGCAGCGCATCAAGGAGATGAGAGTTTCCTGGATCTTATGTTCCAGGAGTTGGTCACATAACAAGCAATACATTTCAAGAGAGTACATTGTGGTCATCCGGAAGCGTACGAAGAGGCAGGAGGTACAGGATTGTTCGTGATGTGGGCTACTCTCAAACCAGAACTCAATTTGGAGACTGCTAGGAGTGATGACATCTTGAAGGAGTGCAGTCCAGACCATGGCACCAAGGGGCAAGGGACTGCTCAGAAGGGAACAGGAAGAGTCGAAATGCAGTACTCATAGGAGATTCCATAGTTAGAGGAACAGACAGGCGTTTCTGTAACCGTCATCCTGGTGTGCTGCCTCCCTGGTGCCATGGTAGTGGACAACACAGAGCATGCAGAATATTCTACAGAGGGAAGGAGAATGAGCCATAGGTTGTGCTACACCTCAGTACTAATGGCATAGTGAGGGAATGCATTGAGGTCCTATGGCAAGATTTTCAGGAGCTAGGGACCTAACTTAAAATGTCGGACCTTGAAGGTCGTAATCTCTGGATTACTGCCAGTGCCACATGCTAGCAAGGGTAGAAGCAGGAAGTTAGGGCGTATCAATGCGTGGCTTGAGGCTTGGTGCAGGAGGGAGGGATCTTGGGACATTGGGACCAGTTCTGAGGCAGGAGGCACCTATTTAAAACGGACAGATTGCACCTCAACATGATTAGGACCAACGTCCTCATGGGGCTGGTTCACTAGTGCAGTTGGGGAGCGTTTTAACTAATTGGGGAGGGGATGGGTACCAGCGTAAAGAAGTAGAAGAGAGGAATAAGGTGCACAAAGAAGCGAGTGTGTTGAATAGTTCCAGAGAAGGAAGTAGTACCATATTAGTCCTTCTTAGTTTGCTCCTATCTATCAGGAAAACAAAGACAAGTTTAGAATGCATGTATGTAAACGCACAACGTGTGGTGAATAAGGTTGGTGAGCTACAAGCTCAAATAGCCATGTGGGAATATCATGTAGCAGCAATAATGGGAACGTGGCTTAAAAATAACGAGGACTGGGCACTTAACATTCAAGGATACAAAGTGTTGAGAAAAGATAGGGAATGAAAAAACGGAGGTGGGCTGGCAGTACTGATTAGGGAAGACACTGTTGGAAAAAGGATGCCCTTGAGGGGGCAAGTACAGAATCCAATTGGTTAGAGTTAAGAAGCAAGAAATGTAGTATCACGTAACTTGTGGTATTCTATAAGCCTCCAAATCGGCAGAGAAATCACAGCTATGTGCAAAACCGGCATCTACCCTACATCGTGGAAAATTGCCCAGATATGTCCTATCCAAAAAAAGAACAAATCTGATCTAGCCAATTACTGCCCAGTCAACACTTAATCATTAGCAATGGAAGGTGTCGTCACCAGTGCCACTTAAACAGCAATGACCTGCTCACCATGCTCATTTTGGGTCACCTTCCATTACTTTACTGACGATCGAGAGTAGATTGATGGGGCTGTAATTGGCTGGCTTGGATTTGTCCTGCTTTTTGCGTACAGGACATACCTGGGCAATTTTCCATATTGCCGGGTAGATGCCAGTGTTATAGCTGTACTGGAACAGCTTGGCTAGGGGTGCAGCTAGCTCTGGAGCACAAGTCTTCAGTACAATTGCCGGAATGTTAAGAGTCATAGAGTCATACAGCACAGAAACAGGCACTTCGGCCCATCGTGTCTGTGCCGGCCATCAAGCACCTAACTATTCTAGTCCCATTTTCCAGCACTTGGCCCGTGGCCTTGTATATTATGGCGTTTCAAGTGCTCATCTAAATACTTCTTAAATGTTGTGAGGGTTCCTGTCTCTACCACCACTTCAGGCAGTGTATTCCAGGTTCCAACCACCCACTGGGTGAAAAAATTTCTCCTCAAATCCCCTCTAAACCACCTGCCCCTTACCTTAAATCTATGCCCCCTGGTTATTGACCCCTCCGCTAAGGGAAAAAGTTTCCTCCTATCTAACTTATCAATGCCCCTCATAATATTGTATACCTCAATCATGTTCCCCCTCATCCTTCTCTGTTCTAAGGAAAACAACCCTAGCCTTTTCAGTCTCTCTTCATAGCTGAAATGCTCCAGCCCAGGCAACATCCTGGTGAATCTCCTCTGCACCCTCTCCAGTGCAATCACATCCTTCCTATAGTGTGGTGACCAGTTATTGTGGCCTAACTAGCGTTTTATACAGCTCCATCATAACCTCCCTGCTCTTATATTCTATGCCTCGGCTAATAAAGGCAAGTATCCAATATGCCTTCCTAACCACCTTATCTACCTGTGCTGCTGCCTTCAGTGATCTATGGGCCCATAGCCTTTGCAGTATCCAGTGCCTTCAGTCATTACTTGATATCATGCTGAGTGAATCGAAGTGGCTGAAGAGGATGGGGATATTTGTGGAGCCACCTCCTCCTGTTAGTTCTTTAACTATCCATCATCATTCACGACTGGATGTGACAGGACTGCAGAGCTTTGATTTGATCCGTTGGTTGTGGGTCGCTTAGCTCTGTCTATTGCATGCTGCTTACGCTGTTTGGCATCCTAGGTTGTAGCTTCACCAGGTTGACACCTCATTTTGAGGTATGCCTGTTGCTGCTCACGGCATGCCTTCCTGCACTCATCATTGAACCAGGGTCGATTCCCTGAATGATGGCAATGGTAGCGTGGGGTATAAGCTGGGCCATGAGGTTACAGATTGTGGTTCAGTACAGTTCTGCTGCTGTTGATGGCTGTTTTGCATTGCTCGGTCGGTTCAAAATCTATTCCATTTAGCACGGTGATAGTGCGACACAACATGATGAAGTGGTCACTCCCATCAATATTGGTATGGACAGATGCATCTGCAGCAGGCAGATTGGTGAGGATGAGGTCAAGTATGTTTTTGCTTCTTGTTGGTTCCCTCACCATCTGCCGCAGACCCAATCTAGCGGCACTTAATATTTGAAGTGAACTGAAAGGAGACAAACGATTGTATTTAGAACTGATAGTTACCTCATTTGGCCCCACAGAAGGGAAAAAAGACAAGAAACTGGTGTTTAGTTAGAAGTGTTGGAATTGAGGATACATGAGAATAAAAGAACATTGCAGACAAGAATAATATTGAGAATTTTAAGCCAATGAGAAGGATGTTCAATTAGCAAAGGAACAGTCATGAGTCTGATTGATGGAAATACAGAATATTTCACCCATGACTTCATCAGATGTAGTTTAATTCATGATTTTGGTGATGATGATCGCAGTATAGTGTAGTGTAACTCGGCCAATGGAACCAAGAAAGGTGAGGGGGGAAAGATTTTAGCTGTATCATTGCCAGTAATTGCTGGTCTCCAGGGTCCTGCAGCACAGTCACAATGGGGTAGCAAGAAACAGGACTACCACACAGTAATGAAGAGGTTTCAATCAAGAGCAGAATATACAAAACAGATAATACAGTCTAAAACTACTTGATCCAGGACCTGCGGCAAACAGACATTCCCCATCCAAGACACTGAGGTGGAGAGTGGCAGGTCAATGAAAATCCAATACCTCCCGACCTGCAACACCTATTTTGCCAGAAATACACCTGACAGTTCAGTCCTGATTCTAGCACATGGAAGCCCCTACTGTTACACTTCTCTGAATTCCAGGCTGTTTTGGAGATGTGTCATATTTCCCCAAAGCCCTTCCTCACACACCACCACCCCCCTCTCCCACTGCCCATGCAGAGACCACTGCACCCCGAAACCAAGTGCCCATGCACAGACGCGCGCCCCAGCACCTGCGCACAGCCCTAACTGCAGCACAGCCACTTCATGTCACAAGGTTCTTGACTCCTGTGACACAATGAAAGGATCTTTTTCTCACCTTTCCTCTGCAGAGTGCATCCAGATATTTCTAGATCCTCCCTTGTTGTCGACTGCTTGTGCCTCCAGAAGGCAGAGGAGGTACCAGCGCCGGAAATAGTGCAGGTGCACAAGCTCCAAGTGTTGGGTCTCCTGCTGCAGAACAGATTTCACATCTGTAGGCACAAAACAGTCCTCCATCTCCTGTTCCACTGCACTGTAAAAAAAAAAGACATCGTAACCCACCAATCTGAGTTCAGTGCCTGTTCTACAGTCTCCATTAATATTTGCTTCACCATTCATTATTTCAGTACACAATGCATTTGTTAAACTTGAAATTTCACAGCTTAACACATAAATCTCATTCCTCGTTGGCTCCATGGATAAATTTACTTCACTGGCATGGAATTGAGTAACACATCAACACACCCGGGTTGGGAATGAGAACACGGAGGTCAGCTTGTTTCTTACCACCCTAAAATTTGATTTCCTGAGCCATGTAAGGATAAACAGATTTGGGAAGTGAACATGTGGCTGAAGGAGTTGTGTGGGAAAGTGGGGTTCCATTTCATGGGACACTGGCACTAGTATTGGGACAGGAAGGAACTGTTCCATTGGGAAGGGCTCCATCTGAACCAGGCGAGCAGAAAGGATAAACAGGAAATTACAAGGACTTTAAACAATAAGTAGGGGGAGGGCTCAGGTGGAAAAGGTAGCACAAATAATAGTTCAAAAACAAACAAAAGGTAAGACAGTGTAGTAACAGCCAGAAATTGTGCTTTAGGTACTACAGGTAAAAGGTGATTAAACCAGGAGAGAGAAGTAAGAAACATGTGAGTAAAGCATTTGAGCTGAAGGACAGGTTAGGATGTGTGGCCCAAATAAGCATTCTTTTATACAAACTCAAGAGTATAAGGAACAAACCGAATGAATTACAGGCGCACAACTTGGAGGGTATTACATGGTAGCCATCACAGAGACTTGACTGCAAGATGGTCAGGACTGGGGATTGAATATATAAGTTGAAGTCGACAGCAAAGACTGGGAAAATGGTAGAGGGGGAGGAATGCTTTTAGTGAGTAAGGATGAAATCACTTCAATGATGAAAGGATATAACAAGAGGGAGGCAGGAGTGGAGACTTCATGGGTAGAATTAAGAAATAGAAAAGAATTTAAGACTGTACTGGGAGTTGTATACAGGCTCCCAGGTATCAGCTGCAAAGTGGTAGATGGTATAACTGGAGAGATTAGACAAGCATGTAGCAAAGGCAGAATGGTTTTAATGGGGGATTTTAACGTTCATGCTGATTGGGATAAGCAGTCTAGCACGTGTCAGAAAAGCAGTGAATTTCTTGGGTGTGTCCAAGTACTTGAGTGTCTTAGAATCAGGAGGACTTGCCATAGTTGATACAATAATGAATAATTTAGTTAACAGACAATGGTGTGTGAACATTTGCATGAACAGTGATCATATTATGATCAAGTTCAATATAGAGTTTAATGAGAAAGAGACTATTAACAGTAAACTGGGCAAGTTTGTTAACAGGTAAAATGACAGATCATTGGGAGGTGTTGCAAAAAAGAATTTAACGTTATACAAAACAAGTTTATACTTCTAAGGAGCAGGGGCTCTACTTGCCAAATAGTAAAACAGCAAATAGTAAAAGTAAACATAGAGCAGGAAAAGAGACTGGCAGCTAACATTAAAGGGAATCCCAAAGTTTTCTATACGCATATAAATAGTAAAAATGTGGTCAAAGGAGGAGTGGGGCGATCAGGGACCATAAAAGGGATTAACATATGGAGGCAGAGGGAACAGCATTAAATGAATATTTTGCATCTGTCTTTACCAAGGAAGAAGATGCAACCCAGGCAATGGGGAAAGAGGAGGTAATTCAGACACTAGAAGGGGTTAAAATTGATAAAGACGCATAGGATAGGCTGTCTGTACTTATATGGATAAAGCACCAGGACTGGATGAGATGCATCCAAGGATACGGAGAGAAGTGAGGGTGGAAATCGCAGAGGCACCAGCCATAAATTGTCAGTCTTCCTTAGACTTGGGATAATGCCAGCGAACTGGAGAATTGCAAACGTTACACCCTTGTTCAAAAAAGGGTGTAAAGGTAAGCCTAGCAATTACTGGCCAGTTTAACTTCAGTGGTGGGGAAACTTCTAGAAAGAATAACTGAGGACAAAATTAATAGTCACATGGACAAATGCGCATTAAAGAAAACCAGCATGGACTTCTTGAGGGAAAATCATGTTTAACTAACTTGGAGTTTTTTGAGCTGGTAACTGAGAGGGTTGATGAGGGCGATGCTGTTGATGTGCTGTACGTAGACTTTCAAAAGGCATTTGATACTGTGCCACACAACAGACTTGTGAGCAAAGTTATAGTTCATGGAATAAAAAAGACAGTAGCAACATGGATACGGAGTTGGCTGAATGACAGGAAACAAAGAATAGTGGTTAACGAATGTTTTTCGGGTGGAGGGAGGTTTGTGGTGGAGTCCCCCAGGGGTTCAGCATTGGGACCCTTGCTTTTCCTGACGTACATTAATGAGCTTGGTGTACAGGGCACAATGTCAAAGTTTGCAGATGGTCCAAAACTTGGAAGCATTGTGAACTATGAGAAGGCTAGCGTAGAACTCCTAAAGGACATAGACAAGTTGGTGGAATAGACAGACAGGGGCAGATGAAGTTCAATGCAGAGAAATGTGAAGTGATTCATTTTGGTAGGAAGAACATGGAGAGACAATATAAAATAAAGGGTACAATTCTAAAGGGGATGCAGGAGCTGAAGGACCTGAGTGTATATGTGCACGAGTCATTAAAGGTGGCAGGATAGGTTGAGAAAGCAGTTAATAAAACATACTGTACCCTGGGCTTTATTAATAGGGACATAGAGTACAAGAACAAGGAAGTTATGTTGAACTTGTATAAGACACTAGTTAGGCCTCAGCTGGAGTACTACGTGCAGTTCTGGGCACCGCACTTCAGGGAAGACGTGAAGGCACTGGAGAGAGTACAAAAAAGGTTCACGAGAATGGTTCCAGGGATGAGGAACTTCAATTATGAAGTTAGATTGGAGAAGTTGGGACTGTTTTCCTTGGAGAAGAGAAGTCTGAGAGGTGATCTGATAGAGATTTCAAAATTCAAAATAATGAGTGGTCTGGACAGAGTAGATAGAGAGAAACTGTTCTCACACCTGAAAGGATCGAGAATGAGAGGGTATTTCAAGTATTTGGTAAGAGAAGCAAAAGTAACATGAGGAAAAACTTTTTGACAAACCTGATTGAATTTTTTGAAGAGGTGACTAAAGTAGTGGACAGGGGAATGTCTAGGGATGTTATTCAAATGGAGATCCAGAAGGCAGTTGATAAAATCCCTCATAAGAGACTGTTAGCTATTATTGACCTGGTTCGGAAATTAGCTGAGCAGCAAGAGACAGAAAGTAGGGATAACGGGCACGTGCTCTAATTGGTAGGATGCGACTAGTAATGTCCTGCAAGGATATTTGTTGGGGCTCAACTATTCACCGTATTTAGTTACATGTTAGATGATGAGATAGAAAGCCACATAGCCAAGTTTGCCAAGACACAAAGATAGGCGCTATGGTAAGCAGTGTAGATGGAAGCATACAAAAAGCCATTGATAGATTGAATAAATGGGCAAAACTGCAGCAAATGGATTTCAATGTAGGCAAATTTGAGATCATCCACTTTGGACTATAGAACAGGGTACTTTCCAAATGATGAAAGGGTAGAAACAACAGGGGTCTAAAGACAATTAGGGGACGTGGCAAATAGGCCACTAAAATGTCATTAACAGGTGCAAAAAATAATCAAAAAAGTCAGAGTTTCAAAACAGCGCAGGGAGAGCGGCCCAAGAGCTTCAAAACAGCGCAGGGGGAGCGGCCCGAGAGCTTCAAAACAGCGCGATGGTGGAGCAGCTTGAGAGCTTCAAAATAGCGCGATAGTGGAGTGGCCCGAGAGCTTCAAAACAGCGCAATGGTGGAGCGGCCCGAGAGCTTCAAAACAGCGCAGGGGGAGCGGCCCGAGAGCTTCAAAACAGCGCGACAGGGGAGCGGCCCGAGAGCTTGAAAACAGTGCGACGGGGGAGCGGCCCGAGAACTTCAAAACAGTGCGAGGGGGGAGCAGCCCGAGAGCTTCAAAACAGCGCAAGGGGGGAGCGGCCCGAGAGCTGGGGCTGGGCTCAGTCAGTGAGCGCACCACATTCGGAGAAAAAATAAAAAGTGGCGTCACAGGGAAACAGGTAAGTGATTGGTTGGTGAGTATTTTGTTATTTTTATCATTTATCTTTCAAAACGCCTGTAATTCATCAGTAACTGTTAGGTTTTATTAGTATTAGTAAAGTTTACTAGTGGTAATAAAGCTTACTGGAAGTGGGGTAAGGTCTACAGTTTTTTTTATATGGTAAGTAGTGTTTTTTGAGGGAATCAAGGTCCCGACTGTAAATAATCTCTAATTTTTGAGTAATTTCAGGGAGTAAATTAAGGATAAGTCATGGCAGGGCAGCTTGGCAGTGTGGAGTGCTCCTCCTGTGCAATGTGGGAAATCAGGGACACTTCCAATGTCCAGGGCAAACAGGTGTGCAGGCAGTGTCTCCAGCTGCAGCTATTTGAAATCCGCATTACGGAGATGGAGCTGCGGGTGGATTCACTGTGGAGCATCCGCGATGCTGAGATCATCGTGGACAGCACGTTTTGTGAGGTGGTCACACTGCAGACAAATGCTGCAAAGGCAGAAAGGGAATGGGTGACCACCAGGCAGAGTAAAGGAAAGCAGGTAGTGTAGAAGTCCCCTGTGGCCATCCCCCTCTCTAACAGATATACCGCTTAGGATATTGTTGGGGGAGATGGCTCAGGGGAAAGCAGCAAGAGCTACGTTCATTGGACCGTGGGTGGCTCTACTGCACAGGAGGGGAGAAAGAAGAGTGGCAGGGCTATAGTGAAAGAGGATTCAATCATAAAGGGAACAGACAGGCGTTTCTGCAGCCGCAAAAGAGACTCTAGGATGGTATTTTGCCTCCCTGGCGCTAGGGTCAAGGATGTCTCTGAGCGGCTGCAGGGCATTCTGAGGGAGGAGGACGAGCAGCCAATTGTCGTAGTACATACCGGTACCAACGACGTAGGTAAAAAAAAAAAAGGGATGAGGTTCTACAAGCTGAATATAGGGAGTTGGGAAATAAATTAAAAAGTCAGACCTCAAAAGGTAGTAATCTCAGGGTTACTACCAGTGCCACGTGCTGTGACAGCAGAAATAGCAGGATATGGCGGATGAATATGTGGCTGAAGAAATGATGTTGGGGGGAGGGATTCAGATACCTGGGACATTGGGACCGGTTCTGGGGAATGTGGGACCGGTGCAAGCTGGAATCGGTACAAGCTGGACGGGACCAGGACCAATTCCCTCGGGGAGGTTAAACTAGAATGGCAGGGGGATGGGAATCTGAGCAGGGAGACAGAGGAGGGGGAAACAAGGATAGACATGAAAGACAAAAAGGTTGGCCCGCTCAAGGACACGGTTGGCCCGCTCAAGGACAGAGATGGGAATCTGTCTGTGGAGCCAGAGGAAATGGGCGAGGTGCTAAATGAGTACTTTGCATCAGTATTCACCAAAGTGAAGGACTTGGTGGATGATGAGCCTAGGGAAGGGTGTGCAGATAGTCTCAGTCATCTCATTATCAAAAAGGAGGTGGTGTTGGGTGCCTTGTAAAGCATTAAGGTAGCTAAGTCCCCAAGGCCTGATGGGATCTACCCTAGAATACTGAGGGAGGCAAGGGAAGAAATTGCTGGGGCCTTGACAGAAATGTTTGCATCCTCATTGGCTACAGGTGAGGTCCCAGAGGACTGGAGAATAGCCAATGTTGTGCCTTTGTTTAAGAAGGGTGGCAAGGATAATCCAGGAAATTATAGGCCGGTGAGCCTTACGTCAGTGGTAGGGACACTATTAGAGAGGATTATTCGGGACAGGATTTACTCCCATTTGGAAACAAATGAACTTATTAGCGAGAGACAGCATGGTTTTGTGAAGGGGAGGTCATGTCTTACTAATTTGATTGAGTTTTTTGAGGAAGTGACAAAGATGATTGATGAAGGAAGGGCAGTGGATGTTATCTATATGGACTTCAGTAAAGCCTTTGACAAGGTCCCGCATGGCAGACTGGTACAAAAGGTGAAGTCACACAGGATCAGAGATGAGCTGGCAAGATGGATACAGAACTGGCTCGGTCATAGAAGACAGAGGGTAGCAGTGGAAGGGTGCTTTTCTGAATGGAGGAATGTGACTAGTGGTGTTCCGCAGGGATCAGTGCTGGGACCTTTGCTGTTTTATATATAATACAATGATTTGGAGGAAAATGTAGCTGGTCTGATTAGTAAGTTTGCGGACGACACAAAGGTTGGTGAAGTTGCGGATAATGATGAGGATTGTCAGAGGATACAGCAGGATATAGATCAGTTGGAGACTTGGGCGGAGAAATGGTAGATGGAGTTTAATCCGGACAAATGTGAGGTAATGCATTTTGGAAGGTCTAATGCAGGTGGGAGGTATACAGTAAATGGCAGAACCCTTAGAGTATTGACAGGCAGAGAGATCTGGGCGTACAGGTCCACAGGTCACTGAAAATGGCAACGCAGGTGGATAAGGTAATCAAGAAGGCATACGGCATGCTTGCCTTCATCGGTCGGGGCACAGAGTATAAAAATTGGAAAGTCATGCTGCAGCTGGACAGAACTTCAGTTAGGCCACACTTAGAATATTGTATGCAATTCTGGTCGCCACACTACCAGAAGGACGTGGAGGCTTTGGAGAGGGTACAGATGAGGTTTACCAGGATGTTGCCTGGTCTGGAGGGCATTAGCTATGACGAGAGGCTGGATAAATTTGGATTGTTTTCACTGGAACGACGGAGGTGGAGGGGCGACATGATAGAGGTTTACAAAGTTATAAGCGGCATGGACAGAGTGGATAGTCAGAAGCTTTTTCCCAGGGTGGAAGAGTCAGTTACTAGGGGACATAGGTTTAAGGTGCGAGGGGCAGAGTTTAGAGGGGATGTGCGAGGCAAGTTTTTTTTTTACACAGAGGGTGGCGAGTGCCTGGAACTTGCTGCCAGGGGAGGTGGTGGAAGCAGATACGATAGCGACGTTTAAGAGACATCTTGACAAATACATGAATAGGAAGGGAATAGAGGGATATGGGCCCCGGAAGTGCAGAAGTTGTTAGTTTAGACAGGCATCAAGATCGGCGCAGTCTTGGACGGCCGAATGGCCTGTTCCTGTGCTGTTCTTTGCTCTTTGTTGTTCTTTGTAAGAAGAAGTGGATGGCAGAGAAAACAAGGGCGAGAAACAAATGGGGCCATTGTGCAAAATAAAGCTAAGATGACTAACGATGTTAAAAAGACAAGTCTACAGGCATTGTGTCTTAATGCACAGAGCATTCACAATAAGGTAGATGAATAATAGCGCAAATAGATATAAACGGTTCTGATATAGTTGCGATTATGGAGATATGGCTGCAGGGTGACCAAGGATGGGAACTGAACATCCAGAGGTATTCAATATTTAGGAAGGACAGGCAAAAAGGGAAAGGAAGTGGGGTAGCTTTGTTAGTAAAGGAGGAAATCAATGCAATCATGAGGAAGGATATTGGCTCGGAAAATCATGATGTGGAATCTGTATGGGTGGAGCAAAGAAATACCAAGGGGCAGAAAACATTGGTGCAGGTTGTCTATAGGCCCCCAAACAGTAGTGGAGATGTAAGGGATGGCATTAAACAGGAAATTACAGACGTATGTAATAAGGGTACAACTGTAATCATGGGTGACTTTAATCTACATACAGATTGGTCAAACCAAATTAGTAATAATACTGTGAAGGAGGATTTCCTGGAGTAGGCACGTGACCGTTTTTCAGACCAATATGTTGAGGAACCAACTAGAGAACAGGCTATCCTAGACTGGGTATTGTGCAATGAGAAAGGATTAATTAACAATCTTGTTGTGCGGGGTCCCTTGGGGAGGAGCGACCATAACATGATAGAATCCTTTATTAAGATGAAGTGTGGAGTAGCTGAATCCGAAACTAGGGTTCTGAATCCAAATAAAGGCAACTACGAAGGTATGAGGCGCAGGTTGACAATGGTAGATTGGGGAACTTTACTAAAAGGGTTGACGGTGGATAGGCAATGGATAATATTTAAAGAACGTGTGCATGAATTACAACAATTATTCATTCCTGCCTGGCGCAAAAATAAAACTGGAAAGGTGGCTCAACAGTGGCTTACAAAAGAAATTAGGGATAGTATTAGATCCAAAGAGGAGGCACATAAAATTGCCAGAAAAAGCTGCAAGTCTGAGGATTGGGAGCAGTTTAGAATTCAGCAAAGGAGGACAAAGTGGTTGATTAAGTGGGGGAAAATAGAGTATGAGAGTAAACTTGTGGGGAACATAAAAACTGACTGTAAAAACTTCTATAAACATGTGAAGAGAAAAAGATTAGTGAAGACAAATGTAGTCCCTTACAGTCAGAAACGGGGGAAATTATAATGGGGAACAAAGAAATGGCAGAACAATTAACCACATACTTTGGTTCTGTCTTCACAAAGGAGGACACAAATAACCTCCCAGAAATGTTAGGGAACCGAGGGCCTAATGAGAGGGAGGAACTGAAGGAAATCAGTATTAGTAAAAAAAAAATAGTGCTAGGGAAATTAATGGGGTTAAAGACTGACAAATCTCCAGGGCCTGATAATCTACATCCTAGAGTACTAAAGGAAGTGGCCCTGGAAATAGTGGATGCATTGATGGTCATCTTCCAAAATTCTATGGACTCTGGAGCAGTTCCTACAGATTGCAGGGTGGTAAATGTAACCCCACTATTTAAAAAAGGAGGGAGAAAAAACAGGGAATTACAGACCAGTTAGCCTGACATCAGTAGTGGGGAAAATGCTAGCATCTATTCTAAAGGATGCGATAGCAAAACACCTGGAAAGCATAAACGGGATTGGACAAAGTCAGCATGGGTTTACGAAAGGGAAATCATACTTAACAAATCTACTGGAGTTTTTTGAGGATGTAACTAGCAAAATAGATAAGGGAGAACCAGTGGAGGTGGTGTATTTGGATTTTCAGAAGGCTTTTGATAAGATCCCACACAAGAGGTTAGTGTGCAAAATTAAAGCACATGGGATTGGGGGTAATATACTGGCATGGATTGAGAATTGCTTGACAGACAGGAAACAGAGAGTAAGAATAAACGGGTCTTTTTCCGGGTGCAGGCAGTGACTAGTGGGGTACCGCAGGGATCAGTGCTTGCACCCCAGCTATTCACAATATATATTAATGACTTGGGTGAGGGAACTAAATGTAACATTTCCAAGTTTGCAGACGACACAAAGCTGGGGAGAATGCGAGCTGTGAGGAGGATGCAAAGAAGCTCCAATGTGATTTGGACAAGTTGGGTGAGTGGGCAAATGCATGGCAGATGCACTATAACATGGATAAATGTGAGGTTAGCCACTTTGGTTGTAAAAACAGAAAAGCAGATTATCTGAATGGTGAAAGATTGGGAAAGGGGGAGGTGCAACAAGACCTGGGTGTCCTTGTGTACCAGTCACTGAAAGCAAACATTCAGGTGCAGGAAGCAGTTGGGAAGGTGAATGGTATGTTGGCCTTCATTGCAAGATGACTTTAGTACAGGAGCAAGGATGTCTTGCTGCAGTTATACAGGGCCTTGGTGAGACCACATCTGGAGTATTGTGTGCAGTTTTGGTCTCCTTATCTAAGGAAGGATGTTCTTGCCATGGAGGGAGTGCAAAGATGATTGACTAGGCTGATTCCTCAGACGGCAGGATTGACGTATGAGGAGAAATTGGGTCGACTAGGCCGATATTCACTAGAGTTTAGAAGAATGCGAGGGGATCTCATAGAAACCTATGAAATTCTAACAGGACTAGACAGGCTAGGAGGGAGGGAAAATGTTCTGTATGGCTGGGGAGTCCAGAACCAGGGGTCACGTTCTCAGGATATGGGGTATGCCATTTAGAACCGAGATGAGGAGAAATTTCTTCATTCAGAGGGTGGTGAACCTGTGGAATTCTCTACCGCAGAAGGCAGTAGAGGCCAAGTCATTAAATATATTCAAGAAGGATATAGATATATTTCTTTAATGCCAAATGGATCAAGGGATATGGGGAGAAAGCAGGAACAGGGTACTGAATTAGACGATCAGCAAATGACCTTTTTGAATGGCGGAGCAGGCCTAAAGGGCTGAATGGCCTACGCCTGCTCCTATTTTCTATGTTTCTAATGGAACGCTGATATTTATATCTAGAGGACTAGAAGACAAGGGGGTAGAAGTCCTGCTTCAGCTATACAAAGCCCTGGTGACCACACCTGAAGCACTGAGGGTAGTTCTGGGCACAACACCTTAGGAGGGACATATTGGCCTTGGAGGTAGTGCAGTGTAGATTTACCAGAATGATACCTGGACTCAAAGAGTTAAATTACAAGGAGAAATTACACAAAGTTGGGTTGTATTCCCTGGAACTTAGAAGGTTAAGGGGTGATTTGAACAAAGTTTTCAAGATATTATGGGGAACAAATAGGGTAGAGAGTGAGATATTATTTCCGCTGGTTGGGGAGTCGAGGACTAGGGGGCAGTCTAAAAATTAGAGCCAGACCTTTCAGGAATGAAATTATGGAACACTTCTACACACAAAGGATGGTAGAAATTTAAAAAGGTACATTGTAAATTTTACACCTGAGATTGATAGATTTTTGTTATCCGAAGGTATTAAGAGACAGAGAGAGAGGAGCGCAGCCTGAGGAGCGGGAGCGGAGCCGGGAGAAAAAAAAAATCGAATTGAGCATTCAGGTAAGCTTTTAATTTAAACTGAAATTAAATATAGAGTAAGACTTGATCCATTTATTAGTATATAAACTAAAAATTAAAGTGTATTAAAGAACTAAAAACCAGTGGGAAATTTAAAAAACAAATTAAAATCTAATTAAATAAAATAGATATGCAGGGCGAGGCAATGTGTTGTACCTGCAAGATGTGGGACCTGGTGGATCTCATTGTGAATCCTAGTGACCAACTAGCAAGTGTTGGTTGCTCGAGGAACTCCGGCTCAGAGTTGATGAGCTGGAGTCTGAGCTTCGGACACTGCGACACATCAAGGAGGGGGGAAGAGTTACCTGGACGCTGTGTTTCAGGAGACAGTCACATCCCTTCAATTAACTACCTTGAATTTGGCCAGTGGTCAGGGACAGGAGGGTGTGACTGAGTGAGGCAGGTAGAGGGATCCAGGAGGTAGTGTTGCAGGAGCCTCAGCCCTTGTCCAACAGGTTTGAGATTCTTGCTCCCTGTGTGGACGAGAGTAGGGACTGTAGGGAGGTTGAGCAAACTGACCATAGCACCGTGGCACAGGGAACCATTCAAGTTGGGGGGGGGGGGGCAGAAAAGAGAAATGTAATCGTAATCGGGGCTAGTATAGTTAGGGGCGTGGACACTGTTCTCTGTGGCCAGGATCGAGAGTCCCACAGGCTGTGTTGCCTACCTGGTGCCAGGGTTCAGGATATCTCATCTGGGCTGCAGAGGAACTTGGAGTGGGAGGGGAATGATCCACTTGTCGTGGTCCACGTAGGTACCAACGATATAGGTAGAACAAGGATAGAGGTCCTGCTGAGGGAATATGAGCAGCTAGGAGTTAAATTAAAAAAGCAGAACCAAAAAGGTAATAATCTCTGGATTACTGCCTGAGCCACGAGCAAATTGGCACAGGGTCAATAAGATTAAAGAGGTAAATGCGTGGCTCAAAGATTAGTGTGGGAGAAATGGGTTTGAATTCGTGAGACATTAGCACCAGTACTGGGGAAGGAGGGAGCTGTTCCAATGGGACGGGCTCCACCTAAATCATGCTGGGACCAGAGTCCTGGCGAATCGCAAAATTAGGGCTGTAGATAGGCCTTTAAACTAAATAGTTGTGGGGAAGGATTCAGTTGCATGGAAAATTAGGAAATCAAAGTTAAAGGAGAAGGTAGGAGTGCAGATTAGTGATGAGGCTGATTGTTACCAGAAAATAAAAGGAAGGGACAGAACGTGTGAACGTCATATTGCACCAAGAAATCATACAAGAGTAGGGAAATTTGATAATAGAACAAACTTAAAGACTTTGTATCTGAATGCATGAAGCATTCGGAATAAAATAAATGAGTTAACAGCGCAAATAGAGACGAATGGGTATGGATTTAGTGGTGATTACTGAGATGTGGTTGCAGGGAAACCAGGTTTGGGAATTGAATATCCAAGGGTACGCAGTATTTCGGAAGGATAAGCAGGAAGGAAAAGAGGTAGTGCAGCTTTGTTAGGAAAGGAACAGATCAGTGCTGTAGGGTGAAATGATATAAGCATAGAATCAGTCTGGGTAGAAATAAGAAATAGCAAGGGAAAGAAGTCCCTAGTGGCAGTAATCTATAGGTCCCCAAACGGTAGTTCCGCAGTGGGGCACAGTATAAACCAGGAAATACTGGGGGCTTGTAAGAAAGGTACGGCAATAATCATGGGTGAAATTAATAATAGTCATATCGACTGGATTAATCAAATTGGCAACAGTAGCCTAGAGGGAGAGTTCATTGACTATATTAAGAGATTTTCTTTGGAGCAATATGCTGTGGAGCCAACCAGAGAGCAGGCTATTCTCGATTTGGTATTGTGTAATGAGGTGGGATTGATTAATGATTTCATAGTTAAGGATCCTCTAGGGAAGAGTAATCATAGCATACTCGAATTTCACATTCAGTTTGAGGGCGAGAAACTGGAGTCCCACACTAGCGTTCTGGAGTTAAACAAAGGTAATTACATAGGCATGAGGACAGATTTGGCCCTAGTGGACTGGGCAGGAAGACTAAAAGGTAGGAAAGTTGATGAGCAGTGGCAGATGTTTAAGGAGATATTCAATTCATCCCAACTAAAATACATTCCAGAGAGGAAGAAAGATTCTGTGAGGGGGAAAAAACATCCATGGCTAAGCAAGGAAGTTAAAGATAACAAAGACAAAAAGACTACGGCATACCATATTGCAAAGGCCAGTAGCAGGCTGGAAGATTGGGAAACTTTTCAAGATCAACAAAGGGTTATTATAAAAGTAATAAAAAGAGCAAAGGTAAATTATGAAAGAAAACTAGTGCAAAATATAAAAACAGATAGCAAAAGCTTCTATAAGTATATAAAAGGGAAGAGTAGCTAAAGTGAATGTTGGTCCTTTGGAGGATGAGACAGGGGAACACAGAAATGGCAGAGACGCTAAATCAATATTTTGCCTCAGTTTTCACGGTGGAAAACACTAGTACCATCCCATAAGTAACAGGAAATGCAGAGATTATAGAAAGGGAGGAACCTAGAACAATCATCACTAGGGAAAATGTACTCAGCAAACTATCAGGATTGAAGGCAGACAAGTCCTCAGGGCCTGATGGCCTACATCCTAGGGTCTTAAAGGAAGTGGTAGCAGAGATAGTGCATCCATTGGTTATAATATTCCAAAATTCCCTAGATGCGGGAAAGGTTCCAGTGGATTGGAAAAAAGCTAATATAACGCCCTTATTCAAAAAGGGGAGGGAGGCAGAAAGTACGAAACTATAGACCAGTTAGTTTAACATCTGTCGTTGGGAAATTGTTAGAATCCATTATTAAGGAAAACATAACAGGACATTTAGAAAGTCAAAATGCAATCTATCAGAGCCAGCATGGTTTTATGAAGGGTAAATCATGTTTGACTAATTTGCTAAAGTTCTTCAAAGCTGTAACAAGCAAAGTGGATAATGGGGATCCTGTAGATGTAGTATATCTGGACTTCCAGAAGGCATTTGATAAGGTGTCACACAGAAGGTTAATACACAAGGTAAGATCACATGGGGTTAGGGGCAATTTATTAGCTTGGATAGTGGATTGGCTAACCAACAGAAAACAGAGTCGGGATAAACGGGTCTTTTTCTGGCTGGCAAGATGTAACTAGCGGGGTGCCACAGGGTTTGGCCCTCGGGCTCCAACTATTTACAATCTATGTTAATGACTTGGATGCAGGGATAGAAGGTACTGTAGCCAAATTTGCAGATGACACTGAAATAGGTGGGATACTAAGTTGCAATAAAGAAATAAGAAATTTACAAATGGACATGGATAGATTAGGTGAATGGGCCAAAATTTGGCAGATGGAGTTTAATGTGGATAAGTGTGAGGTTATCCATTTTGGTCGGAAGAATAGAAAGGCAAATTATCTAAATGGAGAGAAACTTCAGAGTGCTTTGGTGCAGAGGGATCTGGGTGTCCTCGTGCATGATTCGCTGAAAACTAGTATGCAGGTACAGCAGTTAATAAGGAAGGCAAATGGAATTTTGGCATTTCTTGCTGAAGAAATAGAGTATAAAAGTAGGGATGTGTTATAGCAACTGTACAAGGCATTAGTGAGACCTCACCTGGAGTATTGCGTACAGTTCTGGTCCCCTTATTTGAGGAGGGATGTAGTCGCATTGGAGGCAGTTCGGAGGAGGTTCACTAGATTGATTCCAGAGATGAGGGGCTTGTCTTATGAAGAGAGATTGAGCAGTTTAGGCCTTTATTTTCTAGAGTTTAGGAGATCTAATTGAGGTATAAAAGATGATTAAGGGGATTGACAAAGTAGACATAGAGAGGATGTTTCCTCTTGTGGGGCAATCTAGAATGAGAGGTCATAGTTTTAGAATAAGGGGTAGCAGATTTAAAACAGCGATGAGGAGAAACTACTTCTCTCAAAGGATCGTAAGTCTGTGGAATTCTCTACCCCAGAGCGCGGTGGATGCCAGGACATTGAGTAAATTTGAGGAGATAGACAGATTTTTAATTAGTAATGGGTTGAAGGGGTAAGGAGAATGGTCAGGAAAGTGGAATTGAGGCCGAGATGAGATCGGCCATGATCATATTGAATGGCAGAGCAGGCTCGAGGGGCTGAATTGCCTGCTCCTAGTTCTTATATATGTAGATATGGAGTTCGGTCACAGATCAGCCATTACCTCACTGAATGGCAGAACAGGCCCGAGAGACTAAATGGCCTACTTTTGTTTTTATGTTCCCAAAATGTTGCCTGCTGGAAGTGTGAGCAACTGTGATTGCAAGATACAAGTGCACAAAAGTCAGATCTTGGGCTGAGCCCCCAAGCCACAGACACAGGTCAAAAAAACTCAGGGCCATGAGCAGCAACACAACCCCTCCCACCACTGCCCTAGTGACTGGACACTCCCTCACAGTTACCTGGTATGGCCCAATGACTGGACACTCCCTTACCTGCTATATAAAGCGCAGTTACGTCGCTGTGAGCAGAATCTGCAAATCTGTTGGTCACTGATGACAGGAGGTAGTGGTGCAGGCTGTGCCTCAGTAGTTTCTGACGCTGGCCAAACAATGCCATTGGTTAAATAAAAAGCCAACTGGTTCCTTAGCTTCAACAGCTCTGAGAAAGGATTAAAATAAAAAGTTTTCAGGTAAAATGACCGAAACCTTAAAAGAATTTGCTGTTGATGCCTGTCTGGTGGTTGGTACCCAGTGCTCTCTACATTTCCTGCAGTTACCCGTCAGTCCAAACATTATGTATCTTTATACATAAAGCTTGACCAGCCTTGCGATCAACAATCAACATTTCAAGAAATTAAGAACCCCCAGGTTTTGGCTTCTCAAGATTGTGCCCTCAGTGTGTCACTTACACAAATCTACATAATACTTTGATACCTTGATACCGAAATCAACTGGCCAAATATGCTAGCAATACCAAAATAGGGAAAGTGCTGATGAACTGCAAAAGGATGGAGACTGGTTATACTGTTGGACAGTTAAATGGCAAATGGAAATCTAACACCAATCAACATTAAGATTAGACACTGTTGAAATAACCTGGCAAAATAATCAAAAGATAACAGAATGCTGGGGTGTGCAGCCAAATGTAGTTACTGGAACCGTAAAAAGAAAAAGTGTACCAAAAAGATACAGAAAAAAGTAACTGGTCCTCTTTTGAAAGAGATAAGTTGTGAGGGGTAGATTGAAGAAGCTTCAATTCTGTATTGTGGAGAGGAGGTGGGTGACCCACTGAAAAATATCAAATATTAAATGGCAAATGAGGGAAACCAGGAGAATGGGTGCAGAGCATATAAATTTCAGCAGGCATCAGGAAAGCAAGAATTAGTTGGGATAATGTGCCAGGCAGGGCTGGAACAAAACCATTGGGATTATTCAAAATACAGTTGGCTGTTTTGATGGAGAAGTTGAGCATCAGAGCGATGAACTTTTCTTACGTTCATGAATACAAATGCACTGCACCACAGCATATCACTAAGACAGTGGATTTATTCCCGAATGATGTGGACCGATCACTGAGGCTGGGATTCTTCCCACTCACCTCCAGAAAACCTTTCAACTCTAATGGGCAATGTGTTCCTGGCTCAACCATCATTCTCTCTGAGGGTTTAGGTAACTACGGTGTGAATATTGCTGCGGGGGGAGTGTGTCTCCATATCAGTCAGAGGCTCTTCCCGTGTGGGTTTCTCAGTACTAAAATCACGTTGGGTTTGTGTGTGCCATGATCCCTGAACAGAGACTTCCGCCTCTTAGTTTTAACTCTTCCACTCATCCGCTCTTACTTCGCATGTAACTTGAGCAATCTGGCATCTTGCCAAGCTTGAGTCAACACAATAAACATTTGTAGGCCATTCACCAGAGTTCATCGAGCAGAGCTCAATCCCCTCATCACATCCTGCAGTCCTGTGCCCTTCTCTGTAGTGGGCCATTCTGCCAGTGATCAGAAACACTAGCCTTGCCCAATCATTCACCTCTCTAGCCGAGGACAGCAAGGCCAGTTATGGTGCCTGCTTCAGCAGAGATAAAGCTGAGCTCTTTCAGTCTGTAAGGTGCAATGCCACACCACACACTGCCTTTGCCATTGCGAAAGTTGTCTTCCATCCTTTCAAAATCCTCCAATGTAATGCCCAGCATCCCCATTTATGCAGTGTCAGGTTTATCTTAAGACTCCGGTCCTCTTTTGTTGATTTTACCTCTCTTCTCTTCTCAAGGGCACTGACCCAATGGTTCTAATTTTATGGGCAGTTTGCCCAAGCCGCCAATATTCAGCTGTCAGGGCTCAGTTGGTAAAAGCAAGTATGGTCAAGTCCAAACCTGCCTTCATCTGACCTCCACTTGTTGGCGTTCAGTAGGCGGGTCGCTGGATGTTGATCTGGACCCAGCATAGAGCTCACACCCATTTGCTCCATGCAGCGAACTTGCCAGATACCTGGCTGCGTCACTTACCTGAAGGAGAGTCTCAACTTAACAAACAACCTGACTGACCAGCTCAGACCAGAGCCCCAGCTCTGACTGGGTGCCTGATCTCTGAATGTCAGTCCCAGTAACAGATGTAATAGTGCATTCTAACACTATGGCCCAGTAGTATTCATTTCCTAAATTCCCCATTGTTTGATACCTCTCCTGTCCATACGATTGCCTGGTACTGGATGCATGGCACCAGTTTTGAGATAGAGGAGAAATCCAGCCTCAGGATCTTCCCTGCGTTCCTGGCTCAGCAAGGTGTACAGAATTACCTGCAGAAAAGGGCGAAGATTTATCTTGGTGTATTTAGCTTCATGATTGACCAAAATAAATGAGCTTTAAACTCACACAGTACCAAATGTTTACATTTTCATAAACAATATTTAGATGGTTAAAGGGAGATTTGATCAAAGTTTCCAAAGTATTAAGGGGAACAGATAGGATAGAAAGACAGAAAACATTTCTGCTGGTTGAGAAGCCTCGGGCTAGGGGGTGTAGTGTAAAAATTAGAGCCAGACCTTTCAGGAGAGAAACTAGCAAACACCTATTCATGCAAAGGGTGGTAGAAGTCTGGAACTCTCTTCCACAAATGGCAATCGATGCGAGATCAACTGTTAATTTTAAAAATGAGACGGATAGATTTTTGGTATCCAACGGTATTAAGGGATATGGGGCAAAGGTGGGCAGATGAAATTAGGTCACAGATCAGCCAATATCTATCTCAGTGAATGGTGGAACAAGTTCAAGGGCCTATAAACACATGACTTTTGTTCCTATGTTCCTCCCCTTTCCCCATCCCCATGTGAAGGAACCAACTCTTAGTAAATCCATTTCAACGGGCAGCAGGCACAGATAAATACAAGTCCAACCAGCAAGTAGACAGGCAATTTCATCCCAGATAACATCAACACAATTAAGGGGCGGCCTGATGAATATGCGAGAAAGAAGGGAATAGAGGTAGAGGGATACAGGACCAGGGTGGGAAGTGGTAATTAGAGTGAGAAGTGGCAGGAGTATAAGCACCAGCTTAGAACTGGAGGGCCAAATGGTCTGGTTCCGTGCTGGAAATTCTGTGTATACTAGAGTTAAGATGATCCAAATCTTATCTGAAATCTACAGAGCTCTTTCAAGCAAGACTCCTTAGATAGTAATCAGAAGCAAGAACTGCAAGCATTGCTTTCTCCATGCCTAATCAGCAGGCAGCTTAATTGCTGGCTTTACTCACTAGGCTAGTGTATCTAAGATAAGGTTCGCAAGCTCTTACTGCTGGGCCTACACAGCCCTGGATTCATTACTTTCTGCTGCTTTCCCCCCTAAACATATCCTCTTAATAGCTGCCATATTTACATCCATGGGCTGCAGGATTGGAAAAGACAACTCCTCCACTGGTGGATATAAATCAATGCAGGAACAGCCACCCCGTAGCAAGGAGGGAGCAGCAGCCCGGCACCAATGAGGTGCAATCTTGACCAATTCTTGACACCCACAAAGCTCAAAACACTGGACTAACAGGAGAAAAAGTAGTGAGTGTAAAATGGGAGCAAAAGGTACCAACAAATTTCAGGGGTCAATGCCCCCCATTCCAAGGAGACCTAAAAAAAAAGAGACATCTGAACCCCTATTGGGTAAGGCGATTTGCCAGGCATCTCTGATGGTTGTTTAAAATTGGTCTTTAGCCCTTATGTGTACAAATGAGGTTCCTAAGACCTGTTTCAGGCTCCCTCTGTTAAGTTGGTCAGAGCTGAGCAAAGCTAACCCTCAGCAACCTTCAGGCCCACAACAATCCTAAGGGCTGCTGTTGGTCCAAGATGACCCCATCCCCTCAGTTATATTCCCTGTACATCCTCCTGAAATGGGCAAACCGCCTCAGGATCATGATAGACAAATGATTGAAAGGAGGCCCAAGACCCAATCCTGGGTGGGTCTCAAGCCTTGATCTGTGAGCCACTGGTTATGTACTCAAACAATGGTCATAACTAATTTCCATCCCAGTAAGTTGGACGAATGGGAAATGCAGGGGGTTACACGGATAAACCGTGATAAAAATAATTTAAGTGGCAAATAACAGGAGGAATTTCTATAGCGTGTCTTGGACCACTTTCTACATCAATGCGTTTCAGTATAATGAAACAGGGCCAGGCTGGATTTAGGGAATGAAATGGGACAAGTAGCAGGGGGAACAGCTCGAAAATAACAAGCAGAATATGACTGGATTCAATATAAAAACTGAGGTGGTGAATGAAGATAAAGGTACTAGGCTGGAAAAACAATCCAATTTCATATAAATAAATAGGGAACGAGCCTAGATAAATTAGGAAGACAAAAATTGGCAAAGATGATTGAACTAGTTCCTCCAAGAAGGAAGAGGAGGTGCAACAAAGGCTGAGTAGAGAAATATGAGTTTCAAATAAACCATCACAAATGTAGCTATAATAATACAAAATAAAGTCAAACAGAAAACCTAAGAAGAAATATGGAGAAATACTGTCAGGGAACATAGAGGGAAACAGGAATAGAGTCATCGAGTCATACAGCACAGAATCAGGCCCTTCGGCCCATCATATCCATGCCAGCCATCAAGCATCTAACTATTCTAATCCCATTTTCCAGCACTTGGCCCGTAGCCTTGTACGCTACGGCATTTCAAGTGCTCATCTAAATATTTCTTAAATGTCGTGATGATTCCTGCCTCTACCACCTCTTCTGGCAGTGCGTTCCAGATTCCAACCACCCTCTGGGCGAAAATTTTTTTCCGCAAATCCCCTCTAAACCTCCTGCCCCTTACCTTAAATCTATTCAAAAACACGAAGTTTAGTTTAGTTTAGAGATACAGCACTGAAACAAGCCCTTCGGCCCACCGAGTCTGTGCCGACCATCAACCATCCATTTTATACTAATCCTACACTAATTCCACATTACTACCCCATCCCCACCTGTCTCTATATTTCCCTACCACCTACCTATACCAGGGGCAATTTATAAAGGCCAATTAACCTATCAACCAGCAAGCCTTTGGCATGTGGGAGGAAACCCACGCAGACACAGGGAGAACTTGCAAACTCCACACAGGCAGTCCCCAGAATTGAACCAGGGTCGCTGGAGCTGTGAGGCTGTGGTGCTAACCACTGCGCCACTGTGCAAAGAGTAAGTTAAAAAAAAAGAGCTGATTTGAGGTACATACATATAGCCGTACAAATTAGGACGAGGAGGCCATTTGGCCCCTCAAGCCTGCTCCGCCATTTGATAAGATCATCGCTGATCTGATTTGTGTAAAGGATGAATGAATGGTGCAGTCTCTAATTGAGCTCTATCTCATTTTCACCAAACAATAGTGGGAATGTTTAGGTGTAAGAATTAAGTGGAGCACTCCGATAACGATAGGTAGCAACTTGCACCTTGAAAGTAGAAAACAAGACACCACAAAAGAGCTGACACTAAGCCAAAAATAGATCTTCGGTCAAGTGACCGAAAGCTTATTTAATGAGGTGGGTTTTATAGAGAGGCTTAAATGGAGGAAAGACAGAGAGGGGTTTAGGGAAGGAATTCCAGAGCTAGAGGTCTAGATGGCTGACGGCACCACCGCCAGCACTGGGAAAAAGGAGATACACAAGATACCAGAGTCAGGAAAACCAAAAATGGAGAGG
The DNA here is from genome assembly GCF_036365525.1 of Heterodontus francisci. Lineage (NCBI taxonomy): Eukaryota > Metazoa > Chordata > Chondrichthyes > Heterodontiformes > Heterodontidae > Heterodontus > Heterodontus francisci. The sequence continues at coordinate 11,366,080 of NC_090390.1, read as the reverse complement.
TTGTAGGGTTGGAGGATATTAGAGATGGGGTGGGATAAGGCCATGAAGGGATTTCACAACACAAGAAATAGGAATAGACCACATAGCACCTCCAGCCTGCTCCACCATTCAGTACGATCATGGCTGATCTTAGGCTTTAATTCTACTTTCCCGCCCGCTCACCATATTCCTGGATTCCCTGAGACAATCTGTCTATCCCAACCTTAAATGCATTCAACAAGGAGCATCCAAAACCCTCTGGTGTAGAGAATTCCAAAGATTCACAACCCCTTAAGTGAAGTAATTTCTCATCTCAGTCCTAAATGATCGGCACCTTATCCTGAGACTGTGCCCCCATGTTTTAGTACTGCACACAGTACTCCAGATGTGGTCTCAGCAAAACCCTGTACAATTGTATTAAGACTTCTTCATTCCTGTACTCCAATCCCCTTGCAATAAAGACCAACATGCCATCTGCCTTCCTAATTGCTTGCTGTACCTGCATGCTAACTTTCTGCACACCCAAGTCTCTTTGAACATCAACACTTACAAGTTTCACACCTTTTAAAAAAAATTCTGCTTTTTTTATTCTTACAATTAAAGTGCACAACTTCACACTTTCCTACGTTATACTCCATCTGCCAACTCGTTGCCCACTCACTAAACCTGTCTATATCTCTTTGCAGCCTCTCTGTGTCCTCTCCACCTACCTTTGTAACATCAACAAACTTAGATACATTACTGTCTGTCTCGTTATCCAAGTTATTAAGTTTTTTTATTCACTCATGGGATGTGGGCATCGCTGGCTAGGCCAGCATTTATTGCCCATCCCTATATAGAGATTGTAAATAGCTGAGGCCCCCGCACTGATCCTTGCGGCATTTCACTATTTACAGCCTGCCAACTTGAAAATGCCCCATTTATGCCCACTCTTTGCTTCCTGTCCTTTAACCAATCCTCTATCCATGCTAATATATTACCCCCAACTCCATGAGCCCTTATCTCACCTATTAACCTTTTTTGTGTGGCCCCTCATCAAATGCCTTTTGAAAATCAAAGTATACTACACCTACTGGCTCCACTTTATCTCATTACAAACTCAAAAAAACTAATAAATTTGTTGAACAGGATTTCCTTTTTGTAAAACCATGCTGACCTGTTCTAGTCATACTGTGCATTGTTAAGACTTGCTTAACAATAGATTTCCAGCATTTTCCCAACGATTGATGTTAGAACCATAGAAAGGTTACGGCACAGAAAGAGGCCATTCAGCCTATCGTGTCTGCATCAGCTGAAAAAACTAGCCACCCATTCTAATCCAACCTTCCAGCACCTGGTCCATAGCCTTGCAGGTTACAACATTTCAGGTGCAGGTCCAGGTACCTTTTAAATTACTTGAGGGTTTCTGCCTCCACCGGGCAGCGAATTCCAGACACCCATCACCCTCTGGGTGAAAAAGATTTTCCTTATGTTTCCTCCAATCCTTCTACCAATCACCTTAAACCTGTGCCCCCTAGTAACTGACCTCTCCGCTAGGGGAAACAGGTCCTTCCTATCTACTCTATCTCGACCAGTCATAATTTTGTACACCTCAATTAAGTCAGCCCTTGGCCTCCTTTGTTTTAAGGAAAACAATCCTAGCCTATCCAATCTTTCCTCATAATTGCAATTTTCCAGCCCTGGCAACATTCTTGAAAATCACCTCTGTACTCTCTCCAGAGCAATTACGTCCTTCCTCTAATATGACCAGAATTGTACAGAACACACCAGCTGTGGCCTAACCAGCATTTTATATAGTTCCAACATTACATCCCTGCTTTTGTATTCCATACCTCAGCCAATAAAGGAAAGCATTCCATACACCACCTTCACCACTTTATCTACCTGTCCTGTCACCTTCAGGGACCTGTGTACATGCAATCCAAGGTCTCTCACTTCTTCTACCCCTCTCAATATCTTTCGGTTTATTGTGTATTCCCTTGCTTTGTTTGCCCTCCCCAAGTGCATTACCTCACACTTCTCCGGACTGAATTCCAATTGCCAATTTTCCACCCACTCAACCAAACCACTGATATCATTCTGGAGATACAGAATATGATCAAACAAAATAAAGAGGGCGTATGATGCATGTCAGGTGAATTGTTCAAGCGAGAACCAGGCCAAGTTCACTAAGTCGAGCGGGGAAACAAAGAAGAAAGTAAGACTGGCAAAGAGAGAATATGAGAATAGAATCGCAGTCGACATAAAAGGTAACCCAAAAATCTTCATGTAAATAGTAAGCGGGTAGTAAGAGGCGGATTAAAACTTGTTAATTCTCTAACTTTTCCCAGTTTTGGCGTAAGGTCATTGACCAGAAACATTAACTCGGTTTCTCTCTCCTCAGATGCCAAGTATTTACAGCATTCACTGTTTTTATTTTACATTTTGCTCTTGCATAGACTAGGCCTATATTCCCCTGAATTAAAAGGAATCTAACTGAGGTGTTTGAAACGATTACAGGATTGATGGGGAGAAACTGTTTCCAGTTAGTTTGGTGGGAGCAATCCTCAGCAAGAAGGCATAACATTAAATTTAGAGCTAGGCTATTCAGAGGTGAATTCAGGAAGCAATTCTTCATGCAAAGGATAGTGGAAATCTGGAAATTTGCACCCCAAAAAGCTGTTGAAGCTGGCGGTGGAGGGGTGGGGGGAGCAGCAGCAGGCATCAGTTGAAAATTTCAAAACGGAGACTGATAGATTTTTTTGTTAGGCAAGGGCATTAAGTATTACAGAACCATGGCAAGTAGATGACATTAAGATACAGATCAGCCATGCCTTAACTGAATGGCAGAACAGGCCTGAGAAGCTGAATAGCCAACTCCTGTTCTTATATTTCTACAATGTAAACTAGTATGAGCAACAATTTAGTGGGTAAGATTTAGATTTAGAGATACAGCACTGAAATTTAGTGGGTAAGGATTCATGGATGCGCAATGTGAGTGCCATGGACAGAATGAGCTCAGAGGGCAAGATGCAACTGAAATTAAGGATATGGAAATTAATATGGAAAAGTTGGTGGAACTGAAAATGAAAAGTAGCCTTGTCAGTTGTGCCTCAGTTGGTAACACTCTCGCCCGAGTCAGAGAGTTGTGGGTTCAAGACGCACTCCCGGGCTTGAGGACAAAAATCAAAGCTGACACTCCAGTGCAGTAATGAAGGAGTGCCGTCTTTCAGATGAAATGTTAAACAGAGGCCCTGACTGCCCTCTCAGGTGGACTTAAAAGATCCTATGGCACTATTTCGAAGAAGAGCAGGAGAGTTATCCTCAGTGTCCCGACCAATACTTATCCCTCAACTAACACCACAACAACAGATTATCTGGTCATAACACATTGCTGTTTGTGGGAGCTTGCTGTGCACAAATTGGCTTCCGCATTTCCTACATTACAACAGTGACTACATTTCAAAAATACTTGATTGCCTGTAAAGCAATTTGGGACATACTGTGAAAGGCGCTATGTCAATGCAATTTTTTAAAAAAGAAAACACTTCCAGCCCTGATGGTTGCATCTTGGGATACTGAAGTATGATAGATAGGAAACAGCAGAGGCTCTGACAACAATCTTTCAAAGTTCCTGAAAGTTGCATCAGGGACTGGGGGAATAACAGCATAAGACTTTTGTTCTAAAATGGACAAAGGGATAAACCAAAGAACTGTATACCAGATAGCCTAACATCCCTTGTGTCCATAATAGTGTAAAATTAATACTCAAGTCCTTAATTAACTTAGAAGGACATGGATTCCCTATGAACAGTCAGCACTGATTTGGAAAAGTCATGTCTGACAAATTGAAGAGCTCTCTGATGAAATCATGTATTTAGAAAGGACATGCACTTAATTTTTAAAAGGTATTTGATAAAGTGCAATGCAGGAGCTTGTTGATAAAATGAAGACATGATATTAGAGGGAGCACAGCAGCATTGAAAGGAAGCTAGTTTCAAGGACAAAAAACAGCTAACAGTGGGTAGGGGTACTTTCTTTCTCTCTCTCTCTATCTATCTAGTGAGAGTCGGCACCTTTCGGAAGTGTACCCCACTGAGAGTTGGCACCTTCAGGAACAGTACCCCATAATACTGAGTCACATACCTGACTTCTGTGCTCCACTGAATTAGATTCTCTCCCAGTTTTAAGCTCCAAAGGCATGACTTTAGTCTGCGTCCTGGACTGGCGGTGAATTTTAACATGGGCTGTTACATCAATCTTGCCTTTTAAGCCAAACCTCGGGGACCAAATATTCTCTTCAATGTCTTCAATATCAAGCACTGTGATGCCACACAGAGATTCTGGTCTGTTCAGGCCTCGCTCACTGGGGCTAGGAAAAATATTCAAGTAAATTATATCAGACTTAGGATTGCAATAGTAAGCCAGCAGGTGGAGACGGGGGCGCCAATGGGGGGAGCGAATGCACGAGTCGGACTGCGGGGGAAAGGTAGGGAGAGAGAGGTGGTTAGGTGTCGGTGAGATGGAAAGTGGCTGAGTTAACAAAGATTCTCACAGCACGTGATTACATTTAGAAACATGAGAAACAGATACTGAAGAAAATTATTTTCTCATGAGTATCCTATCCCTAGAACTCAGCTGCACTTTGCATCCCTCGGCACCACTAACTCATAATAATGGTGTTTGAGGAAGGGTGATCTTGCTTATAATTCACTCTTTAAATTTGCAGGGTTTATAGTATTAAGCAGACAATAATAATTAGCAATGATTATACATACACCTAACATACATGCATGCATATGACAGACATTCCCTTTTGCAGAACTTGTTACCAACTATTTACAGCTCTAACTAGAATGTCTTTTAATTAGGTCCGCTGTCTAAACTGACCACAGCTTTAAGATGTATTTAAATTGATTTATGCTACCTTACTGAACAGAAAAACCTAAAAGCTAATATTACTACAAAATAAAGAGAAATCAATGGCAACACAACATTCGTAGATGTCAAAACAATCAGATCAATCCTTTCCTTACATCGAGGGTCACATCTTCCAATAACTTTCACTCTATTTCTCTGCTGTGTCCAATGCTCACCAGCTAATAACTGTTGTGCACCTTAGGTAGGGGTATGTAGCCAAAAACCAAAGATGGGAAAAGGTCATTAGACTGCGAGTATCAACATCAGCAGAAACCTATTGAGTTGGATGGCCTGTTTCTGCAATTTCAGTTATGCGCACCTTGCTTGCTCAATGTACCAACCTGTATACCAAGTGTAATAGATATGAAACACCACGTACAGTTTAAGCTGCAACTGCTGTATGCCAGATTGAGCAGAATTGTCCATGAAATCTTGAGCCCAGGTCACCAACGACGGGAGGTATTCTTCTACTGCTTGCATCATATCTGCTTGACTCAGATTCAAGCTGTACCTGCATTTCAAAAACAGCTCAAGATCAAGATTATTCCGAAGACTTGCTGAAGCGGGCTCCTTCATGGATCAATAAGTTTATCCATTGAATATTTCCCGAGGGATCAATAGGGGCATTACTTCTGGTCTCAGTTCTCGTGTTATGGGGGTAAATTAGTGAGGATTTTAACTCCTGAATGCCATGCAGTAGCACAGATAGGCTACAATTAGGCTCATCCTAGATTGCCTCCACAGTCAAATAGCTTGCCATTTATGAAGCACACTTGTAGAAAAACAACTCCAGGTACTTTGCGAGGGAGAGGGGTGGGGTGGTGGGGCGCTACTATATAACCCATTTTTCAGTTCATAGCAAAGCAACAGCAAAATACTCAAGAAGAAAAGGTGGGTCCTCAAAGGTAATGGATTATTACCTGAGCCACTTGCAAATTGGCATAGGGAAAATAATATTAGAGAAATGAATGCGCAGCTCAAAGACTGGTGTGGAAGAAGTGGGTTCCGACTTGTGGGGCACTGGCAGCAGTACTGGGGAAATGGGTGGCTGTACCGTTGGGACGGTCTACACCTGAACCGCGCTAGGGCTGGTCTTCTAACGAGCCGCATAACTAGGGAAGTAGAGAGGGTTTTAAACTGAATGGGGGGCAAGGGATCAAACTTGGGAAGATATGGTAAATCAAGGAGTAGGGATAAGGCAAGAGAGAAAGGTATTAATATGAGAAATGATAGACTGTGACAGGAAGGTACAGAGCATACAAATCTAAGAGTAGATCAACAAATAAGGCTGGAGGTTACAAAAATGATAAAAGACAAAACTAAAGGCTCTGAATCTGAATACACGTAGCATTTGAAACAAAACAGATGAACTGAGTGCAAATAGAAATAAATAAGTACGATCTGATAGCCATGATAGAGACATGGCTGCAGGATGACATAGATTGGGGCCTGGATATTGAAGGGTACATGACATTTAGGAAAGACAGGAAGCTAGGTAAAGGTGAAGGGGTGGCTCTGTTAATTAATGATGGTATTAGCTCAATAGGGAGGGATGACCTAAGTTCAGGAAACCAGGATGTAGAAGCAGTAGAGATATCATAAAGGCAAGCAGTCACTTGTGGGAATGGTGTACATTAACCACACTGTAGGATGGGGTATAAAGGAAGAAATAATGGCAGCTTGTCAGAAAGGTACGGCAATAACCATGGGGGATTTTAACCTACATATAGACTGGAAAAAATCAGGTGGGCAGTGGTAGCCTAGATGAAGAGTACATAGAATGCTTTTGGGATATGTTGTTGGAACAGTACATTCCGGAGCCAACCAGAGAGCAGGCTATACTAGACCTGGTATTGTGCAACAAGATAGGATTAATTCATGACATCATAGTGAAGGCGCCCCTAGGCAGCAGTGATCATATGATTGAATTTTACATTCAGTTTCAGGGAGAAGAGTGGGTCTAAGACTAGTATTTTAAACTTAAATAAGGGCAATTATGAGGGCATGAAAGCAGAGCTAGCTAAAGTGAACTGGCAAATTAGGTGAAGGGATAGGTCAACAGAGATGGAGGCACTTAAGGAGATATTTCAGAATACACTGAATAGATACATTTCAACGAGAAAGAAAAATTCCAAGGGGAGGACCCACCATCCATGGTTAATGAAAAAAATTAAAGATAGTATCAAACTTAAAGAAAAAGCCCATATTTACGCAAAGATGGGAGGCAAGTATGAAGATTGGACACAATATAAAAAACAGCAAAGAATGACTAAGATTGACAAGGAAGGTAAAATTAGAGTACGAGAGAAAGCTAGCTAGAAATATAAAGACAGATAGTAAGAGTCTCTATAGATATTTAAAAAAGAAAAGACTTAACAAAGTGAGTGTTGGTCCTATAGAAAGTGAGTCTCGGGAATTAATAACAGATAATGGATAATAAGGAGATGGCAGACGAATTGAACAGATATTCTGCATCGGTCTTCACTATTGAGGATACAAGTAACATCTCAGTATTAGCTGTAAATCAGGAAATGGAAGGGAGGGAGGAACTCAAGAAAATTACAATCACCAGGGAAGTGGTACTGAACAAATTGTTGGAGTTGCAGGCTAACAAGTCCCCGGGTCCTGATGGACTACATCCTAGGGTCTTAAAAGAAGTGGCTAGTGAGATAGCTGATGCGTTGGCTTGAATTTTCCAAAATTCCTGAGATTTGGGGACAATTCCATTAGATTGGAAAATAGCGAACGGAACTCCTTTAATCAAAAAGGGAGGCAGACAGAAAGCAGGAAACTGCAGGCCAGTTAGCTTAACATCTGTCTTGTGGAAAATGTTAGAAGCTATTATTAAATATGTTATAGCAGGACTTTTAGAACAATTCAAGTTAATCAGGCGAAGTCAACATGGTCTTGTGAAAGGGAAATCATGTTTAACCAATTTATTGGAGTTCTTTGAAGTGACATGCTGTGGATAAAGGGGAACTGGTGAATGTACTGTACTTGTATTTCTAGAAGGCATTTGGTAAGGTGCATCAAAGGTTATTGCAAAAAATAAAAGCTCATGGTGTAGAGGGTAACATATTGGCATGGATAGAAGACTGGCTAGCTAACAGGAGAGAGAGAGTAGGCATAAATGGCAAGATGTAATGAGTGGTGTGCCACAGGGATCTGTGCAGGGGCCTCAACTTTTTACAATTATATAACTTACTTAGATGAAGGGACCAAAGGTATGGTTGCTAAATTTGCTGATGACACAAAGATTGGTAGGAAAGTAACCTGTGAAGACGACATCGGGAGGCTACAAAGGGATATAGATAGGTTAAGTAAGTGGGCAAAGATCTGGCAAATGGAGTATAATGTGGGAAAATGTGAAATTGTCCATTTTGGCAGGAATAAAAAGAATCACATTCTCTAAATGGGGAGAGATTGTGGAGCTCTGAGATGCAGAGGGATCTGGGTGTCCTAATGCATGAATCGCAACAGATTAGTATGCAGGTACAGCAAGTAATTAGGAAAGCTCATAGACTGCAAGGGGAACTGAATACAAAAGTAGAGAGGTTATGCTTCAGTTATACAGGGCACTGATGAGACCACATCTGGTGTACTGTGTACAGTACTGGTCTCCTTATTTAAGGAAGGATGTAAAAGCATTGGAAGCAGTTCAGAGAAGGTTTACCTACTAATACCTGGAACGGGCAGGCTATCTTATGAGGAAAGATTGGACAGGCTAGCCTTGTATCCACTGGAATTTAGAAAAGAGGCGACTTAATTGAAACATGTAAGATTCTGAGGGGCCTTGACAGGGTGGATGTGGAAAGGATGTTCCCTCTTGTGGAAGAATCTAGAACTAGGTTTCGCTGTTTAAAATAAGGGGTCGCCCATTTAAGACTGATGAGGAGAAATTTTTCTCTCAGAGGGTTGAGAATCTTTGGAATTCTCTTCCTCAAAAGGCGGTGGAAGCAGAGTCTTTGAATATTTTTGTAAGGCAGGGATAGATGGATACTTGATAAAGTAGGACGGCACAGTGGTGCAGTGATCAGCACCGCAGCCTAATAGCTCTAGCGACCCGGGTTCGATTCTGGGTACTGCCTGTGCAGAGTTTGCAAGTTCTCCCTGTGACTGCGTGGGTTTTCGCCGGGTGCTCCGGTTTCCTCCCACAGCCAAAGACTTGCAGGTTGATAGGTAAATTGGCTATTATAAATTGCCCCTGGTATAGGTAGGGGAATTGAGGGAAGGTGGGGATGTGAGAGGGCAATGGGATTAATGTGGGATTAGTATAAATGGGTGGTTGATGGTCGGCACAGACTCGGTGGGCCGTACGGCCTGTTTCAGTGCTGTATCGCTAAATAAAATAAATAAACAAACAAGGTGGTGAAAGGTTATCGGGGGTAGGTAAGAATGTGGAGTAAACGGTTCAGCCAGGAACTTATTGCCGGAGCAAGCTGGAGGGGCCAAGTTGCTCTTAATTTGTATGTTCAAGACTAGGCAAAGAAAAATATTCAATGTTCTAATGTGAATGCAGTCCTTGAATACTTGTTCCTCTGGGACTGCATTCACATTGAACACTGGTCAAACTGACATTTCATGTCCTATTCATCCTCTCAATAAAAGGAAAATCATGTTAAGATGGAACGATATGCCAGTTTCCACAGAACGAAATAACCTGGGGGATGTGGGGGGCGCGAAGAAAAGACTTGCTCTTTCATAGCGCTTTTCACGACCACCAGACATCTCAAAGCACTTTACAGCCAATGAAGTACTTTTGAAATGTTGGAATGTGGAAACTTTTACACACAGCAAGCTCTCACAAAAAGCAATAATGACCAGATAATCTAGTTTCGTGATGTTGATTGGGGATTATTATTGGCCAGGACACTGGGAATAACTTCCCTGCTCTTGTTTGAACTAGCTTTTACACCCACCACAGCAGGCAGAAGGAGCCTCGGTTTAATGTCTCATCCGAAAGAACGCACCTCTGACAGTGCAGAACCCTCTCAGTACTGCACTGGAGTGTCAGCCTTGAATTTTGTGCTCAGGTCCTGGAGTGGGACTTGAACCTGGAACCTTGTGACTCAGAGGCGAGAGCATAATACACAAATATTTAACTACATCTTTAATCCTTTACTGTCCTGTATCCCTCCTCCTGTCTGACCATAAACCTCAGGGTCACGTTAAGAAATTGGGAGATCGCTGTGTGAGAGAAACACAAAAGGACCCGAGCAAGGCACTGCGGCCTTCAAATAGTCACGCCCAGAGCACCCGAACCCAATGAAAGTCAGTCCCACACCTTCCTTACTCATCCATCACCAAAATACTAAAATCTACATGCAGAGAGCTACAGGAAGGGGAAAGGGTGCAGAGCAACTGGGGTTGGGGTGCAGGCGGACAGAGACCAGGGGTGGGGGGGGGGGGGGGGGCGGAGCGAGAAAGATCACTCCTGACAGATGGACATATATCTGGAATACTCTGCATCATAACAATCCTAAAAGATTCTACAAGTATATTAAGAGTAAAAGGATAACTAGGGAGAGAGTAGGTCCCCTTAAGGATCAGTGTGGCAATCTACGTGTGGAGCCACGGGAAATGGGCGAGGTCTTAAATGAATATTTCTCGTCCGTATTTACCGTGGAGAAGGTCATGGAAGCTAGTGAGTTCAAGGGAGGGAACACCAATATCCTGGAGCATATCAACATTACAAAGGAGGTGGTGTTGGAGGTTTTGAAGCGCATTAAGTTGGATAAATCCCCAGGGCCTGACCACTTGTATCCTAGGATGCTATGGGAAGCAAGGGATGAGATTGCTGGGGCCCTGGCACAGATTTTTGTATCATCGTTTGCCACGGGTGAGGTACCAGAAGACTGGAGGATAGCTAATGTTGTGCCTTTATTTAAGAAGGGCAGCAGGGATAAACCAGGGAACTACAGGCCGGTGAGCCTTACATCAGTAGTGGGAAAGTTATTGGAAGGGATTCGGAGAGACAGGATTCATATGCATCTGGATAGGCATGGTCTGATTAGGAATAGTCAGCATGGCTTTGTGCTGACTTTGTGGGAAATCATGTCTCACGAATTTGATTGAGTTTTTCGAGGAGGTGACCAAGAAGATTGACAAGGGCAGGGCGATGGACGTTGTCTACATGGACTTTAGCAAGGCCTTTGACAAGGTCCCGCATGGTAGGCCGGTCCACAAGGTCTGAACACATGGGATCCAGGGTGAACTAGCAAACCGGATACAAAATTGGCTTGGTGATAGGAGGCAGAGGGTGGTAGTGGAGGGTTGTTTTTCAGATTGGAGGCCAGTAACCAGTGCTGTGCCGCAGGGATCTGTGCTGGGCCCTCTGTTGTTTGTCATAAATATTAATGACTTGGATGTGAATGTAAGGGGCATGATTAGTAAGTTTGCAGATGACTCCAAAATTGGTGGTATAGTGGACAGTGAAGAAGGTTGTCTAAGGTTACAACAGGATATAGATCAACTGGGAAAGTGGGCAAGGGAGTGGCAAATGGAATTTAATGCAGACAAGTGTGAAGTGATGCATTTTGGGAAGTTAAACCAGGGCAGGACACAGAGTGAATGGCAGGGCCCTGGGGAGAGTTCTTGAGCAGAGAGACCCTGGCGTGCAAGTACATAGCTCCCTGAAAGTGGAAACACAGGTAGACAGGGTGGTGAAGGCGGCGTACGGCATGCTTGCCTTCATCGGCCGAGGCATTGAGTACAAGAGTTGGGACGTCATGTTACAGTTGTACATAACGTTGGTTAGGCCGCATTTGGAGTACTGTGTGCAGTTCTGGTCGCCGCACGACAGGAAAGATGTGATTAAGCTAGAGAGCGTGCAGAAAAGATTCACAAGGATGTTGCCTGGTTTGGAGGGCTTGAGTTATAAAGAGAGATTGGATAGGCTGGGTCTGTTTACCCTGGAGCGAAGGAGGCTGAGAGGGGACATGACAGAGGTATATAGAATTATGAGAGGCAGAGATAGGGTGGATAGCCAGAGTCTATTTCCCATGGTAGGGATGACTAAAACTAGAGGGCATAGATTTAAGGTGAGAGGGAGGAGGTTTAAAGGGGATCAAAGGGGTACATTTTTCACACAAAGAATAGTGGGTATCTCGAATGAGTTGCCTGAGGAGGTGGCGGAGGCAGGAACAATAGCGACATTTAAGAGGCATCTGGACGGGTACTTGAATGAGCAAGGTATAGAGGGATATGGAATTAATGCAAGCAGGTGGGATTAGTATAGATAGGCATTATGGTCGGCATTGATGCAGTGGGCCGAAGGGCCTGTTTCTATGCTGTACGACTCTATGACGACATCAAGAGTGCGAGCAGAGACTGAGTATTCATGCAAGCAAAAACAATGCCAGGTATGTTTTTTTAATATAATTTTTTTTTTAATTCATTCATGGGATGTAGGCGCCGCTGGCCAGGCCAGCCTTTATTGCCCATCCCTAATTGCCCTCGAGAAGGTGGTGGTGAGCTGCCTTTTTGAACCGTTGCAGTCCATTTGGGGTAGGTACACCCACAGTGCTGTTAGGAAGGGAGTTCCAGGATTTTGACCCAGCGACAGTGAAGGAACGGCAATATAGTTCCAAGTCAGGATGGTGTGTGACTTGGAGGGGAACTTGCAGGTGGTGGTGTTCCCATGCATTTGCTGCCCTTGTCCTTCTAGTTGGTAGAGGTTGCGGGTTTGGAAGGTGCTGTCAAAGGAGCTTGGTGCATTGTTGCAGTGCATCTTGTAGATGGTACACACTGCTGCCACTGTACGTCAGTGGTGGAGGGAGTGAATGTTTGTAGATGGGGAGCCAATCAAGCGGGCTGCTTTGTCCTGGATGGTGTCGAGCTTCTTGACACTCCCTGACACTCCCTGACACTCCCTGACACTCCCTGACACTCCCTGACACACTCAGGCACCCATCCAGGCAAGTGGAGAGTATTCCATCACACTCCTGACTTGCAGATGGTGGACAGGCTTTGGAGAGTCAGGAGGTGAGTTAGTCACAGCAGGATTCCTAGCCTCTGACCTGCTCTTGTAGCCACGGTATTTATATGGCTACTCCAGTTCAGTTTCTGGTCAATGGTAGCCCCTAGAATTAGAATTAGAACATTACAGCGCAGTACAGGTCCTTCGGCCCTCGATGTTGCGCCGACCTGTGAAACCATCTGACCTACACTATTCCATTTTCATCCATATGTCTATCCAATGACCACTTAAATGCCCTTAAAGTTGGCGAGTCTACTACTGTTGCAGGCAGGGCGTTCCACGGCCCTACTACTCTGAGTAAAGAGACAACCTCTGACATCTGTCCTATATCTATCACCCCTCAACTTAAAGCTATGTCCCCTCGTGTTTGCCATCACCATCCGAGGAAAAAGACTCTCACTATCCACCCTATCTAACCCTCTGATTATCTTATATGTCTCTATTAAGTCACCTCTCCTTCTCTCCAACGAAAACAACCTCAAGTCCCTCAGCCTTTCCTCGTAAGACCGTCCCTCCATACCAGGCAGCATCCTAGTAAATCTCCTCTGCACCCTTTCCAAAGCTTCCACATCCTTCCTATAATACGGTGACCAGAACTGCACGCAATACTCCAGGTGCGGTCTCACCAGAGTTTTGTACAGCTGCAGCATGACCTCGTGGCTCCGAAACTCGATCCCCCTACTAATAAAAGCTAACACACCATATGCCATCTTAACAGCCCTATTAACCTGGGTAGCAACTTTCAGGGATTTATGTACCTGGACACCAAGATCTCTCTGTTCATCTACACTACCAAGATCTTCCCATTAGCCCAGTACTCTGCATTCCTGTTACTCCTTCCAAAGTGAATCACCTCACACTTTTCCGCATTATACTCCATTTGCCATCTCTCAGCCCAGCTCTGCAGCCTATCTATGTCCCTCTGTACCCTACAACATCCTTCGGCACTATCCACAACTCCACCGACCTTCGTGTCATCCGCAAATTTACTAACCCACCCTTCTACACCCTCTTCCAGGTCATTTATAAAAATGACCAACAGCAGTGGCCCCAAAACAGATCCTTGCGGTACACCACTAGTAACTAAACTCCAGGATGAACATTTGCCATCAACCACCACCCTCTGTCTTCTTTCAGCTAGCCAATTTCTGATCAAAAGCTCTAAATCACCTTCAACCCCATACTTCCGTATTTTCTGCAATAGCCTACCGTGGGGAACCTTATCAAACGCCTTACTGAAATCCATATACACCACATCCACTGCTTTACCCTCATCCACCTGTTTGGTCACCTTCTCGAAAAACTCAATAAGGTTTGTGAGGCACGACCTACCCTTCACAAAACTGTGCTGACTATCGCTAATGAACTTATTCTTTTCAAGATGATTATAAATCCTGTCTCTTATAACCTTTTCCAACATTTTACCCACAACCGAAGTAAGGCTCACAGGTTTATAATTACCCGGGCTGTCTCTACTCCCCTTCTTGAACAAGGGGACAACATTTGCTATCCTCCAGTCTTCCGGCACTATTCCTGTCGACAATGACGACATAAAGATCAAGGACAAAGGCTCTGCAATCTCCTCCCTGGCTTCCCAGAGAATCCTAGGAAAAATCCCATCTGGCCCAGGGGACTTATCTATTTTCACACTTTCCAAAATTGCTAACACCTCCTCCCTGTGAACCTCAATCCCATCGAGCCTAGTAGTCTGAATCTCAGCATTCTCCTCGACAACATTTTCTTTCTCTACTGTAAATACTGACGAAAAATATTCATTTAACGCTTCCCCTATCTCCTCTGATTCCACACACAACTTCCCACTACTATCCTTGATTGGCCCTAATCTAACTCTAGTCATTCTTTTATTCCCGATATACCTATAGAAAGCCTTAGGGTTTTCCTTGATCCTATCCGCCAATGACTTCTCGTGTCCTCTCCTTGCTCTTCTTAGCTCTCCCTTTAGATCCTTCCCGGCTAGCTTGTAACTCTCAAGCGCCCTAACTGAGCCTTCACGTCTCATCCTAACATAAGCCTTCTTCTTCCTCTTGACAAGCGCTTCAACCTCTTTAGTAAACCACGGCTCCCTCACTCGACAACTTCCTCCCTGCCTGACAGGTACATACCTATCAAGGACACGCAGTAGCTGCTCCTTGAATAAGCTCCACATTTCAATTGTGCCCATCCCCTGCAGTTTCCTTCCCCATCCTACGCATCCTAAATCTTGCCTAATCGCATCATAATTTCCTTTCCCCCAGCTATAATTCTTGCCCTGCGGTATATACCTGTCCCTGCCCATCGCTAAGGTAAACCTAACCATATTGTGATCACTATCACCAAAGTGCTCACCTACATCTAAATCTAACACCTGGCCGGGTTCATTACCCAGTACCAAATCCAATGTGGCATCGCCCCTGGTTGGCCTGTCTACATACTGTGTCAGAAAACCCTCCTGCACACACTGGACAAAAACTGACCCATCTAAAGTACTCGAACTATAGTATTTCCAGTCGATATTTGGAAAGTTAAAGTCCCCCATAACAACTACCCTGTTACTCTCACCCCTGTCGAGAATCATCTTCGCTATCCTTTCCTCTACATCTCTGGAACTATTCGGAGGTCTATAGAAGACTCCCAACAGGGTGACCTCTCCTCTCCTGTTTCTAACCTCGGCCCATACTACCTCAGTAGACGAGTCCTCAAACGTCCTTTCTGTTGCTGTAATACTCTCCTTGATTAACAATGCCACACCCCCTCCTCTTTTACCATCTTCTCTGTTCTTACTGAAACATCTAAATCCCGGAACCTGCAACATCCATTCCTGCCCCTGCTCTACCCATGTCTCCGAAATGGCCACTACATCGAGATCCCAGGTACCAACCCATGCTGCAAGCTCACCCACCTTATTCCGGATGCTCCTGGCATTGAAGTAGACACACTTTAAACCAAGTTCTTGCTTGCCAGTGCCCTCTTGCGCCCTTGTAACCTTATCCCTGACCTCACTACTCTCAACATCCTGTACACTGGAACTACAATTTAGGTTCCCATTCCCCTGCTGAATTAGTTTAAACCCCCCCGAAGAGCACTAGCAAATCTCCCCCCCAGGATATTGGTACCCCTCTGGTTCAGGTGAAGACCATCCTGTTTGTAGAGGTCCCACCTACCCCAGAAAGAGCCCCAATTATCCAGGAAACCAAAACCCTCCCTCCTATACCATCCCTGCAGCCACGTGTTCAACTCCTCTCTCTCCCTATTCCTCGCTTCGCTATCACGTGGCACGGGCAACAACCCAGAGATAACAACTCTGTTTGTTCTCGCTCTAAGCTTCCACCCTAGCTCCCTGAATTTCTGCCTTAAATCCCCATCTCTCTTCCTACCTATGTCATTGGTGCCTATGTGGACCACGACTTGGGGCTGCTCCCCCTCCCCCCTAAGGATCCCAAAAACACGATCCGAGACATCACGAACCCTGGCACCTGGGAGGCAACACACCAACCGTGAGTCTCTCCCATTCCTAGGATGTTGACAGTGGGGGATTCAGCGATGGTAATGACATTGAATGTCAAGGGGAGATGGTTAGATTCTCTCAATCAGTGTTCAACATAGTGACGAGAAAGTAATCAATAAATAGTTTTCTCATTTTAAGCTTCTTCACAAAAATACACATTTGTTGTTTTGATAGTAAAATAATTTTTTGCTGCCTTTATATTTCCAAAATTGTCTCACCAGCCCCCTATGTCGGGCAAAAACTGTAACGTGGCCCACCCACATGCAAAGGTTAATCACCTTTAACCAAACAGACCAGGAACCAAACTTGGACTTCCGAGTGCACCAGCCTCATTCACTTAACCAGTGGAGGAAGCTGCACTTCACATCCTAAGGCTACAGATACAGAAACCAGTCCCAAGTTCTCCAGCTGACAAAACATGTCCACTAAAACTACAAAAAGAGAGACAAACACCGCTTACATCTCTCCCAAGTACTTTGGGGCATAGATTGTTTGAGACGTCATTTCTTCCAGTGCATTCTGTGTAAACCTGTTGCTCATTGCTGCTTTTTGAAAGATCTCATGAACTAAAGTGCCGACCAGCATCTGTCGCGTTCCCCTTTCGCAGGCCTTGAAAACAAAACAAGGAACAAAGATATCAATCAAAAAATGCATGAGGGCTTCTTACTTGGAGTTGCACACTAGCTGGTCTGCACAATACTACCAGATGTGACAACATAATAAAACTTTCCATGACTTCAAACTCTGACTGTGTAGCACAAATGTGGAGATATGCAGGTCTGTCACTGACATTACAACTGCTCATTAAGAAGTGAATTATGGTACTACAGTAACCATGACAAATCGAAATCACAAGACACAATGCAAACTGAAAACAAATTAGCTGTGAGCGATCTTAAAGCTCAATTACTGATCCAGTCTCCTCACCGTCAGCTGTCTCTCGATTCAAGAATGATGTCTACTCAAGGTCACTAGTTTCTGCCATGGGTCTTCAGGTGACTGAACAGGCAGATTCTCGACCCGCTGATCTTTGGGCACATGGGGCAGGACGTCCCATGAGGTAGTGGGATCCAGAGTGCAGGATTTCCTTCCTTTTCTTTCTTTCTCTGCTGCTGCTCTGCTTCATCATTAAGGCATTGGGCGGCACAGTGGCGCAGTGGTTAGCACCGCAGCCTCACAGCTCCAGGGACCCGGGTTCGATTCCGGGTAGTGCCTGTGTGGAGTTTGCAAGTTCTCCCTGTGTCTGCGTGGGTTTTCTCCGGGTGCTCCGGTTTCCTCCCACAAGCCAAAAGACTTGCAGGTTGATAGGTAAATTGGCCATTATAGATTGTCACTAGTATAGGTAGGTGGTAGGGAAATATAGGGACAGGTGGGGATGTTTGGTAGGAATATGGGATTAGTATAAAAATGGGTGGTCTTTGTTGCCTGCCAAAGGGGCCGAAGGGCCTGTTTCAGTGCTGTATCTCTAATCTAATCTAATCTAAATCATTTGGACTCAAAGCATGATGCAGCTTGCCATTTTGAACAATTGGAAGCAAGATCCTCCCAGTTATCACTGTCAATGCTGCCATGTTTCAAAGAGATCTTCAGAGTGTCTTTGAAGCATTTTCTCTAACACTCTTATGTGTCGCTGATACACAGTCCAGGTCTCACTACAGTACAGGAATGCGGTGACAACAACTGCTCTGTACACTAGGACTTTTGTTGACTTGCAGAGATCTTTGTTGTCAAACACTCACTGCTGTAATTTGTAGAAGGCAGAGCTGGCACAGCTGCTCCGTGTTGGATCTCATCAATGGTGGCCTTTTGAGAGAGGTGGCTGCCACCTTATGGGAACTGCTCAACATATTCAACATATGTGGGAGGTGGAATATTTGGCTGACCTGCTGTGGGTTGATATCGGAGTCTTGTTTTGGCAACATTCAAGGACAGGCCAAGTCTCTTGTATGCAGAACTGGTGCAGAGGGCACAACAACACTGCAGTCATCTGCAAACTGTAGAACATATATGTCTATGGTGGTCAGTTTAGTTTTGGCATGGAGGTGACTGAGATTGAAGAGCTTTCCATCTAGGCCGTATTTATTACTCACACCAGAGGGCAGCTGATCTTTCACGAGATACAAAGCCACTGTTCGATTGATTATAAATAGTACAGGGGCTATCACACAGCCTTTCTTGACCCCAGTATGGATTTTGGAAGCATCTGTTTCAGATCTCCCACTTAAGACTGTTGCAGTCATATCATAATGGAACAATTGCAAGATTGTGAAGAAGTTTCTTGGACAACCAAATCTTTGGAGCTCAATCCACAGAGCCTTGCTATTTACGGAGTCAAATGCTTTGGTCAGGTCAATGAATGCAATGAAGAGTTTCTGGTGTAGTTCTCGACATTTTTCCTGGATTTGGCAGGCAACAAAGACCATGTCGGAGGTGACCCAGTCTAGATCCTACGTAACTGCAAACAGCAGCTCAGTGATGACTTTCTAATCTTGGGATAAATTTATCAAAACAGGGTGTGTCCCCTAGGGTTGGGAATTTCTAAAATCTGCATTAGTGTCCAAGATGTGGAAGCATGGGGAAAGAGATAGTGTCCAAGGGTTGGGAATTTTTAGAAACATGGATATAGTGTCAAAGAATTCAGAGAATGGGTAATTCATGGTAACAGGGATAGTGTCCGGGGGTTGGGAGAATCAGGAATTTACAGAAACGGGGTAGGGTCCAACAGTTTGCAGAATGGAGAATTTTTCAAAAAAGGGATTGTGCCTAATGGTTCACAGATGTAAACTTATAGAAAAGGAATAGTGGCCATGGTTGGAAAAATCAGGAATTTTCAGACAGGGATAGCTTCTGAGGGTTGGAAATTTATAGAAACAGATAGTGACTGAGGATTGAGGAAATGGGGAATTTATAGAAACAAGGATAGCTTCCGAGGGTTCAGAGAACAGTAAATTTATAGAAACAGGGATAGTGTCAGAGAGTTCATAGATGGAAAGTTGTAGAAACAGGGATAATCATAGAGTCATACAGCATAGAAACAGGCCCTTCGGCCCTACGCGTCCATGCCGACCATAATGCCTATCAAAACTAATCCCACCTGCCTGCATTAACTCCATATCCCTCTATGCCTTGCTCATTCAAGTACCCGTCCAGATGCCTCTTAAATGTCGCTACTGTTCCTGTCTCCAGCACCTCCTCAGGCAGCTCATTCGAGATACCCACTATTCTTTGTGTGAAAAATGTACCCCTTTGATCCCATTTAAACCTCCTCCCTCTCACCTTAAATCTATGCCCTCTAGTTTTAGTCATCCCTACCATGGGAAATAGACTCTGGCTATCTACCCTATCTATGCCTCTCATAATTCTATATACCTTTATCATGTCCCCCCTCAGCCTCCTTCGCTCCAGGGAAAACAGACCCAGCCTATCCAATCTCTTTTTATAACTCAAGCCCTCCAAACCAGACAACATCCTTGTGAATCTTTTCTGCACCCTCTCTAGCTTAATCACATCTTTCCTGTAGTGCGGCGACCAGAACTGCACACAGTACTCCAAATGCGGCCTAACCAACGTTATGTACAACTGTAACATGACGTCCCAACTCTTGTACTCAATGCCTTGGCTGATGAAGGCAAGCATGCCATACGCCTTCTTCACCACCCTGTCTACCTGTGTTGCCACTTTCAGGGAACTATGTACTTGCACCCTAAGGTCTTTCTGCTCAACAACACCCCCCCAGGGCCCTGCCATTCACTGTATATTACCTGCCCTGGTTTAACTTCCCAAAATGCATCACTTCACACTTGTCTGCGTTAAATTCCATTTGCCACTCCCTTGCCCACTTTCCCAGTTGATCTATATCCTGTTGTAACCTTAGACAACCTTCTTCACTGTCCGCTATACCACCAATTTTGGTGTCATCTGCAAACTTACTAATCATGCCCCTTACATTCACATCCAAGTCATTAATATTTATGACAAACAACAGAGGGCCCAGCACCGATCCCTGCAGCACACCACTGGTCACTGGCCTCCAATCTGAAAAACAACCCTCCACTACCACCCTCTGCCTCCTATCACCAAGCCAATTTTGTATCCAGTTTGCTAGCTCACCCTGGATCCCATGTGATCGAACCTTGTGGACCAGCCTACCATGCGGGACCTTGTCAAAGGCCTTGCTAAAGTCCATGTAGCCAACGTCCATCGCCCTGCCCTCGTCAATCGCCTTGGTCACCTCCTCGAAAAACTCAACCAAATTCGTGAGACATGATTTCCCATGCACAAAGCCATGCTGACTATCCCTAATCAGACCATGCCTTTCCAGAAGCATATAAATCCTGTCTCTCCGAATCCCTTCCAATAACTTTCCCACTACTGATGTCAGGATCACCTGCCTGTCGTTCTCTGGCTTATCCCTGCTGCCCTTCTTAAATAAAGGCACAACATTAGCTATCCTCCAGTCTTCTGGTACTTCACCCGTGGCAAACGATGATACAAAAATCTGTGCCAGGGCCCCAGCAATCTCATCCCTTGCTTCCCATAGCATCCTAGGATACAAGTGGTCAGGCCCTGGGGATTTATCCAACTTAATGCTTTTCAAAACCTCCAACACCACCTCCTTTGTAATGTTGATATGCTCCAGGATATTGGTGTTCCCTCCCTTGAACTCACTAGCTTCCATGACCTTCTCCACGGTAAATACGGACGAGAAATATTCATTTTAGACCTCGCCCATTTCCCGTGGCTCCACACATAGATTGCTACACTGATCCTCAAGGGGACCTACTCTCTCCCTAGCTACCCTTTTACTCTTAATATACTTATAGAATATACTTATAGACACTGAACACAAAAGTCCGAGTGTATCAAGCCTGTGTCCTCAGTACCTTGCTCTATGGCAGCGAGGCCTGGACAACGTATGTCAGCCAAGAGCGACGTCTCAATTCATTCCATCTTCTCTGCCTCCGGAGAATACTTGGCATCAGGTGGCAGGACCGTATCTCCAACACAGAAGTCCTCGAGGCGGCCAACATCCCCAGCTTATACACACTACTGAGTCAGCGGCGCTTGAGATGGCTTGGCCATGTGAGCCACATGGAAGATGGCAGGATCCCCAAAGACACATTGTACAGCGAGCTCGCCACTGGTAACAGACCCACCGGCCGTCCATGTCTCCGCTTTAAAGACGTCTGCAAACGCGACATGAAGTCCTGTGACATTGATCACAAGTCGTGGGAGTCAGTTGCCAGCGTTCGCCAGAGCTGGCGGGCAGCCATATAGGCGGGGCTAAAGTGTGGCGAGTCGAAGAGACTTAGCAGTTGGCAGGAAAAAAGACAAAAGCGCAAGGGGAGAGCCAACTGTGTAACAGCCCCGACAAACAAATTTTTCTGCAGCACCCGTGGAACAGCCTGTCACTCTAGAATTGGCCTTTATAGCCACTCCATACACCACTGACCACCTCCAGGCGCTTACCCATTGTCTCTCGAGATAAGGAGGCCAAAGAAGAAGACTTATAGAATCAGATAGTGCTTATAGATAGTGTTCAAGAGTGGGAAATTTACAGGAATGGCGATAGTATTCAAGGATTAGAGTGGAGAAATTATAAAACAATGGTTCGGACAATGCTGAATTTATAGAAAAATTGATAGCGTCCGAGGTTGAGAGATGGAAATTTATAGAAATTGGACTGTGTCCAAAATTAGGAGAATGTGTAATTCTCAAAACAGGGAGGGTCTGAGGATTCAGAAATGGAAATTTGTAGAATCAGAAATAGTGTCTGAGAGTTGGGAAAATGGCGACTTTATACAAACAGGGATAGTGTCTGACCATTGGATGTATGCAGAATTTATAGAGCCAGGGACAGTGCCCGCAGATTAAGAGATGGAAATTTACAGAACCTGGGATACTAAGCGTGAGTTGGGTGACTATGGAATTTATAGAAACAGGGAGTATGTCCGAGGGTTGAGGCAGGAATTTATAGAACAGGAATAGGGGCTGAGGATTGGGAGAATGAGCAACTTATAAAAACAGGGAGATGGTCCCAATATTCGTAGCAACAGGGAGAGCGTCTCAGGATTGAGGTGGAATTTTATAGAAATAGATAGGGTCCAAGCCTTGGGAGAATGGGGTACTTATGGAAACAGGGATACTATCCGATGGGTGGGCAGTTATAGAAACAGGGATAGTGTATGAAAGCTGCGGGAATGGGAAAGTCATAGAAACAGGAAGCATCTGAAGCTGGGACTAGTGAAAATTTCTAGAAACAGAGATAGTAACCGAGGGTTGGGAAAACGCATTTATTGCCCATACCCAATTGTCCTCGAGAAGGTGATGGAAGATGGTGGTGAGCCGCCTTCTTGAACGGCTATAGTCCATGCGCTGTAGGTACACCTACAGTGCTATTAGGAGAGATTTTGACTCAGTGGCAGTGAAGTAACGATAATAGTCAGGATGGTGTGTGGCTTGGAGGGGAACTTGCAGGAGGTGGTGTTACCATGCATCTGCTGCTCTTGTCCTTCTAGGTCGTAGAGGTCACGGGTTTGGAAGGTGCTGTCGAAGGAGCCTTGGTGAGTTGCTATAGTGCATCTTGTAGAAGGTACACACTGCCGCCACTGTGCATTGGTGATGGAGGGAGTGAATGTTGAAGGTGATGGATGGGGTGCCAATCAAGTGGGCTGCTTTGTCCTGGATGGTGTCAAGCTTGAGTGTTGTTGGAGCTGCACCCATCCAGACAAGTGGACAGTATTTCATCATGCTCCTGTGCTTTGTCGATGGTGGACAGGCTTTGGGTAGTCAGGAGGTGAGTTACTCATCGCAGAATTCCCAGCCTCTGACTTGCTCTTGTAGCCACAGTATTATATGGCTGGTCCAGTTCAATTTCTGGTCAATGGTAGCCCATTGGGGGATTTCAGCTATGGCAATACCATTGAATGTGGGATTTGTAGCAGGGATTGTGTCCAAGGGTTGGGATAATGATGTGTGCTGGGTGTAACTGAAGTGTACAAAACTGCAGTAATGGTAATAAAGCTGGCTATTCATTGGACACTTTCTCAGAAGGATACAGGTTTGTAAATCTCACCTTAAATCTCTCTTTCAGCACAGCCCTGCGCATGCACCGGATGCTGTTTGCAACGCTAGTTCCAGAAATAAGATGGTCTGGGCTCACAACCAGGTACCCAGCTTCTCTGCTTATTATCCAGGTGTCCAAATGCTTCTCGCCTTCGACATGAACTGTATCTCCGACTTTGACTTCAACAGTATCCCTGAAATGGATTACATAGTGTCTCAAAGTATATTTAAATTCATTCAACTGCTGCAACAATTTATATTTCTATTGTGCCTTTAATTTAATAAAACATCCCAATGCACTTCACAGGAGTGCTATAAAGCAAAATTAAATACCTAGCCACAAAAGATGACTCCCGAAAGCCTGTCCACCATCTACAAAGCACAAGTCAGGAGTGTGATGCAATACTCTCCACTTGCCTGGATGGGTGCAGTTCAAACAACACTCAAGAAGCTCGACACCATCCAGGACGAAGCAGCCCACTTATATAGCAACCCATCCACCACCTTACACATTCATTCCCTCAACCACCGACGCAGAGTGGCAGCAGGGGGTATCATATACAATTTGCAACTTACTATGCCTCCTTCGATAGCAGCTTCCAAACCTGCGACCTCTACCACCTAGAAGGACAAGGGCAGTAGACGCGTGGGAACACCACCATCCACAAGTTACCCTCCATCCTGACTTTGAAATATAGAGCTGCTCCTTCACTATCGCCGAATCAAAATCCTGGAACTCCCTCCCTAACAGCACTGCGGGTGTGCCCACACCAGATGAACTGCAGCGTTTCAAGAAGGCAACTCACCATCACCATCTAAAGGACAATTAGGGATGGACAACAAATGCTGGCTTGAGCTATAACTGACACAAGTCCCACTCAAAGCTCTCAGAGCACCTCAGACTGCGAGTAAATACGACTTTACCAGTGTCACTCAAAGAAACCCACAACAAAGCAATAACCTGGTTCCATTCTTAAACTGCTTTAACTCTTCCCTTCACACCCCCAACCTTACCAATCCTACTTTGACAACACTCAAAAGGGAGTGAGAGGAATAAAATATGTTTCCTGTAGTACATCTTGTCTTATTCGTATCACCCTTTTCCCAAGAACTGTGGACAGAATGATATAGATTCAAAGTGATTTATGTAAAATGAAATAAATGCAGATAAAGGCAGTTGGACGTACAGCACTTTGAACATGTGTGAACACTGAAAGATAGCTGGGCTCTGGGGATGACCATGGTAATAATCTAAGACACAGATCTGCATTCTATGTAGTGTAATGTGCACATCTGCAACAGCGACCCATGTGCAAAGCATTTCTTGGGTTGTGGCTTGCCATCATGCGTAGTGAATCCTTTCTCACTTACACCACAGCTAGTTTTTGTGTTTTAGATTTAGATTTAGAGATACAGCACTGAAACAGGCCCTTCGGCCCACCGAGTCTGTGCCGACCATTAACCACCCATTTATACTAATCCTACACTAATCCCCTATTCCTACCACATCCTCACCTGTTGTTGGACCTCAGGTTTATCACTCAACATTTGAGCATTGGTTTGTGGAACTTTTACCACACTACATATACTCGGCGACTCGCTCTTTTCTGATCTCGATAACCTTTAGCTAGCCAGTAACAGCTTTGTTTAAAATCTGATCATGTGTCCAAGTGGTGTCTCATAGTGAGAATGTCATTTTTTTATACTCCTGGGCTGCATAGGTGTTTACCTCAGGGTTACTTACAAAATTCAAATCACTATGAATTCTCACCTATCCAGAGATGCTGATAACATTTCGGTTTTCACATTCATGATTCATCCACCAATGAAGTAAAAGCACCAGTCCTTTTCCAAGTCTCCAGGTCCACAGAATTCAAGCAGAACAAACCAGCAAACTCCCAACAGCACAAACACCATTGCCCAGGGCTGAGTGCCCATTGCCCAGAGTGAACTGCCCATGGCAGGCTGCGAGGGCCAGGGACTGTTGATACCAGTGATCTCCTGCACGGAATAGCCTAATATCCACTCAGGACTCCCACCATAGCAAGTGAGCAGCATGGGACAAAGAGAAGCAGAGCCCCAAGTGCAACACCGACCATGTCAGTGGTTTCAGCAAGTCCTCTGCAGAGCAGGACACAGACAATCTTCATGTACACAAAAGCACAAATGCTGCAGCTCCTTACCAGTCATCTTTCAGAACACACCGCTCTGTACCACTGCTGCTGCCCGGTTGGCTTGCTCTAATGGTCAAGTGTTTCTCTGGATCACCACTGGGACTGAGAACTTCATTCACTGTCACCACTTGGTACCGGCCCCTGCAGACTGTTGCACCATCACCTAAAATCTTCATACTGAAGACGGAAATAAAAAGAAAGATAATTGTGCACAGTTTTAATCACACTGGTGCAAAATATCACCCAATTCCACACATTGTGATCAGTCATCGTACTAGAACAGAAATCAGAACAGCAGCTCTCTCAATGATCTACCGGGTAAATACACCATACAGTGTAACAAAGACAAAGAACCCAAGATCCAACCCCAGACGGTGCTGAGTAAGACCATATGTTGGCTACTGCAACAGCTCTGGGCTAGGATGTTAAGGATCCCATTCCAGATCAGTATCCAGTGAGCCCTGATGGGCAGGACACACGTGCGGTCGAAGCTGTGACATCACCAAATCTGCCTGGCAGCTTGGCAGGATACTGCTAAATATGTGCAGCCCAAGGTAGCCAAACAGTATAAGAATAGAGCCTGCCCCCTGCAACAAAGTTAGAGGCCTCTCAGGGCAGTGGGAAGTCTATTTACCATAACCGTGATCCACGAAAGATAACAAGTTGGATCAACTTGAATGGGAATTTGGGATGCAAACAGATTGCATTAATTGTTCGCCATTTCACGTAATACTGTAGAAGAGTTATATAAAAATAGTCAAGGTATGTTAAAACTTGTTGAAACCCACTTGGGCCTGAATCATGTGGGGATACTGTGAGGGATTAACAGCCCTTCGTTGTGACCATATCCACAGAAAATCTGCTAACAATTACAAAATGTGACTGCCAGTCAAAACACCTACTTTACTCTCTCAGCATCTTTCAGTCTCCCCAGGGCTCTCACCTCCAGTATACCCAGCCTCTGAATTTGGGAGTGCTCAGCCTCCACTCCTCCAGCACAAGCTGAATCGGGAATATTGCCCAATGTTATCAGTTACACAGCAGACATCTGGCAAACGTGCCATCCTTTACATGAGACATTAAACCAAGGTCCTGTCTGCCCTCTCAGATGGATGCCCTATTGCACTGCTCGAAGAAGGGGAGTTTTCCCTTGTGCCCTGGCCAATATTCATTCTTCAACCAAATACAGAAAAGAAACAAAGTGATTCCTGACAACGCAGCGGCCCGCTGATGTCAGAGTGCGCTAAGTGTGCACATGCACAGCTACATCTTGCCAGGACTAAGTGGCACGTGCGCGGGATGACATCATCGCGCAGCGTCAACGTCATCGCGTATCCATGCCTGGTCCATCTTCATGCATAGGCGATAACATGCCATCGGGTATCCAGTCCCCCACTCGGCTGGAGGAAGCGGTTGAATGGGAGACTTTGAGGCTGGAGCTCTCCCCGCTCAGCAACTCGCTCCAGGCCTCGCTGCTGCTCCCCACCCCCCGGCCGACTGTTCCTCGCTTCGCGGCACACCGCTCTCCGGCCACTCGTTGATGCCTGCCTAAACTAAAACCTTCTGCAGTTCCAGGAACCGTATCCCTCTATTCCCATCCTATTCATGTATTTGTCAAGATGCCTCTTAAACGTCGCTATCGTACCTGCTTCCACCACCTCCCCTGGCAGCAAGTTCCAGGCACTCACCACCCTCTGTGTAAAGAACTTGCCTCGCACAGCCCCTCTAAACTTTGCCCCTCGCACCTTAAACCTATGTCCCCTAGTAACTGATTCTTCCACCCTGGGAAAAAGCTTCTGACTATCCACTCTGCCCATGCCGCTCATAACTTTGTAAACCTCTATCATGTCGCCCCTCCACCTCCATCGTTCCAGTGAAAACAGTCCGAGTTTTTCCAACCTCTCCTCATAGCTAATGCCCTCCAGACCAGGCAACATCCTGGTAAACCTCCTCTGTACCCTCTCCAAAGCCTCCACGTCCTTCTGGTAGTGTGGCGAACAGAATTGCACGCAATATTCTAAGTGTGGCCTAACTAAGGTTCTGTACAGCTGCAGCATGACTTGCCAATTTTTATACTCTATGCCCCGACCGATGAAGGCAAGCATGCCGTATGCCTTCTTGACTACCTTATCCACCTGCGTTGCCACTTTCAGTGACCTGTACGCCCAGATCTCTCTGCCTGTCAATACTCCTAACGGTTCTGCCATTTACTGTATACTTCCCACCTGTATTAAACCTTCCAAAATGCATTACCTCACATTTGTCCGGATTAAACTCCATCTGCCATTTCTCCGCCCAAGTCTCCAACTGATCTATATCCTGCTGTATCCTCTGACAATCCTCATCAGTATCCACAACTCCACCAACCTTTGTGTCGTCCGCAAACTTACTAATCAGACCAGCTACATTTTCCTCCAAATCATTTATATATACTACAAAGAGCAAAGGTCCCAGCACTGATCCCTGCGTAACACCACTGGTCACATCCCTCCATTCAGAAAAGCACCCTTCCACTGCTACCCTCTGTCTTCTATGACCGAGCCAGTTCTGTATTCATCTTGCCAGCTCATCTCTGATCCCGTGTGACTTCACCTTTTGTACCAGTCTGCCATGAGGGACCTTGTCAAAGGCTTTACTGAAGTCCATATAGATAACATCCACTGCCCTTCCTTCATCAATCATTTTTGTCACTTCTTCAAAAAACTCAATCAAATTAGTGAGACACGACCTCCCCTTCACAAAACCATGCTGCCTCTCGCTAATAAGTTCATTTGTTTCCAAATGGGAGTAAATCCTGTCCTGAAGAATCCTCTCTAATAATTTCCCTACCACTGATGTAAGGCTCACCGGCCTATAATTTCCTGGATTATCCTTGCTACCCTTCTTAAACAAAGGAATAGCATTGGCTATTCTCCAATCCTCTGGGACCTCACCTGTAGCCAATGAGGATACAAAGATTTCTGTCAAGGCCCCAGCAATTTCTTCCCTTGCCTCCCTCAGTATTCTAGGGTAGATCCCATCAGGCCCTGGGGACTTATCTATCTTAATGCTTTGCAAGACACCCAACACCTCCTCCTTTTTGATAATGAGATGACTGAGACTATCTACACTCCCTTCCCTAGGCTCATCATCCACCAAGTCCTTCTCTTTGGTGAATACTGATGCAAAGTACTCATTAGTACCTCGCCCATTTCCTCTGGCTCCACACATAGATTCCCTTCTCTGTCCTTGAGTGGTCCAACCCTTTCCCTGTTTACCCTCTTGCTCTTTATGTATGTATAAAAAGCCTTGGGATTCTCCTTAATCCTGTTTGCCGGTTACTTTTCATGACCCCTTTTAGCCCTCCTGACTCCTTGCTTAAGCTCCTTCCTACTTTCTTTATATTCCTCAAGGGATTCGTCTGTTCCTAGCCTTCCAGCCCTTACGAATGCTTCCTTTTTATTTTTGACTAGACATCCCACGTTATCCAAGGTTCCCAAAACTTGCCAAACGTATCCTTCTTCCTCACAGGAACATGCCGGTCCTGGATTCTAATCAACTGACGTTTGAAAGAATCCCACATGTCAGATGTTGATTTACCCTCAAACAGCCGCCCCCAATCTAAATTCTTCAGTTCCTGCCTAATATTGTTATAATTAGCCTTCCCCCAATTTAGCACCTTCACCCAAGGACTACTCTTATCCTTATCCACAAGTACCTTAAAACTTATGGAATTATGGTCACTGTTCCCGAAATGCTCCCTTACTGAAACTTCTACCACCTGGCCGGGCTCATTCTCCAATACCAGGTCCAGTACGGCCCCACCCCTAGTTGGACTATCTACATATTGTTTCAAGAAGCCCTCCTGGATGCTCCTTACAAATTCTGCCCCATCCAAGCCCCTAGCACTAAGTGAGTCCCAGTCAATATGGGGGAAGTTAAAATCACCCACCACTACAACCCTGTTACCTTTACATCTTTCCAAAATCTGTCTACATATCTGCTCCTCTACCTCCCGCTGGCTGTTGGGAGGCCTGTAGAAAACCCCCAACATCGTGACTGCACCCTTCCTATTCCTGAGCTCCAGTCATATTGCCTCGCTGCACGACCCCTCCGAGGTGTCCTCCCGCAGTCCAGCTGTGATATTCTCCTTAACAAGTAATGCAACTCCCCCACCCCTTTTACATCCCCCTCTATCCCGCCTGAAGCTTCTAAATCCTTTAACATTTAGCTGCCAATCCTGTCCTTCCCTCAACCAAGTCTCTGTAATAGCAACATCATAGTTCCTGCATTTGCACTGCACCACCTAGTGGTTGTGTTGTCAGCAAACGCAGCCTAAAAGATGATGATGATCCGGTCGTACCATTGCTGTTTATGGGAGTCATCCTGTGCACAAATTGGCTACTATGCTTCCTCCATTACAACAATGACTACACTTCATTGGCTGCAAAGCACTTCCATATGTATGGAGGTTCTGACAGGCGCTATATAAATGCATATTTTTCTCTTTGTGTGGCAGAAGGATGGGCAGAAGGCAATATCTCATACCATACCAACTGAACCCTGGAAATTCCACAAAGACCACCGCCCTCCAAACCACATCACCCTCTCCAGGGCACTCAGTGACGGGCCGGAGCCTCCCTCCCCAGCACTGTGCAGTCGAGTACAGTCCCTCTGCTCCTGCACCCCCTTTAGAATTGTACCCTTTAATTTATATTGCCTCTCCTTATTCTTCCAACCTAAATGAATCACTTCACACTTCTCTGCATTAAGTTTCATCTGTTACTTGTTAGCCATTCCAGTCTGTCTATGTCCTCTTGAAGTCTATCACTATCCTCCTAACAGCTCACAATACTTCCAAGTTTTGTGTCATCCACAAATTTTCAAATTGTACACCCAAGTCTAGGTCATCAATATACATCAAAAAAGGAGGGGTCGGAACACTGACCTCTGTGGAACCCCACAGTATACCTTCCACCAGTCGGAAAAACAACCGTTCACAGCTGCTCTGTTTCCTGCCACTCAATGTTCCCCTACCGACACTTGATCCACTTAACCAACCTCATTCCCCAGAACCTGATCCAGCAATATCTCCTTCCTTGTTGGACTGGAAACATACTGATGTAGTAAATTCTCCTGAACACACTCCAGAAACTCTTGCCCCTCTCTGCCCTTTACATTAATGCTATTCCAGTCTATATTAGGTGGTCTATATTATTAACATCGAAGTCCATTGGGAAGAACCAATGCATCGAGGTGACAGTTACTGTGAATTCATTGAAAACCAATCAGCTCTGCTTACAAAGACAGCAGGACAATTCAATGAAAGTCTGAAGTATTTGGGGCATTTCTGTGATGTGCATACAAAATATACCGCCATGATCAATTCCTGGTCTGGGCCTTTGCAGTTCCACTCCATACCCCTTGCCTTGGGGATGGAAAACTCAATCAGGAGTCATGTTCCTGACTCATGTTCAGTAATCCATCCTGGAAAGTGTATGTTGGATAGGATCAGGCTTAGCTCTGAAGCAGTCCAGTTGAATAGCCTGCCACAGAGGGAGTGTAATAGAGGTTCACCAGACTAACCCCTGGGATGGCGGGATTGTCTTATGAACATACAAATTAGGAGCAGGAGTAGGCCACTCAGCCCTTCAAGCCTGCTCCGTCATTCAATAGTTCATGGCTAAACTGATTACTCCACATTTCCACCTACCCCCGATAACCTTCCACCCCCTTGATCATCAAGAATCCATCTATCTATCTCTACCTTAAAAAGACTCTGCTTCCACCCCCTTTTGAGTAAGAGAACTCCAAAGACACATGACCCTCACAGAAAAAAACATTTCTCATCTCTGACTTAAATGGACGACCCCTTATTTTTAAACAGTGACCCCTAGTTCTAGATTCTCCCACAAGAGGAAACATCCTTTCCACATCCACCCTGGCACGACCCCTCAGGATCTTATATGTTTCAATCAAGTCACTTCTTACTCTTCTAAATTCCAGCAGATAAAAGCCGAGATGTCCAATCTTTCCTCGTAAGATAGCCTGCCCATTCCAAGTATTAGTCTAGTAAGCCTTCTCTGTACTGCCTCCAATGCATTTACATCCTTCCTTAAATAAGGAGACCAGATTGTACTCCAGATGTGGTCTCACCAATGCCCTGTATTGCTGTATAACTTCCCTACTTTTGTATTAAATTCCCCTCACGATAAATGATAACGTTCTATTAGCTTTCCTAATTACGTACTGTACCTGCAAATTAACCTTTTGCAATTCATGCACTAGGACACCCAGATCCCTCTGCATCCTCTCGCCATTTAGGTAATATACTTATGTGCAACATAATGTGCAACAGCCCCGACAAACAAATTTCTCTGCAGCACCTGTGGAAGAGCCTGTCACTCCAGAATTGGCCTTTATAGCCACTCCAGGCGCTGCTTCACAAACCACTGACCACCTCCAGGCGCGTATCCATTGTCTCTCGAGATAAGGAGGCCCAAAAGAAAAGAAGACTTTTTTATTCTTTCTGCCAAAGTGGACAATTTCACACTTTCCCACATTATACTCCATTTGCCAGGACTTTGCCCACTCACTTAACCTATCTATATCCCATTGCAGCCTCCTTATGTCCTCTTCACAAGTTTCTTTCCTACCTATCTTTGTGCCATCAGCAAATTTAGCAACCATACCTTTGGTCCCTTCATCTAAGTCATTTATATAAATTGTAAAAAGTTGAGGCCCCAGCACAGATCTCTGTGGCACATCACTCGTTACATCTTGCCAACCAGAAAATGACCCATTTATGCCTACACTCTCTCTCTCTCTCTCTCTCTCTCTCTCTCCTGTTCGCCAGCCAATCTTCGATCCATGCCAATATGTTACCCTCTACATCATGAACTTTTATTTTCTGCAATAACCTTTGATGTGGCACCTTATCAAATGCCTTCTGGAATTCTAAGTACAATATATCCACCGGTTCCCCTTTATCCACAGCACATGTAACTCCCTCAAAGAGCTCCAATAAATTGGTTAAACACGATTTCCCTTTCACAAAACCATGCTGACTCTGCTTGATTACCTTCAATTTTTCTAAATGCCCTGCTATAACGTCTTTAGTAATAGCTTCTAACATTTTTGACAGATGTTAAGCTAACTGGCCTGCAGTTTCCAGCTTTCTGTCTCCCTCCCTTTTTGAATAAAGGAGTTACATTCCCTATTTTCCAATTGAACGGAACCTTCCCCGAATCTAGGAAATTTTGGAAAATTAAAACTCACGCATCAACTATCTCACCAGCCTCTTCTTTTAACACCCTAGGATGAAGCCCATCAGGATCCAGGGACTTGACAACCCGCAGCTCCAACAATTTGTTCAGTAACACTTACCTGGTGATTGCAATTTTCTTGGGTTCCTCCCTCCCTTCCATTTCCTGACTTACAGCTAATACTGGGATGTTACTTGTTTCCTCAATAGTGAAGACCGATGCAAAATATCTGTTCAATTCATCTGCCATCTCTTTATTATTGATTATTAATTCCCCAGACTCACTTTCTATAGGACCAATGCTCACTTTGTTAAGTCTTTTCTTTTTAAAATATCTATAGAAACTCTTACTATCTGTCTTTATTTTTCTAGCTAGCTTTCTCTCGTACTCTAATTTTACCTTATCAATCTTTTAGTCATTCTTTGCTGTTTTTTATATTCTGTCTAATCTTCTGACTTGCCTCCCATCTTTGCGCAATTATAGGCTTTTTCTTTGTCTGATACTATCTTTAACTGTAAATCCCCTTAAATGTTTGCCACTGCATCTCTATTGACCTAACCCTTAACCTGATTTGCCAGTTCACTTTAGTTAGCTCTGCTTTCATGCCCTCATAATAGCCCTTATTTAAGTTTAAAATACTAGTCTTGGACCCACTCTTCTCTCCCTCAAAATGAATATAAAATTCAATCATATTATGATCGCTGCTACCTCGGGGCGCCTTAACTATGAGGTCATTAATTAATCCCATCTCATTGCACAATACCAAGTCTAGTGTAGCCTGCTCTCTGGTTGACCCTAGAATATATTGTTCCAAGAAATTATCCCGAAAACATTCTATGTACTCCTCATCTGGGCTACCTCAACCCATCTGATTTTTCCAATCTATAAGTAGGTTAAAATCCCTCATAATTATTGCTGTATCTTTCTGACAAGCTGCCATTATTTCTTCCTTTGTACCCTGTCCTACAGTGTGGTTAATGTTAGGTGGCCTGTACACCACTCCCACAAGTGACTTCTTGCCTTTATGATTTCTCATCTCTACTCAAACTGTTTCTACATCCTGGTTTCCTGAACTTAGGTCATCCCTCTCCATTGCGCTAATACCATCATTAATTAACAGAGCTA
Organism: Heterodontus francisci; assembly: GCF_036365525.1. Classification (NCBI taxonomy): domain Eukaryota; kingdom Metazoa; phylum Chordata; class Chondrichthyes; order Heterodontiformes; family Heterodontidae; genus Heterodontus; species Heterodontus francisci. Next base: position 11,332,111 of record NC_090390.1, on the reverse strand, counting down.
CCCCTCCACCTTTTCCTAGCTTCCGAAATGTCATGTACCCTTCAATATTCAGGTCCCAATCTATGTCGTCTTGCAACCATGTGTCTGTAATGGCCATCAGATCATATTATTAATTTCTATTTGCGCTCTCAGTTCATCCGTTTTGTTTCGAATGGTACGTGCATTCAGATACAGAGCCTTTAATTTTGTCCTTTTCGTATTTTTGTAACCTCGAGCCTTATCTGTTGATTTATTCTTAGATTTGTACGCTCTGTCCCTTCCTGTCACAATCATTTCCCGTATTAATACCTTACTCTCTTGCCTTGTCTCTGCTCGATTTACCATATCTTCCAGAATTTGATCCCTTGTCCCCACTATTTAGTTTAAAACCCTCTCCCCCACACAGTTGTGCGACTCGCTACAACACCAGCCCCAGCGCAGTTCAGGTATAGATTGTCCCAAAGGTACAGCCACCACTTTCCCCAGCACTGGTGCCAGTGCCCCACGAGCCGGGACCCATTTCTACCACACCAGTCTTTGAGCCACGCATTCATTTCTCCAATCTTATTAGCCCTATGCCAATTTGTAAGTGGCTCAGGTAATAATCTCTGGATTACCACCTTTGAGGTTCTGCTTCTTAATTTGGCGTGCAGTTCCTCATTCTATGCGGAACCTCTTTCCTTGTCCTGCCTAGGTCGTCGGTACCTACATGGACCACGACGACTGGATCCTCCCCCTCCCACTGTAAGTTCCTCTCCAGCCCTGAGCAGATGTCCCAAACCCTGGTACCAAGCAGGCAACACAGTCGCCTGGACTCTCGCTCTTTGCTGCAGAGAACAGCGTCAATCCCCCTAACCACACTGTCCCCTACCACCACTACATTCCTTTTCTCTCCCTCCTCTTGAATGGCTTCCTGCACCATAGTGCCATGGTCAGGTTGTTCATCCATCCTGCATCCACCACTCACATCCAAACAAGCTGAAAGAACCTCAAACCTGTTGGACAATTGCAAAGGCTGAGGCTCCTGCACTTCTCCTCTCCGAGTCCCCTTACCTGCCTCAGCTGCAACCACACTCTCTAGTCCCTGACCACTGCCCAAATCAGAAGACCCTATCCTAAGGGGTGTGACCGCCTCTTGGTACAAAATGTCCAGGTAGCTTTCCCCCTCCCTGATGCTTCGCAGTGTCTGCAGCTCGGCCTCCAGTTCAATGATTCTGAGCCGAAGCTCTTCGAGCTGCAAACATTTACTGCAGACGTGTTTGCCGTGAATTACACTGGCATCCAGGAGCTCCCACACGCTGCAGCTATGACCTCTCCTGCCATCCTTAATGTGTTTTAATTAACTACTTAATTATTTTATTTTCCTTTTTTTATATATTTTATTAAGCTTACCACTAGTTTCTTTACTATTTATATATGAGTATATTACTATACTATATATGAGGAGAGATTAAGGAAACTGAGCCTGTATTCTCTACAGTTGCAAAGAATGAGAGGTGATCTCATTGAAACTTACAAAATTCTTACAAGGGCGTTACAGGGTGGATGTAGATAGGATGTTTCCCGTGGCTGGTGAGTCCAGAACCAAAGGACATAGTCCCAGAATAAGAGGTAGGCCATTTAAGACTGAGATGAGGAGGAATTCCTTCACTCAGAGGTGGTGAATCTTTAGAATTCTCTACCGCAGAGGGCTGTGGAAATCAATCATTGAGCGTGCTCAAAAAAGAAATCGATAGATATCCGGATACAAATGACATTAAGGGATATGGGGATAGTGTGGGAAAGTGGAGTTGAGGTAGATGATCAGCCATGATCTAACTGAATGGTGGAGCAGGCTTGATGGGCTAAATGGCCTACTCTTGTTCCTATGTTCCACTCAGTGTCATGTTGTGTGTGTAAAGAATGCCTGCTTGGAACTGCAGCCCACATTGAAACCAACAGTACAGTGTGTGGTAGCCTTGAGGAAAGCGAATAGGATTTTCGGCTGTTTAGTCAGAGGGGTAGAGGAAAACCTCAAGATAATAATTAATTCGTCGGTTCAAGGCACTGGTACCCCACACCAGAGTCCTGAATAAATTCTGGACACTGATACCCCAGACCAGAACCCTGAACAAATTCTGGACACTGATACCCCACACCAGAACCCTGAACAAATTCTGGACACTGGTACCTGACACCAGAACCCTGAACAAATTCTGGACACTGGTACCCCACACCAGAACCCTGAACAAATTCTGGACACTGGTACCCCACACCAGAACCCTGAATAAATTCTGGACACTGGTACCCCACACCAGAACCCTGAATAAATTCTGGACACTGGTACCCCACACCAGAACCCTGAATAAATTCTGGACACTGGTACCCCACACCAGAACCCTGAACAAATTCTGGACACTGATACCCCACACCAGAACCCTGAATAAATTCTGGACACTGGTACCCCACACCAGAACCCTGAATAAATTCTGGACACTGGTACCCCACACCAGAACCCTGAATCAATTCTGGACACTGGTACCCTACACCGGAGCCCTGAATAAATTCTGGAATTCTGGACACTGGTACCCCACACCGGAGCTCTGAATAAATTCTGGACACTGGTACCCCACACCGGAACCCTGAATAAATTCTGGACACTGGTACCCCACACCAGAGTCCTGAATAAATTCTGGACACTGGTACCCCACACCAGAGTCCTGAATAAATTCTGGACACTGGTACCCCACACCAGAGTCCTGAATAAATTCTGGACACTGGTACCCCACACCAGAGTCCTGAATAAATTCTGGACACTGGTACCCCACACCAGAACCCTGAACAAATTCTGGACACTGATACCCCACACCAGAACCCTGAACAAATTCTGGACACTGGTACCCCACACCAGAGTCCTGAATAAATTCTGGACACTGATACCCCACACCAGAACCCTGAATAAATTCTGGACACTGGTACCCCACACCGGAGCCCTGAATAAATTCTGGACACTGGTACCCCACACCGGAGCCCTGAATCAATTCTGGACACTGGTACCCTACACCGGAGCCCTGAATAAATGCTGGACACTGGTACCCCCACAGGAGGATCTCTGTATATAATTGTGGGCACTGGTACCCCACACACGACAGAATTGTTACAGTGCAGAAGGCGGCCATTCAGCCCATCCTGTCCACTCCAGTTCTCTGAATGAGCAAGTCACCCAATTCCTTCCCCCCTCCTTCTCAAGATAACCCTGTACGTTCTTCCTTTTCAGATAACAGTCGAATTCCCTTTTGAAAGCCTCGATTGAACCTGCCACCCCAACACTCTCAGGCAGCTCGCTCCTGAACCTAAACACTTGCTGAGTGAAAATCTTTTCCTCATGTCGCTTTTGCTTCTTTTGCCAATCACTTTAACTCCGTGCCCTCTCGTTCTCCATCCATTCATGATTGGGTACAGTTTTTCTATATCCACTCTGTCCAGACCTCTCATGATTTTGAATACCTCTATCAAATCACGGAATCGTTACAGTGCAAGAGGCTATTTAGCCCATCGTGTCTGCATCAGCTCCCCGAAAGAGCAATTCACTCAGTTCTATTCCTCCACCTTCTCCCCATAACCCTGCACATTCTTCCTTTTCATATAACAGTCTAATTCCCTTTTGAATGTTTCAATTGAACCTAGCTCCACCACACTCTCAAGTAGTGCATTCCAGACCTTAACCACTCTGTGAAAAAGTTTTTCCCTCATGTCACTTTTGCTTCACTTACCAAATACTTTAAATCCTCCCCCTCCCTCCCATCTCTCTTTCCCTACACCTCTCCCTCCCCCCACTTAAAAGGTACCACGACTGGGAAAAAAGTAAGATGGTATTTGGTTTTCTTTCTCGATTCAGAAGGTTTTCTTAAATTTGTGTGAAGTGATGCAATAGTGTCTGATAATGCTTCATTCTGCCTTCTTAAAAGCCTGCAAAGGAGTTAACCCTTTCTATTGATCAATACAAAAGTTGCTGTCAATGTAAATTTATATATTTAATAAGGCATTATTAAATTGAAGTTTCTTAATTTAAGTGGATATTTTCCCAGTGTGATGGAAGGAAATTATGAATTGACGAATTAAGCCCTTGGGCTCTTCAGCAAAGCCAAAATGGATTCTTTCTTTCTCTCTTCATTATAAGCAGGGTACCGTGGCTTCCCAGACTGCATGGGGGATGATGGCATTGCAAGAGATCCACCAGTTTTAAGAATTTAATACTTTATCTGCATCAAATGTCACAGCACAGTGATGATTTGAACTAAAGGAATTGCCAAAGATCTGGCCACAACCAATTCAGGGTCATTTGTTATCTGCCAAGACAGAGTGCTCGAGTGAAAGAGATATGGAAGTTGCCTCCAAAGTAGTTGCAAGCACTTCTGTCACTAAAGCAAAATTACCATTTGTTTCTGAAATTGGAATTGGTAAGATAAGTTGATAAACTGCTGTTTCAAGAAATCAAGGTGGGAAAGCTTATCTTGTGTTTAAGTGGATAATCAAGTCTTCATGAAAGTAAGAGAAAGCAGTGCAGTCTAGGTGGGTTCTAATGTATCAAGGAAGAATGTTTTTTTTTGTGGGAATAGAATAGAACATTGACAAGATCCATCAGTTCAACAAAACCACTCGTCTGATTTGGGATAATTTTGAAATGATAAAATGGGCTCAGGCACAATAAAGCAGGTTAGTTCAATACAAAAAAAAGGTCCAAGAGGAGGTTCTGTTCAGTAAAATTAAGCTAACAAAATGCATTAAAAATTGGACAGGTCGGGACATTTGATCAATGTCCTAAGGCCATGATAATATTGTACTGAACAGTAAAGTTCCATCAGTGTTCATGAATGACATGAAATAATTACTGTAAAACTTAAATAGAGGACGTACATGAGGATACAAGATGAAAACAAGTAAATTGTACCATCCGGTGGAAATTTTTCTAAAATCATTTTTCTGAAGTGAATTGGAATAATTGCCTGAGTGAAATTCAACGAGATATTTACTGCACATTCTTGTGGGGATAGTGTAGTTAGGAATAGTAAATTGATAATTTTTTCTTGGAGATGTTTGTGTCACTGCTGACACTGAACAATAGGAAAACTGCACTTGATAGCCTGGCCACTACCCAAGGCAGGGGAAGATGAGCAGATATCTCCAGACACCCGATGATCTTTTGATAAAATGACCTTGAAAGCCCAAGAATGGCCTGTATTGAATGCTACATGTGTCATTATATTGGGTATGTCAGTATCTGTGTGCAAATGTGATTTATTACATGTGAAGGAACTAGCATGTATGCACGATGAATTTACACAGAAGAATGGGTTTCAGACATGCTCAGTTATCAACAACAGTATGACAAAATAGTTAATGTGGCTCAGGAAAATGAGAGAACTTTTTAAAATCATGATACGGACATCAAGATACTGACACACTCTATAGAGAAACAGACTTTGAAATAATCAAGATAGAGTTAAACATACCAGTACCTGTCAGAGGGATTAAAATTAAAAGTAAAGAGAATGCTGTTCAATTTCGGATTTTCTTACAGCCAAGAAAGCTAGTTTCAAGGCTTCCATTAACTGCTTAACAAAGAAAGCTAGTGGGGAAGCTAAAAACAGATAATGGAGGCTTCTGTCTTGTCTGTCTGGACAAGGGGGCCATGGTTGTTTCCAAATCCGTTTCAAGCTGAAGGCAGGAGACAAGGAGGCCATTCCTTCAAGGTTCCATAAAAAACATTCAAGTGAGAAGCGACCACAAGGAAGCAGAGGACCTGAACAAGGTTAGTTTTGGACACCCAATCCCACCGCTGTGATTTATCTCAAAACACTACAAACATTGAGGATGATCATTAGAACATATATATTTAGCTGCACTGAGTTAATAATACTACAAGTTATATAATTTTTGAAAAGTATTAAAAATGAACTAATTAAATCAACATGAACACTCAAAAGGCTTTTTATGTGTTGTTGATCCATTGTAATTGGAAAAATGCACATTCACGTAATTTTTTTCAAATTATCAGAACTATAAGAAAACAAATACCAAGGTCACATTCACAGTAAATAAAGCAAGCCTTGCCATGGCTGTGGAACTACATAGTAAGTGATAGAATGAAACCCAAAAAAGAAAACAAACAGGAAAAACAGAGAAAATATAAAAGGAAAAAATAAAGACACACAACAGAACAGCAGATCTGTAAAGAGAACCAAAAAAGTAACAGAATTTCAACATCTCTGCTCTGCAATGATTGGTCAGATCGAAGGCTTTTCTCCATGTCATACTGGCAACATGATATAGAAAGGGGAAGGGAAGACATGCGCTGATCATGATCAAGGAGGAATGGATGGCAGGATCTTTGTTTCATGGCTAGCTTTATCTCTGAAGCAAAGAAATAACACACCTAATGGAAAAACTGCCCAATCCTGCCAAAAAAACACATATGTTAATGGACTAGAAGCAATTGATTTAGGAAATGTGTTATATAATGTGTGCTGAAATTGTACAAGTTTTGTTATAAATGAACTTGAATCTGCCAACAGGATTATGTGAAGGGAGTTATTCAATTAGTAGATAAAAATGGTAGGACAATTAGTAAAATAACTGTTAGGAAAGAATAGAAAGCAGGAACAAAGGACAGAGGAAGATGGGACACATAAGGAGAATTCGTTTAAATTACAAGGAAAGCAAGGATTGCCAGAATGGCTAGGAATAGGAGCCACAACAGGGTTAACAGAATAAATATAGAAAGTGGGCGTACAATGAGGTAAAGAAGCAATTAAAAGGTTTATTGGCAGGAATCAACAAGAGAGTGATAATCTGAGGGAGCATCAGCATAGACTATTGTCTGTGGAAGAATTCCATAGTGTGACAGTTGAAGATCCAAAGTAAAATAAACAAGTTGATACAGGCAAACAATGAAGCTAACCAGAATCAAGATCTTACTAAAGATGTCGTGCGTAGCCATATGTAGCATTTGTAATGAATGCGGTACAGAAGGGACTGGACGACATAGAAGGACAATGGAATCCCTTTGTTATATTCACAAATAGAAAAAGTGGTTCAAAGGAACCATGGATATAGTCTATAACATTTTTGCCTCCCCCCCGCCAAGATGAGAGCAGGGATGAGGATAACGTAACAGTGGTATCAGCACTACCCTTGCTAGCAAAGAACTGGAGTCAACCTTGGATAGTGTACCAGATAGAGTCTCAGCATGAGACTCTGCCACATGCCCAGTACACAAACAATACCGGGAATACCTGCACAAAGAATAATGGCACATGGACTGCACCAGTCATGGAATGTTGGACTCTGAAAAGAACTGCATATACCTGACCTCTGAATTTGTTCTGGATGATTCACCAAGCTCCAAAATGGGCTTAGAATAATGGGAGAAGTGGAGAACGAACACAGTATTTAAAGACAGAGAAATACTGTTTATCGATTGCAACAGCCAACATGATGATGGCAAGAACGGACGGTTCTTTCACACAAACATTGTTTTCTGTATGCCCAGAGGGAGAAGATATAAATATAATAAAAATATAAACAGGCACAACGTAACTGAGTACGGACGCAATTACCATTGGAGGATGAAATCATGAGGTCAATACCCAAATTGGACACTATATACCTCTCATCAATTAGCTTGAAGTCAATACTTCATCGAACTATAACCTCAAAGAAGCACATTGTGCAGACATTCCAGATTATTAAAGGGATAGGAGGAAGGCATTAAAACTCTAGATCATGAATGGTGGGGAGTAGCCATGAGAATTGGAATTACACTGATGAGATTGGTGATAGTACAAGTAACTGTGATCATTGCATTATATTGTTAGGAAGTCAACGAGAGAGAAAATATAAGGCGATAGAAAGGATATTGAAAGGAAGCCAGGATTATTAATGCAAAGAAGGCTATAAAACACTGTAAACTAATAAAAAAATGTAAAGCATGTTGATAGAGAGAGAGAAAGAGAGAGAGAGTGAGTGAGAAAGAGAGAGAGCGTATGTGCACACTACAGATTAGGCTAACAACAGTCAGTGTGTTCAAAATTCAAGCAAGGCCTTGAAAATGACAAATAAATCTGCACCACAGGTTAAGTAAGAGAAATATATCAGCTGTACCTCAAGGAGCTCGGCTTCTCCGCTGCCCTGCTGAAACTCTGCGGACAGCTCCCACTCTTTGCTTCTTGTAGGTCATCTAATTGTTTCACAGTGTTTGTAAGCTGGATTTTGTTTGACGTACTGAAATGCAGCTCTGCCTGAGAAGACACGATCTCTAAATCTCCTGTCAAATCACTATCTTCGTCCTCCTCACATTCAGCACGTTGCTCTTCGCACTCCGAATCAACACAACTGGATTTACTGCTCCCGTCATGCTGGTCACGGTCATGTCCCACAATTGTGCCTGGGATTTTCACAGTCTCCACCTCTCTTGTTGTTTGCAGTGCCTCTAACCAGGTTTTGCCTGCTTGCACCATGGACTGAACGTGACTCCAGTCTCCATCTCCTTTACTGCAGTTATATTTATTTCCATCTATCTGAACAAACAATGATTCACAGCTTTCATTCTGTAAATGTGTGTGCAGTTTATCTATTTTCTTGAAGGGATTCCTCAACAAAGCTGTAGATGTGGGCAACTGAAGGCTCCCCACCTTGGTCCTCTCAGTCACAGAGAGCTTTGTACCTTTATATTGAGAGCTTGGAGAAGAGTTCAAATTCAAAACACCACTTTGTCTTGTCTTTCCCTTTTGTAGTTTTCCATTCACAGTTTTTTTCACAAAGTTGGACGGTTGTGACCCAGGGGAGGCCTGATTAATAGCCATAAGACACTCTTGCAGATGATGATCAGAAGACCCCTGTGTGTCCTGGGCCTTGGGACCAGGATTTTTTACTGGGGCTGATTTCCACTTCTTCGATCTGGGCACCTCATCAGGGCTAGCAGCAGATCTCTTCCCAAACAGGCTAACAGGCCAAAGATTTTCACAATCTCTCAACGGATCCTGTCTCTTAGTCCTGCTGTTTGAAAAAAGCTGAACTTTAACTCTTGTACATTCCTTTGATCGGTTAAACCTGGAGTGACAGGTGTGGGAGGTGGGAGGTGTCATCATAGAGGGAACCGTGAACTTGGCTCGCGCTGCAATCTCACGAGCTGGAGTTTCAGGAACAATAGTCAATGGAGATTGAGGAACGACCTCATTGACATCAGGAGGCTTCAGAACTGATTCCATCCAATCTTCTTCACCATTGTTGCTTTCCAACAGACTGATGGTCACTGGGGCAGTCATGTGACTCCACTTTGTTTCACCAGTTCTATGTCCATGTCCAATTTCTTCAAAAAGTTTCTTGCCTACCAACGATGAAGACTATATCCAGTGGGGAAAAAAGTAATTTTCCATATTTTATTTAAAATGAAACAAAATAATTCAAGTATTAAGAGATAAAATGTAATAAAATGCATCAGACACAATCAGCGTTGTCCTGAAACGACGATCAAATCTGCTCCATAAAACAGCAACATTGTGGAGACTTCGCTTGAGAATCACCAGGTACTGACCATGACACTGGGCACAGGTCACTGAAGAACATAAGGCGGCCATTTAGCTGCTCAAGCCTCTTCTAACATTTGATAAGATCATGGCTGATCTGCAAACTACCTCCACATAGCCACCTTTGTTGCCGATCGCTTCACACCATTGGCTAACAAAAATCTATCAGTCTCAGTTTTAAAATTATTCGATCTAGCATTAATTGCTGTTTGCAGAAGAGAGTTCCAAACTTCTATGTTTTTCATGAAGAACTTTCCTAATTTCACTCCTGAAAGGTTTGTGTCTAATTTTAGACTATGTCCCCAGTGTTAAACTCCCAACTAGCAGAAATAGTTTCTCTATCTAACCTAGCAGTTCCCCGTAATATCTTAAAAATCTTGATCAAATCTTAACCTTCTAAATTCCACGGAATACAACCCTCAATGTTTAATCTCTCCTTGAAGCTTGACCTTTGGAGTCCAGGTGTCTTTCTGGTAAATCTACGCTCAACTGGATAGAGTGGAGGTGAAGAGTCTATACATCTTAGCAGAGAGGTCAGTGACTAGGGGGCATAGATTTAAAGTGAATGGTTGAAACATTAGTGGGGAGATGAGGAAAAACTTTTTCACCCAGAGAGTGGTGGTGGTCTGGAACTCACTGCGTGAGAGGGTAGTTGAGGCAGAGACCCTCAACTCATTCAAAAGTAGTCTGGATATGCACCTCAAGTGCCGTAAACTGCAGGGCTACGGACCAAATGCTGGAAAGTGGGATTAGAATAGGTGATTTGCGGCCGGCACGGAGACAATGGGTCAAGTGGCCTCTTTCTATGCCTTAAACTTTCTATGAATCTAACTGCCTGCAAAGCCAATATATCCCTTCCTAAGGTGTGGTGTCCAGATCGGCACACAGAACTCCAGCTGTGGTCACCAGGGCTTTGTATAGCGGAAACATGACTAGGGTCGTGGGGGGGAGGGTAGAAGGGGCAAAGGTGGGGGGGGGAGGGTAGAAGGGGCAAAGGTGGGGGGGAGGGTAGAAGGGGCAAAGGTGGGGGGGAGGGTAGAAGGGGCAAAGGTGGGGGGGAGGGTAGAAGGGGCAAAGGTGAGGGGAGGGCAGAAGGGGCAAAGGTGGGGGGGGGAGAGTAGAAGGGGCAAAGGGGGAGAGTAAGGCTGAAGGGGCAGGCACGCTCCCTTATTCCAGCGCCCGTGCCTAAGTTGCAGCCTCCCACTATCCAGGAAAGGGTGCCGCGCTGTTGAAGCAGTCAAGACGAGAGAAGGTACTTACAATGCGGACCTGCTGCCCGCTCCGGGACATGGCGGAAAACAGCAACCGGTAACCAGCACGCGCGCTGCCAGGCCACGCCCATTCCCAGCAGACCCTGCGCTAACACTGCCTAGGTGACGTCAGAAACTTAGATCCAACTCAGTGGAAGCCGCGAGGGTCCTGGGTGGAGCGATATTAGACTGAGGTGGGGGGCTTCGGGCCTAGGGACAGTGTCTCTCCGACTGCTCCGTTATGCGGGTTTAGGGTGAGAGGCGGGGCTCGAGTCAGGGTTTGGGATAGGGGGCTCTATCGAGGGGCGGGGCTGCTGCGAATGCACGGGTTTAGGGTGAGGCTGGTGGCTTTAGTTTAGTTTAGAGATACAGCACTTAAACAGGCCCTTCGGCCCACCGAGTCTGTGCCGACCATCAACCACCCATTTATACTAATCCTACACTAATCCCATATCCCTACCACATTCCCACTTGTCCCTATATTTCCCTACCATCTACCTATACTAGGGGCAATTTATAATGGCCAATTAACCTATCAACCTGCAAGTCTTTGGCATGTGGAAGGAAACCGGAGCACCCGGAGGAAATCCACGCAGACACAGGCAGTACCCAGAATTGAACCCGGGTCGCTGGAGCTGTGAGGCTGCGGTGCTAACCACTGTGATGGAGTGTTTTCAAATGCGGGCCTTCAGCAGCCAGTGAGTAGGACCTGCATCTATGGATCGCAGCCTGATATGCTGTTAATACAGCTAGCCGCTGTCAGAGGTGTTCCCCCACAGAGGAACTAGTCGCACGCAATAATAAAAGAAAAATACTGCAGATGCTGGAAATACTCAGCCGGTCTGGAAGCACCTGTGGAGAGAGAAGCAGAGTTAATGTTTCAGGTCTGACCTTTCATCAGAACAGGCAAAGGTTAGAAAAGTAGGTTTTAAGCAAGTGAGGGAGGGGGGTTTTGGTGGGGAAGAGAAGGGAAGGCGTTTGATAGAGTAGAGGGCAGGAGAGATTAAATAACAAAGCTCTCCTGGAACAAAGGCAAAGAGTGTGTTAATGCTTAGGGTGAAAGACAAAGCATTAGTCCAGAGAGTGTTAATAGAAGAATAATGAGCAGCTCTGTCTACATGAAAAACAAACATATGGTTATAAAATAAAAAATATAAAAAGGCCAGTTATGCTCTGAAGTTATTGAACTGTGTTCAGTCTGCAGGGCTGTAGAGTGCCTAATCAAAAGAGCAGGTGCTGCTCTTGGAGCTTGTCTTGATGTTCACTGGAACAGGCCAAAGACAGAAATATTGGCGTGAGAGTAGGGGTTCTTACATTGAACAACTTCTCCTTCAACTCCATTCATTTCCTTCAAATAAAAGGTATTGCTGTGAGTACTTGCATGGGTCCTAGTTATGCTGGTATTTTTGTGGGATATGTCTAACATTCTTTGTTCCAGTCCTACTCAGGCCCCCTCCCTCACCTCTTTTTCTGGTACAGTAATGACTGTATCAGTGCCGCTTCCTGCTCTCTTCCCTTCCTCGACTTCTTTATCTCTGTCTCTGGTGATAGGCTGTCTACTAATATTCATTATAAGCCCATTGACTCCCATGGCTATCTTGACTACACACCCTCACACCTTGTTTTCTGTAAGGACTCCATCCCATTCTCCCAGTTTCTGCATCTCCGACACATCTGGTCTGCTGATGCAACCTTCCGCAACAGCGCTTCTGATATGTCTTCCTTTTTCCTCAATCGAGGATTCCCCCCCACTGTAGTTTTTAGGGCCTTCAACGTGTCCGGCCCATTTCCCACACTTCTGCCCTCACCCCTTCCCCCTCTCTCCTAGAACCGCGACACGGTCCCCCTTGTCTTCACTTTCCACCCCACCAGCCTCCGCATGCAAAGGATCATCCTCAGCCATTTCCAGCACGATGCCATGACCAAACACAACTTCCCTTCCCGTCAGCATTCCAAAGGGATCATTCCCTCTGCGACACCCTGGTCAATTCCTCCATCACCCACGACACCTCGTCCCCTTCCCACGGCACCTTCCCATGCAATCGCAGGAGGTATAATAGCTGCCCTTTTACCTTCTCTCTCCTCACCATCCAAGGCCCCAAACACTCCTCCTAGGCAAAGCAGCAATTTACTTGTACTTCCTGCAATTTAGTGTGCTGCATTTTCTGCTCATAATGCAGTTGCTTCTATATTGGGAAGACCAAACGCAGAATGGGCGACCACTTTGCGGAACACCTCCGCTCAGTCCGAAAGCATAACGCTGAGCTTCTGGTCGCTTGCCATTTCAACACACGCCCTTGCTGTCAGTGCAATATTTCTATCTTTAGTCTGCTCCAGTATTCCAGTGAACATCAAAGCAAGTTCGAGGAGCAGCACCTGATCTTTCAATTAGGCACGCTACAGACTTTTTTTCATATTTTATTTTGTTTTATTTTTTAAACCATGTGTGTTTTTTATGTAGACAGAAGTGCTCATTATTCCGCCACTAACACTCTGGACTAATGCTTTGTCTTTCACCACAAGCAGTAACACACTCTGCCTTTGTCCCAGGACAGCTGTGTTATTTAATTGCTCCTGCCCTCTGCCCTATCACATGCCTTCCCTTTTGTTCTTCCCCGCCCCCACTTGCTTAAAACCTAATTTTCTAACCTTTGCCAGTTTTGATGAAAGGTCACAGACCTGAAACATTAACTCTGCATCTCTCTCCACAGTTGCTGCCTGATCTGCTGAGTATTTCCAGCACTTTGTTTTTATTTTAGTCACACTCACACTTGACCGTCCTGTTCCCACATTCCTTCACGCAGCGACCCAATCAAATCCTGTGTTGATCGCTTCTGTGTAAACCACCAACCCTGAAATAAATTTCACAGCCTCACAACTCAAGGAAAAAAGTTTCTCCACCCGCGGCTCAGTTGGTAGCACACTCACCTCTGAGTCAGAAGGTTGCGTGTTTAAGTCCCAGTCAACTTGACAGCAAATATCCAGGCTGACACTCCAGTGCAGTACTGAGAGAGCACTTCACTTTTGGATGAGATGATAAATCAAGACTGTGTCTGCCCTCTCAGGTGGACATAAAAAATGATTTTGAAGAGTATAGGAACTATCCCCAGTGTCCTTGGCCAATATTTATGCCTCGATCAACATCAAAAAAACATATTGCTGTTGTAAGGCCCTTCCCCTGCACAAACTGGCTGCCCTGTTCCCTATATCCACACCAGTGACTACAGTTCCAAGCTATTTCATTGACTTTAAAGCGCTTTGGGACATCCTGAGGTTGGGAAAGGCGCAATGCAAATGCAAGCTTTTCTTTTCCTCTGTTCTGAACCTTTTACATTTCATCTTTTATCAATGGTCCTCATACTGCAACTCTCAACTGCTGGAAACAGTCTGCTTCTACTTACCCTATCCCATCACTCCAATATTTTAACACTTCTATTGCTTCATAATCATTCTCTGAAAAAGACCCAATTTTTTAAATCACATTTGGATTTCCTCATCCCATGGAGCATTATATTTAATGTGTGCATTTAAAATTGGGGATGCTCAAGAGACCAGAATTGGAGTGCAGCTATCTCAGATTGTTGTGGGGCTGAAGGAGATTACAGAGATGAGGAGGAGCAAGCTCATGGAAGGATTTAAAAACAAGGATGAGAATTTTAAAATCAAGGTGTTGCCAGACTGGGAATCTATTAGTGAGAACAGGGCTGATGCATGAATGAGATTTGGTGCAGGTAAAGGATATAGGCAACAGAGTTTTGGATAAGTTCAAGTTCACAGATGGTGCAACGTGGGAGAGGATACAGGATCAGAAGCTCGTCTCAGGATTCAATGTGGCGCCACGGTTGCAAATCTTATAGTTCTGTGGCCAGGGAGAAGGATGGAGTTAATGGGACTGAAGACAATGGTAATATTCAGTTGGAAGAAATTTCTGCTCATCCAATACCTAATACCAGGGAGCGTGTGCAGTGGAGGGGTCAAGAGTGGTGGTGGTGAGATAGAGCCAAGTGTTGTCAGCATACATGTGGAAAGTGATGTATTTTTGGATGATGTCACTGAGGGACAGCATGTAGATGAGAAATAGGAGGGGGCCACGGTTAGATTCTTTGTGGAGACCAGAGGTAACAGTGCAGGAGCAGAAAGGGAAGCCATTGCAGGTGGTTCTTTGGCTACAATTGGATAGATAACAGTGGAAGCAGGGATATGCAATCCCACTAAAGCCTGGCCCAACCCAACAACAGCCAACCCGAAACCGACCCAGTCCAGAGTCCTTCCATTTTTTAAATGCCCGACCCGAAAACAACCAACATTAACGAAACAGAAAATCATAGATTAAAACAAAAACAATCCGAAACAGAACAGTCCAGTCCAGTCCGTACCAACCCGAGCCCGAATGCTGGATGCAGAATACAGACCCGACCCCATGTCTTCAGGTTTGGGTCGGGTAGCCAGGCTTTAAGTCTCACCCAGCTAGACCATGAAGGTGTTGGAGGAGGATGGTATGTCAACAATGTCAAAGGATGCAGATAGGTCAAGAAGGATGAGGAGATACTTTACAGCCACTTGGGATGCCATTTGTGACTTTGATAACAGACATTTCAGTGCTGCAGCAGGGCAGAAACCTAATTGGAAGAATTCAAACATGAAGTTGCAGGAAAGATGAACTGATTTGGGAGGCAGCAGGAAGTTCAACTGGGAAGTTGTCAGGAGGTAGGAGACAGAGAGTCATGATAATGGTAACAGTAATGTGGGAACAGGAGCTTAGTGATGTTTTGAAACTCGTAATCTAGATGGCCAGACTAATGCTCTGGAGACACTAGTTCAAATCCCACCACAGCTGCTGGGGGAATTTAAATTCAATTAAATCAATCAATCTGGAATTAAAAGAAAAAAAGCTAATCTCAGTAATAATGATCATGAAACTACTGATAATTGTAAAAACTTAGAGGATTAATTATGAAGCCCTGTTGCATAGATGAGGCTTGTATTCCACTGAGTTTAGAAGATTAAGAGGTGATATAATTGAGATGTTTTAAGGTGATTAAAAGGAGTTGATGGGGTGGATAGAGAGAAACCTTTTCCTCTGGTGGAGGAGTCCAGAACAAAGGTGCACAATCTTTATTAGAGCTGGACCATTCATGGGTGATGTCAGAAAACACTTCTTCACACAAAGGGTAGCAGAAATCTGGAACACACTCATCTAAAAAGCTGAGAATTTTAAAAGTTTGATAAATTTTCATTCAGCAAGGTAGATGGAGTTATGGGACAAGTCAGCTATTATCTAACAATGGTGGATCGGGCACAAGGGGCTGAAATGCCTACTCTTCCTATGTTCCTTAAGCCCATCCCTACCAGGATGCTCCCTTATCCACTCTAGGTTTCATCGAGTCCTGTCCCTACTCCTAAATTCATCCTTCATAGGATATTCCCTTATAAACTGTAAGTTTCGTCCTCTCCTCTTACAGGAATGTATTAGTCCTAAATCAGCTTCTTGCTAGTTTGAACTGTGCCACATTTTTAGTTATGATTTGGCTTATAACAGTGTTTGTATTTCCTTTCTCTGTTGTTACTTGTTTTAATTCTCAGTAAGAGGCGGCACAGTGGTTAGCACCTCAGCCTCACAGCTCCAGTGACCCAGGTTCGGTTCTGGGTACTGCCTCTGTGGAGTTTGCAAGTTCTCCCTGTGACCGCGTGGGTTTCTGCCGGGTGCTCTAGTTTCCTCCCACAGCCAAAGACTTGCAGGTTGATAGGTAAATTTCCCCTAGTGTAGGTAGGTGGTAGGAGATTGAGGGAAGGTGGGGATGTAAGGGAATATGGGATTAATGTAGGATTAGTATAAATGGCTGGTTGTTGGTCGGCACTGACTCGGTGGGCCGAAAGGCCAGTTTCAGTGCAGTATCTCTCTATGATTCTATGATGTCCAACCCCTCTTCAAGCCCAAACAGTGCAAGTTTCTTTGGAGTCTCAAATTCATTTATTTTTTTTTTTAAATTGCACCATGTATAACTTGCTGTTAAAACAGCTTTTGATTCCTTAGAAGAGTGTGTCTCTGGAGTAGCCTTTCCTAGACAAGCTGGCAGTGTTTACAGACTGAGACTTGTAGCATTGACCCCAGGATACATGATCACAGCCCTCCAGTCTGTACCATCAGCAATTTAAGACTAAAAATGAGTATAGTACAAAGTACACAGAAGTTACAACAAAATCAGCCCGTGTCAGCATTTACTCTCCACACAACTGAAGAGTTCTAATCACATTACCACATCCTGTTCCCACATCCCTTCATCCACTGATCTAATCTAATCTCCAATGGAGACAGTTTCTGTAACAATCAGAATTCCCAGCCTCATTCATTTAAAAAAAAATTCTGACCATAGGCTTTATTCATTTGGGATGGCATAATTAATTTCGACTGATATACAAGTGCATCTTCAAGGCCATTTGGTTAAATCTTTATTACCAGTCATTAGGTCTCCCAGTAGCTCAGGGTCAGCATCTTGGTGTCACTTATTAGACAATCCTCGTGGCAAACACAGAACTGGAGGTTGAGCGAAAGTATGCAGAGAACTCTCCTGCACACACACTGCTGTCCAGGTATAACTCCATCATCTCGCCTGTTTTCGCGCAAGTCTGGACAGTAATTGGTGAACTAGCCGACTATGAGATCCAGCTGAGCTAGTGTCTACCTCCACCTAGCATCATTAGATATGCACTTCCGCAGGAACCCTAGTGAGATTCCCATTCTATCCCAGATTAGGAGTGGATTCACTCTTCTATTGTGCTGGCTGAAGATTCTGGGCAGAGTTTAAAAACCATTCAGTTCGTTATGGACAAATGAGTGAAAAGGCAATTTCCAACAGAAATGTATATTAAATCAAATAATCAGTTAAAGACTAACATGGCTAGAATACACAATCAATTAGTGACAGTAGCAAAGTAATTCACAAATTGTTCCAATATTAGCATTTATTACCAAGTTCTGGAATTCATACAGTTGCACAATACCAAATGAGAAAATACTGGTGAAAGGATGGTCAAAGCATCAGTTTTCCTGCTCATCAGGCAATATCCCTAATTTATAATTTTGATTTCATCTGCTGTGAAAAGCCATACATATCCAATCACTGAACCTCAAATAAGGATAGCTGTTCAACATCCTTTTAAAAACAGCAAATTAAATTCACAGCAATGCTTTTAACCGCTAAATACATTAAGAAAATAATATTTTCTATGGAATAGTTCCAGATGCTAACAAGTTCACCTCAAAATGCAAGTGATCAAAATCAACACAGGGCTGCAGACCAAACATTAACAGGAATGTTTCTGGGCACTCAGTTTATTAGAGGGTAACAAAGAAATGCAGAATATGAGGAAAAGCAGCAGTAAACTCCAAGTCCTTTGAAGTAAGTTTAAACAGCTGTGAGGGGGGAGGGGGGGGGCGCGGTGGCAGGTGAGAGAAACAGCATAACAAAGCTAGGCTGTTTTCAACTAGTAACATGATTTGGATTGGCCCCCACATCTTACAATGGCTAATGTAGGTTTTAGAATTCAACATTACATCTATTACGAAAGCTCGACAAAGTACCCTTTCTGTTTTTTCTCTCCCGGTATCTACTCTGCTTATTACGGGGCTCCTAATAATGACACTGCCATGTAAATGTAAACTGGATAATGAACATCACATTCCCAGGGACAGTCCCGGGAAGGGAAGGGCATGGGCATTAGCATTTGCCTCCCATTCTGAGTTCAGATCCACCTTTAGGGAGTGAGTGGTGAGCTCTCACACTGGGGCACAAATTCCCACCTCTAATGAACTCAGTCTGACTGAGGAGACCAAAACAATCATCCTAGCACAAGCGCATGCCCTTCAGTTAAACAGCATGATTGACATGGCTGCGACAGATTTCACTTCCTCACATGTGGCAGGCCACTCCTTAATGAGTGCTTTATACAAGGAAAGGCTCCTATAGATGTAGTCTGTAAATACTGCAGATTTAACAATTCAAGTGTACCAACTGGTCAGCTGTTAGTTTGAGACACACGCACTACTCTCACCATTACCAACTAAAATCCAAAACAGTTCTCAGCATGCTACAAGTTTGGCCAATCTCAGGGAAAATGTTCACTGCAGCCTGCCCTTTGCCAGCACTGAAGTGGAGCAGTGTGAGCACCAAGCCACCGGCAACTTGTGTTAAGCTAGTGATTGGCTAGAAACGGCTGTCAGAATTGAAATTGTGTAGTCTGTTCATCAGCTAGTGTTAAATTTGAGCCCTACAAATCAAGAAGAAAAAATTCTATTGACCCAGTTGGAAAGCTTCCTCCATCCTCCTTTCATTTGCCAATAGAAACAGAATCTGATCGGCTGCAAGGATATCTCAGAACATGGCTCGTTCAGCTCCTGCTTGATGCAAGTTTGTGTGTTGACAGATCCAATGTTTTAGTTATTTTTACCCATATTACCAGATGAATTTCAGTTCGTTCGCTGTATTTGAGACTGTTCCTTAAACAGAGAACAGGTTCTTTGTTGTGGATCCACTTTTGCTAGATGTGTCATCATGTGACTGATAACCAATAAGAGCTTTCAAAGACAGTCCTAAACGTTCTTTGTACAATTGCCTGTAAAATACATTTAATTTGTTTATAAAATACCAAAAATTAATGCAGAGTGAAAGTCGTAGGTACTACTAACATTTAAGGTGAGCACTATTCTGTAATAGGGAATGCTGGGAGTTCATCAGCATGCGAGAGAGAAAAAAAGGTCAATTTCAGGTGAAATGCTTCATCAGAATTAGGATGCTGGGTCCCACCCAAAATATTAATCTGTATTTTTAAGCTTCATTTTCTGACCTGCTTTTGTCTCAGATTTCTAGCTCAAGGCTTGTCCCTTCATCTCGCCTATCTGAATTACTGCATAGTTTTACCTTCAGTGATTGTCTGCTTCCATACTGGCACTGGAGAAGGTCTGCAACAGCACGCCTCATTTCCCTTTAGCCAACTAGGAATTTTGTAAAGGTCCTTGGCTGAAGCCCGATGAGCAGCAAAGCTCCCATTAAAGGCTCAGTTGTTGAAGGCAGTGCATTGGTGATGGGCCACATTGAACAGAAGGTTCCAGGCTGGACCCCTGCTCAGTTAGCTCTCTTCTAGCTGGGCCAGCAGCTAAGGACATGCACTGTGTCTCAGGGCCCCTGGACTAAGGAGAAAAAAAATAAATGCAGACCAGCTCCTATTCATTATTCAGTAAGTCTTACCGGTCACCTGCTGTGGACAAGTAAAGACAATCCAGTGAGGTGCTGGTGGAATTGTTGCCCAGCAAGAGTTGGCACCATCAAGACAGAGTATCAAACCAATGAATCCAGCACAAAACTTGGCCCCATTATCAACAGATTCTGGGCAACCCCCAACAAGCAGGAAATGAATGCCTCAGCCGGGGTCAACCCACCCTCAGAGGAGGTACTGGATCACCTGGAAGCATACCCCAACTTCACCCATATAGGAAGGGAATGGGTGAATCACCAGGGCTCAATCGTACACTGATCTGTTATGCGGAACTGAACAGCGTTGGGAACCTGGTGAATTACTATACAGATATAGCCCAACTAGTCTGTGTGGGGGGGTTTATCCTCCACACAACTCTGCCTACGCACATTTACCAACCCGCTTCCTTCAATATCTTTTCTTGCATCCACCTATCCAATCGAATCTTGAATGTCCAGTTTCTGCCTCAATCATTAACTTTAGAAGTAAATTCCACAGCTTCTCAACTCTGAAATCCCACCACTGCAGCTGGAATTGAAAGCTATTCTTAGTAATGGTGCCACGAAACTATCGATTTGGTTCACTAAAGTCCTTTTTAGGGAAGGAAATCTGCTATCCTTACCTGGTCTGGCCTACATGTTACTCCAGACCCACAGCAATATAGTTGACTCTTAACTACCCTCTGAAATGGCCTAGCAAGCCAGTCATTTGTTAAGAGCAATTAGGGATGGGCAACAAATGCTGGCCTTGATAGCGATGCCTACATCCATGAAGAAATAAAAAAAACTCTATTCTCTGTTCTAAATCTCTATTTAATCTTGCATCTACAGACCCTTGTTCTAGAACCTTCAACTGGGAACTCTGGCTTTGATGTACTCTGACCTATACTTCAATAACTTTAAACATTTCTGTCATAATTAACATGTAATCTGTGCTGACAATGAATAAAGACCCAATTTTTCAAGTCTTCATATTTTGATGCCCTTATACAAATAGCACACATCCTGGGAAGACCCAAAACAGGGCAAAGGGAGAGTAAAATAGAAGTCACTGCATTATACAGAACAACCCACCCCATACTTGAATACTGAGGACTGCAACATTGGCACTTACCCTATTGAAACAACTGCTTCTCTGTTTTGGCAGTTCCCTGTCCAGATTGCTATTTTGTCACCTTTTGGCCTGACATTTACAACTGCTCCACACACCTCGTCACTATACTCATCGAAGGCCTCCCCAATCAGACACAGGAGCTGGCACACAGACAGGAACAGGAAAAGGACAGTTACTCTCTGTACTGTATTGTCTTCATGGATCAAGATTGTTATACAAAAACTCCAGCAGGCCATGCTGCAGATATCTAGGCCACTAGCAATACATAAAGTTTTGGAATTTTTCTGCCATAGTAAAGTGAGTTAATAGTGTACAACGGAACACAGAGCAGATTCAGGATGGGTAGATACAGCATAATGCTCCATCCGCACAGTCCCATCAAACTTTACCAGACAGCCACAGCACAGGGCAGGACAGAGTAAAATTCCCTCTAAACTGTCCCATAAGGCACTGAAGAGCAGCATATAAGTGATGGAACACTGATCCTTCATGAGATCCAAGATTGCTAATGTTGCCAAATGATAGGGCAATTCTGTGGATATAGGTCACAAAACAAGGGTTTTAGTTGAGACTATCCAAAACCAGCCACTCAGGGTCCTTTCAGCCAGACGAGAGACCTTCACCCTGTGTTGGATTCAATTTGTCCTTGAAGTGAAAGAACCAACACCAACTCCTCTCACTCTTAGCTTCATACAGATAGCCTCAGTACTGCCTGGTGAAAGACTCAAATGTTCAGCGAAATAGATTCATCTTTAACCATGCATCTTCAAATATTCAAAGAGAAGGCTTTGTATCTCTACTAATTAACTTTATTCCTACATATAAAAAAGGGAGATAGAACAAGTCCAAGGATCTATAGACCAGTTAGCTTAATGACGGTGGTGGACAATTCAAAAAATGTTACAGAAAAACTTTTAAAAACTGAAAATGCAATAAAAGGATATTCAACACAGATCATGCTTGACTAATCCTACTGAATTCTATATAGTAACAAAGTAGACAAGGATAATGTAGATGTAATACATTTAGATTTGGACTTGAATTGGAAATACAATCAGGTTTTGTAGATTGAGGAGGATGTCGACAAAATAACAGGAAGACACGAATAAACTTGCAGAATGGGCATATAAATTGGCAAAAGAATTTCAATATAGGTAAGTGAGAGTTAGTACATTTTGGTAGGAGGAACGAGGAAGCCACATACTCCTTGGAAAGTAGTTGAAATGGGGTATACGAGCAGAGGGGTGCAAATACACAAACCACGAACAGTAGCAATGCAGGTCAATAAAGCATAAAAATTACAAACAAATCACTGGAATTCATTTCTAGAGGGATAGAATTGAATTAGAATTAGAACATTACAGCGCAGTACAGGCCCTTCGGCCCTCGATGTTGCGCCGACCTGTGAAACCATCTGACCTACACTATTCCATTTTCATCCATGTGTCTATCCAATGTCCACTTAAATGCCCTTAAAGTTGGCGAATCTACTACTGCTGCAGGCAGGGCGTTCCACGCCCTTACTACTCTCTGAGTAAAGAAACTACCTCTCACATCTGTCCTATATCTATCACCCCTCAACTTGAAGCTATGTCCCCTCGTGTTTGCCATCACCATCCGAGGAAAAAGACGCTCACTATCCACCCTATCTAACCCTCTGATTATCTTATATGTCTCTATTAAGTCACCTCTCCTCCTCCTTCTCTCCAACGAAAACAACCTCAAGTCCCTCAGCCTTTCCTCGTTAGACCTTCCCTCCATACCAGGCAACATCCTAGTAAATCTCCTCTGCACCCTTTCCATAGCTTCCACATCCTTCCTATAATGCGGTGACCAGAACTGCACGCAATACTCCAGGTGCGGTCTCACCAGAGTTTTGTACAGCTGCAGCATGACCTCGTGGCTCCGAAACTCGACCCCCCCTACTAATAAAAGCTAACACACCATATGCCTTCTTAACAGCCCTATTAACCTGGTTAGCAACCTTCAGGGATTTATGCACCTGGACACCAAGATCTCTCTGTTCATCTACACTACCAAGAATCTTCCCATTAGCCCAGTACTCTGCATTCCTGTTACTCCTTCCAAAGTGAATCACCTCGCACTTTTCCGCATTAAACTCCATTTGCCATCTCTCAGCCCAGCTCTGCAGCCTATCTATGTCCCTCTGTACCCTACAACATCCTTCGGCACTATCCACAACTCCACCGACCTTAGTGTCATCTGCAAATTTACTAACCCACCCTTCTACACCCTCTTCCAGGTCATTTATAAAAATGACAAACAGCAGTGGCCCCAAAACAGATCCTTGCGGTACACCACTAGTAACTAAACTCCAGGATGAACATTTGCCATCAACCACCACCCTCTGTCTTCTTTCAGCTAGCCAATTTCTGATCCAAAGCGCTAAATCACCTTCAACCCCATACTTCCGTATTTTCTGCAATAGCCTACCGTGGGGAACCTTATCAAACGCCTTACTGAAATCCATATACACCACATCCACCTGTTTGGTCACCTTCTCGAAAAACTCAATAAGGTTTGTGAGGCACGACCTACCCGTCACAAAACCGTGCTGACTATCTCTAATGTACTTATTCTTTTCAAGATGATTATAAATCCTGTCTCTTATAACCTTTTCCAACATTTTACCCACAACCGAAGTAAGGCTCACAGGTCTATAATTACCAGGGCTGTCTCTACTCCCCTTCTTGAACAAGGGGACAACATTTGCAATCCTCCAGTCTTCCAGCACTATTCCTGTCGACAATGACGACATAAAGATCAAGGACAAAGGCTCTGCAATCTCCTCCCTAGCTTCCCAGAGAATCCTAGGATAAATCCCATCTGGCCCAGGGGACTTATCTATTTTCACACTTTCCAAAATTGCTAACACCTCCTCCTTGTGAACCTCAATCCCATCTAGCCTCGTAGCCTGAATCTCAGTATTCTCAACAACATTTTCTTTCTCTACTGTAAATACTGACGCAAAATATTCATTTAACACTTCCCCTATCTCCTCTGATTCCACACACAACTTCCCACTACTATCCTTGATTGGCCCTAATCTAACTCTAGTCATTCTTTTATTCCTGATATACCTATAGAAAGCCTATCAGGGTTTTCCCTGATCCAATCCACCAATGACTTCTCGTGTCCTCTCCTTGCTCTTCTTAGCTCTCCCTTTAGATCCTTCCTGGCTAGCTTGTAGCTCTCAAGCGCCCTAACTGAGCCTTCACGTCTCATCCTAACATAAGCCTTCTTCTTCCTCTTGACAAGCGCTTCAACTTCTTTAGTAAACCACAGCTCCCTCGCACGACAACTTCCTCCCTGCCTCACAGGTACATACTTATCAAGGACACGCAGTAGCTGCTCCTTGAATAAGCTCCACATTTCGATTGTTCCCATCCCCTGCAGTTTCCTTCCCCATCCTACGCATCCTAAATCTTGCCTAATCGCATCATAATTTCCTTTCCCCCAGTTATAATTCTTGCCCTGCGGTATATACCTGTCCCTGCCCATCGCTAAGGTAAACCTAACCGAATTGTGATCACTATCACCAAAGTGCTCACCTACATCTAAATCTAACACCTGGCCGGGTTCATTTCCCAGTACCAAATCCAATGTGGCATCGCCCCTGGTTGGCCTGTCTACATACTGTGTCAGAAAACCCTCCTGCACACACTGGACAAAAACTGACCCATCTAAAGTACTCGAACTATAGTATTTCCAGTCGATATTTGGAAAGTTAAAGTCCCCCATAACAACTACCCTGTTACTCTCACCCCTGTCGAAAAGCAGAGAAGTTATGCTAAAGTTGTATAGAACTTAATTAGACTATACTTGGGAGTACTGTGCATAGTTCTGGTCTCCCTATTATAAAAAGGATATAGAGGCACCGGAAAAGGTATAAAAAAGATTTACTATATTGATGCAGAACCAAGAAAGAATGCTAATCAGAAAAGTCTGAACAGGGGTTCTTTTCTATAGATAAGAGAAGGCTGATCTGATAGGGTCTTTAAGATTATGAAGGGGTTTGATAGGCCAAACATCATGATGCTTCCTCTTGTGTGGGAGACTAGTAGTGGCCATAAATATATGATGGTTAGCTATAAACCCAATGGAGAATTCAGGAGAAAATTCTTTACCCAGACAACAGTTAGAATGCAGATTTTGCTATTGCAGGAGTAGTGAGGCAAATAGCATAGATGCATTGAAGCAGCAGCTAAATAAACAATGGAAAAGGAATAAAAGGATTTGCTAATAAGGGTGAGATGAAAATGGATCAGAGGGGGCTCATGTGGAGCACATATAAAGACCAGATGAGCCTAATAGCCTGTTTCTGTGCTGTAAATTTCAATGTCACTGTATAACTGACGTTTATTTTATTCCAGTACCAATCCAAGTGAGTTTAAAGTCAAGAATAAAAGCCAATTACAGCTGAGCTCAAAATTCAAAACTCTACAAGGTATGCCAAGAGTGTGGTCTACATGAAGGGGAAGAGGAAAATATTTATTGGCTAGTAGAACTGCAATTACCGTTTCCAGCCAGTATCGGTCCAGGTCATTGTGCCTCTGCTGCTTGTTAAGTGTCATCAGCCACCTTCCTCCTTTTTTATTTTTATCATCTTCCCACATCGGTTTAATACCATCCTGTTAAAATAGTCACATCATAAAGAGTTGTTAGTATGATTTCACTGATAATACTGAGCATTGTCAGGAAGTGTAAAAGGAAACCACACCTCCCCTCACCCTCCCCAAGACCCCTACCATATCCTGCAAGCTCCAGCCACTAACTATACAAACTATTTTCCTGGAATAGAAACAGGTTCAACTGGCAAATTCACAGACCCCATGTTTCACTGACTACATCATTTGAACCAATGAATTACTCAACAAATTTCTTGTCACTTGGTCACCTATTTTTTAATCCATAAATCTAACCAAATTAACCAAAACTTTTCAAATGAATGTTGAAGCCAGAATGAGATGCAAACTTGACTGTTGTTTTGAAAATACTTACATGATCCAATGCCATCCTGGAGTAATGCACGGTACAGTGCTCATTAACAGCCATTCCCATTCAGCAAAAACTATTATTCACACAGAACAATAAATCTCCTTTATCACCCCAATAAAGTGTGGAGGGACATTTGGATATAAACAACAAGATGCTATCACTAAGCGACTAATAAGCTTGATTGTCAAAACCCAACTGGTTCACTGATGTCATTTAGGGAAGGGAATCTGCCTTCTTACCCAGTTTGGTTAATACAAGACTTCAGTTCCACACCAACGTGGCTGACTACAGTTAAAAATGCATCAAATTTAATCAGCTTCCATCCAACAAGTCAGGCACTGTACAGTCAATTACCTGTCGCCTTTCAGGAGTGACAACTGATGGAAGCTAGGCTCTACTCTGACGGCCCCACCTTGCACCTCACCTGACCCGAGCCAACAGTATTTGGCACAGTGAGCTAAATATAGAGTAGGGCTTCCCCCAGCAATGAGCTACTCCAGGAGCTACCCCATACCTGTAACACCCACAAAGACATATCCAGCATAAGGCTCTTAGTTTGATCACTGGCCCGTGCTGAACAAGTCAGGAGCTGCATTGTTCTGTTCCCCATGTTGAGTTTCAATAGAACTCTGCACTCAGGGACCGATAGTTAAGTGCACTGGATTAAAAGTGAAATTGTTTGATTTTGTCAATAAATCTGATCCCATTTGGTTTGCCTCCCTTTAGTCTCCAGGAAGTGAATTCCATCCCAACAATCCAGAAAACAGAAAATCAATCAAATCATTGCTGCTGTATCTTATCTTAGCACAAAACACTGCTTTTGCTGTCAAACTTGATAAAGATCTCTTACCTTAAACAAACAATAATCACACCCAAACAAAAGTTTACTAGGTTGCTGTATATGATTATATAACCTATAGAAAGGAAACAAAAGCACATTCAGACATTCAAATATTATTAGCAACAGTGCCCAAAACTATATTCAGTACTCGAGGTGGGCAATACCAGTGCCCAGAAATATATAGAAAACTCTAGGTAAGGGGGGTACAAGTGCTCAGAACTGTATCCTGTGCTCAATACCCTATCCAGTGCTCTAGTGGAGGTACCAGTGCCCAGAAGTGTATCCAGTGCTCTAGGTGGGAGGAGTGGGGTGGAAGTAGTGCCCAGCACTGTATCCAGTGCTGTAGTTCGGTGGAGGTTCCAGTGCCTAGAATATCCACTGTCAGTACACAGTGCCATTATTCTCCCCTGGCATTTGTGCTCTACCCCTATGACCTTACATCCCAGGATCCTGTTAACTTTCCTCAGGATTGCCACACCCTGCATGTGGTTTCAATGAGTCAACCATTTCCCCCAGAACCCTCTTCTGTGTTGTGGCCTTTAACTAGTCATTTATTTTAAATCCCCAGTGTTTATTTCAATTCCCTCATCCCAGGACCATGTACTTCACATATTGAACACCATTTGTGACTCATAACTCCATCTGCCAACCTACCCGATTTTCATATCCCCTTTCACAATTCCATTCTACTGTAGGGTTATTATCCCAAACATGATGCTCACTAATGTTTTCCCCAAAACAGAGAGAGATTATTGGGACTGTAGTTCCCTGGTTTGTAGCTTTGCCCCTTATGAATTACTGTTACGAATCCCGCAACACTAATCCTGTTAGACAAGGATAGTATCAGCAATGTGCCCAAATTCTGCTGGCAACTCCTTTAAATACCCTTGTAATAAATCCATTTGGACCTCATCCTTTGTCTCAGTCCCAGAACATCACTGCAGAAGTTGCTCATGGTAGTGTCCTAGGCCGAACCATCTTCAGCTGCTTCATCAATGACCTTCCCTCCATCATAAGCTCAGACGTGGGGATGTTCGCTGATGATTGCACAATGTTCAGCACCATTCGCGACTCCTCAGATACTGAAGCAGCCCATATCCATATGCAACAAGACCTAGACAACATCCAGGCTTGGGCTCTAAAGTGGCAAGTAACATTTTAGCCACAGAAGTGCCAGGCAATGACCATCTCAAACAAGAGAGAATCTAACCATCTCCCCTTGATGTTCAATGGCATTACCATCGCTGAATCCCCCACCATCAATATCCTGGGTGTCACCATTGACGAGAAACTGAACTGGACCAGTCACGTAAATGCTGCGACCACAAGAGCAGGTCAGAGGCTGGGAATTCTGCGGAGAGCAACTCACCTCCTGTCTCCCCAATGCCTGTCCGCCATCTACAAGGCACAAGTCAGGAGTGTGATGGATTACTCACCACTTGCCTGGATGGGTGCAGCTCCAACAACACTCAAGAAGCTCGACACCATCCAGGACATAGCAGCCTGCTTGAATGGCACCCCATCCACCACCTTCAACATTTACTCCCTCCACTACTGACGAACAGTGGCAGCAGTGTGTACCATATACAAAACGCACTACAGCAACTCACCAAGCCTCCTTCAACAGCACCTTCCAAACCAGTGACCTCCACCACCTAGAAGAACAGGAGCAGCGGATGCATGGGAACACCACCACCTGCAAGTTCCCCTCCAAGCCCCACACCATCCTGACTTGGAAATATATCGCCGTCCCTTCACTCACTAGGTCAAAACCGTGGAACTCCCTTCCTAACAGCACTGTTGGTGTACCTACATCCAAGGACTGCAGCAGTTCAAGAAAGCAGCTCACCACTACCTTCTTGAGGACAATTAGGGATGGGCAATAAATGCTGGCCTAGCCAGCGAGGCCCACATCCCAGGAAGAATTAAAAAAAGCCCATCAGTTGCCACCTCATCACAGTGTAATTTAAACAGGAGGAAAAACAGTAGCCGCAATGGCAAAAAAAAAAATGTAGATTGCATGGTGCTCCCTCTCAGCTCACTGGGATTGATTGGCTCTAGCTAGCTAATCAGATCAAAGTCCAGGCTTCTTCTCAGCTGGTGCATAACAGCAGAGCTCAGCACACCCATTCTACAGAAAGGAGGATTCATACAGCCTCTTATCGCTGTCCAGTGATCCCGTGAGGCCTGTTTCTACCATTCAATGAGACCATGGCTGATCTGTATGTAAACTCCATCTATCCATCTCAGTGCTGTAACCCTTAATACCCTCGCCAAACAAAAATCTATCAATCTCAGTTTTTAAATTTTCAATTCATCCCCAGCCTCAGCAGATTTTTGGGGAGTGTTTTTCAGATTTTCATTACCCTTTGTGTAAAGAAGTGCTTCCTGACATCACCACTGAATGGCCTAGATCTAAAGTTAGGCCTCCTTGTTGTGGACTTCTCCAAAGGAAATTATTTCTATCTACCCTACCAATACTTTAATCATCATAAACACCTCAATTAAATCAAGGCTTACACTCTAGTGCAGTACTGAGGGAGCACTGCACTCTTGGAGGTGCCGTTTTTTGGATGTCATTAAATCAACACCCCATCTACTTGCTTAGATGGATGCAAAAGATAGAAGAAAAAAGGGGGAGTTATCCCCAGTGTCTTGGCCAATATTTATCTCTCAATCAAAACCACAAAAAAATTATCTGGTCATTACCACATTGCTGTTTGTGGGAGCTTGCTGTGCACATACTGGCTGCTGTATTTCCTGCATGACAACAGTGACTAAACTTCAAAAAATACTTCATTTGGCTGAAAAGCTTTTTGAGACGTCCGGTGGTCGTGAAAGGCGCTTTATAAATGCAGGTCCTTTTCTTTCACATGTTAAATGCAGGATTGGTTTCATCAGGTGCCACACCCCCTAATCAAATAATTAGCTGAGAGCTTGCCATTATTGCCAATTCAAGAACAGTCACTTGAGTACTGGAGGACTGCCAACCTATGTGGATTGAATCTTGGGAAGATTCAGAACCTGTAGCAGGGCAAGTTATATGGCAAAAAACATCTCCACCATTATGTAAGGCAACTTATATAATTGACAGCAAATATGAGACAATGCAGTATTGAGAGTAGAAAAGATTAAGGGGTGATCTAATTGAAGTGAACAGCTCACATTCCAGATCCTCTCCCTTCCCACCAAAAAGAAACTAATCTGCCAATGCAATTTTGCATTGTCTCATCTATATTAACAAACTTGTTAATAATTGGCTGAGTGTGTCTTGCATCACGGTGCAGATATGTTGCATCCATTTCCTCTCCCTTCACTCCCTCCACATCCCACTCCCCAAAAGTTCTGATTCCTGCCAGGGTACAATCCACAGGGGCTGGGAGCTCCACAGTACCATCACATGACTGTTGATCTCCTCCCCCAATAAACAACTGCAGCTTTGTATTCTCCTGCCATAATTTACTTTCTACAAAGGTAAAAACAAGACACCGGCACATTTCAGTCTTCATAATATAAATCATACTTACGCCCAAAAGTCTTCAACAGTATCAAATTTAGCAATAAGCCGCAAATTCTCTGTCCAACCTTTGGTCTTATCATTTTTAAAATACCATAGAGCCCATCTGCAACACAAAGCAGAAGCAGTTAGCAGGGGCCACATCCCTACAGACTGTAGCACCAAATTAACAGGGGGCCAGAACCCTTCAGACTATAGCGCCAGATTAACCGGAGGCCAGACCCTCTGCAGGCTTGGTACCAGATTAACAGGAGCTGGTGTTGCAAGGTATTATTGCTATTTGTCAATGAAGTGGAATCTTAGGGATAATTGTGTGGGTAACAGAAAAACACACTGGTGTAATAATGCTCATGTGAGGCAGGGGTAGGGATAAACAAGAATATAAGGAAGTCTTGCTACAATGCTACAGGGCTTTGGTGAAACTATACCTGGAGCACTGTGCAGAGCTTTGGTCTCCATATTTAAAAGAGGATACACTTGCCTTGGAGGCAGTCCAGTGAAGGTTCACTAGATTGGTTCCTGGATGAGAGGGTTGTTTGATGACAGGCTGAGTAAATTGGGCCTATACTTTCTGGAGTTTAGAAGAACGAGAGGTGATCTCATTGAAATATACAAGATTCTGAAGGGCCTTGACAAGGTAGACTCCGAGTGTTGTTTCCCTGGCTAGGAAATCTAGAACACGGGGGGCACAACCTCATGATTAGGGGTTAATCATTTAGAACAGAGAGCAGGAGAATTTCTTCACTCAGAGGGTTGTGAATCTTACAAATTTTCTACCCCAGAAGGTTGTGGATGCTCTATTGTTGAGTATATTTAAGGCAGAGATAAACAGATTTTTAGTCTCAGGGAATCAAAGACTATAGGCCCAATTTACTCAGTCTATCATAAGACAACCCTCTCATCCAGGAACCAATCTAGCAAACCTTCACTGAACTGCCTCCAAAGCAAGTGTATCCTTTTTAAAATATGGAGACCAAAACTGTGCACAGTGCTCCAGGTGTGGTTTCACCAAAGTACCATTGCAGCAAGACTTCCTTATTCTGCATTGTGTGTAAAGGGAGTTTGGTAAGTGAGTGAACTTGAAGGGTGAATCTCTCTAGGCTAGTTTTTGTTTTGTTTACATCTATCAATTAATTGAAATTCCTGTTCCAGTGAAGTAGTAAGTTAGGTTAGTTGCAGTTTTAAACAAGGGTATACTATCACTCTGGGAATAGCTTAGCCAGTTAATTAGGTAGCTAGCTTAAACTGGTTTCTGAGCTGCAGCAGCGCTCTAGCAGAGCTGATAGTAATGTTTTCAGAGCATAAATTCAAGGGACTCGGTGCTGCTTGTCTGCATTGAATGCTGCTGGAGGGCACAGAGCGTTAAGGGAGTTCGGTAATTGAGGGAGTTCGGTAGGGAGGGGAACTATAAATTAAGAAAATAAATTTGAGTTGAGTGTAAAGTGGGAGTCTGGTGCACGAGGGAGGGGCTCCTTTCTTTCTTTCATCAGCCTCCAGTACCTGCCTCTCTTCGCTACAGGGGAAGTAGTTGATTGGTGAGTAATTGGTAAGTTATTTTACTTATTATTGTAATAAAAATGTTTCTGAAGTTACGTTATGGCAGGGCAGCTCGGCCAAGTGTAAAGTACGTCCTGCGGTACGTGGGAAGTCATGGACACACTACATGTCCTGGACAAACACATCTGCAGAAAGTGAAACCGGTTGCAGAAGCTTGAGCTCTGGGTTTCAGAACTCGAGCGGCGGCTGAAGTCACTGTTGTGCATCTGCGAGGCAGAAGACTACGTGGATAGCATGTTTAAGGAGGTGGTCACACCGCAGGTTAGGAGCATGCAGACAGAGAGGGAATGGGTGACCGCCAGGCAGTCTAAGAGAACCAGGCAGGCAATGCAGGTGTCCCGAGTCTATCTTGCTTGCTAATCAGTTTTCCATTTTGGATACTGGTGAGAGCAATGGTTCCTCAGGAGAGTGCAGCCAGAGCAAAGTCTGTGGCACCACAAGTGGCTCAGCTGCACAGGAAGGGAGGAAGAAGCGTGGAAGAGTAATAGTGATAGAGGGTTCGATAGTCAGGGGATCAGACAGGCATTTCTGCGGCAGCAAATGTGACTCCGGGATGGTGTGTTGCCTCCCTGGTGCCCAGGTCAAGGATGTCACGGAGCGGCTGCAGGACATCCTTCTAAGGAACGGTCAACAGCCAGAGGTCATGGTCCACATTGGTACCGATGACATAGGAAGAGGGATAAGGTCCTGAGAGCAGATTTGAGAGAGTTAGGAACAAAATTAAAAAGCAGGACCTCCAAAGCAGTAATCTCAGGATTACTCCCAGTACCACGTGCGAGTGAACATAGGAATAGGAGACTTGATCGATTGAACATGTGGCTAGAGAATTGGTGTAGTAGGGAGGGCATCAGATTTGAGGCATTGGGGCCGGATCTGGGGCAGGTGGAACCCGGAGAAGATGGACGGGCTACACCTTAACAGGACTAGAGCCAACGTCCTCGCAGGAAGGTTCGCTAGTCCTGTTGGGGAGGGTTTAAACTAGCTTGTCAGGAGGGTAGCAATCTGACGGATAGCTCAAATTGGAAGGAAGTAGAAAAGTAACAAGTGACCTTAGTCGGCAGGTGAAACAAAGGCGAGGATCAACTAGGCTTAGAATGCAGAATGTCAAGGTTAAGGGCACTGTACCTGAATGCACGCAACATTTAAAGGCTCAAATAGAGGTAAATGGGTATGTTCTAATTGCCATAACGGAAACGTGGCTACAGGGTGACCAAGACTGGGAACTGAATATTCAAGGATATTCTACATTTAGGAAAAAGGAAAAGGAGTTGTTGTTGCGCTAATAAGGGATGAGATCAGTACACTAGTAAGGGAGGATCTTGGATCAGAAGAACAAAATGTGGAATCTGTTTGGGTGGAGCTAAGAAACACCAAGGGAAGCAAACATTGGTAGGAGCTGTTTATAGGCCACCAAACAGTAGTGGTAGTGTGGGGCATGGTATTAATCAGGAGATTAGAGAAACATGTGGCATGGGTAATACAGTAATCATGGGTGAATTGAATCTGCATATAGACTGGGTAAACCTAATGAGCAGTAATGCTGTGGAAGACAAGTTTCTGGAGTGTGTTAGGGATGGTTTTCTAGAGCAGTATGTTGAGGAACTCACTAGAGAACAGGCTATTTTAGATCTAATATTATGTAAGAAGGAAGGGCTAATTAATAATCATGTTGTAAAAGAACCTTTAGGGATGAGTGACTATATATGATAGAATTTTATATTATGATTGAAAGTGAGATCGTTCAATCTGAAACCAGGGTGTTACATTTGAACAAAGGAAATTATGAAGGTATGAGGGGCAAATTGGCTGAGGTGGATTGGGAAAATACATTGAAAAGTATGATAGTACATAGGCAATGGATAGTTTTTCAAGAAATATTACATAGTTTACAGCAACTATACATTCCTTCAAGACACAAAAACCCCAAAAGTAAAGGCAGTCAACCGTGGATAACAAAGTTAAGGATTGTACAAGATTAAAAGAAAAGGCCTATAAGGTTGCCAGAAATAGTAGTAATCCTGAGGATTGGAAGGATTTTAGAATACAGCAAAGGAGAAATTGATAAAGAAAGGAGAAATGAACATGAATGAAACTGGCTAAAAGTATAAAAATGGACTGTAAAAGCTTCTACTGGTACGTAAAAAGG
Organism: Heterodontus francisci; assembly: GCF_036365525.1. Classification (NCBI taxonomy): domain Eukaryota; kingdom Metazoa; phylum Chordata; class Chondrichthyes; order Heterodontiformes; family Heterodontidae; genus Heterodontus; species Heterodontus francisci. The sequence goes on along the minus strand of NC_090390.1, from coordinate 11,297,871 downwards.
AAAGATTTGGCTAAGACAAATGCGGGCCCATTACAGGCAGAGTCAGAAGAATTTATAATGGGGAATAGAGAAACGGCAGAGAAGCTAAATGATTACTTTGTGCCTGTCTTCACTGAGGAAGATACAAGAAATCTCCCAGAATTAGAGATCCAAGGGATTGGGGGAAATGAGGAATTGAAGGAAATTAGTAAGACGACTGTATTGGAGAAATTAATGGGGCTGATGATTGTTAAGTCCCCAGGACCTGATATTCTACTTCCAAGAGTGTTGAAAGAGGTAGCTATAGAGATAGTGGATGCATTGATCATCTTCCAAATTTCCATAGATTCTGGAGCTGTTCCTGCAGATTAGAAGGTCGCAAATGTCACCCCAATATTTAAGGGAGGGAGAGAGAGAGAAAACAGGGAATTACAGACCTGTTAGCCTTACATCAGTAGGGAAAATGCTAGAATCGTTCTGAAGGATGTGATAAATGGACACTTGGATAATAATGATCTGATTGGGCGTCAACATGGATTTTTGAATGGGAAATCATGTTTGACGAACCTGTTGGGAGTTTTTCGAGGACGTTACAAACAGAATTGATAAAGTGGAGTGGGTGGACGTGGTATACTTGGATTTTCAGAAGGCTTTTGATAAAGTCCCCCACAGGAGGTTGGTTAGCAAAATAAAAGCACATGGGATAGGAGGTAATATACTGGTATGGATTAAGGATTGGTTAACAGGCAGAAAGCAGGGTGTAGAAATAAATGGGTCATTCTCGTGTTGGCAGGCTGTGACTAGTGGGGTATCGCAGGGATCAGCGCTTGGGCCCAAGCTGTTCACAATATATATCAATGATTTGGATGTGGCGACCAAATGTAGTATTTCCAAGTTCGCGGATGACACATAACCCAGTGGGAATGTGTTGTGAGGAAGATGCAAAGTGATTTCAAGGGGATTTGGAAAGACTTAGTGAATGGGCAAGAACGTGGTAGATGGAATATAATGTGGAAAATGTGAGGTTATCCACTTTGATAGGAGGAACAGATATGCAGAGTATTTCTTAAATGGTAAGAGATTAGAAAGTACAGATGTACAAAGGGACCTGGGTGTCCTGGTCAATAAATCACTGAAAGCCAACATGCAGGTACAGCAAGCAATTAGGAAGGCTAATGGTATGTTAGCCTTTATCGCAAGAGGATTTGGTTACAGGAGTAGTGAAGTCTTGCTTCAATTGTATGGAACCTTGGGTAGACCGCATCTGGAGTACTGTGTACTGTGTCTTGGTCCCCTTACATTAAGAATATTATTGCCACAGAGGGAGTGCAATGAAGATTTACCAGACTTGTTCCAGGGTTGGCAGGACTGTACTATGGAGAGAGACTGGGGAAACTGAGCCTGTATTCTCTAGAGTTTCAAAGAATGATAGGTGATCTCATTGAAACCTACAAAATACTTAAAGGGATAGACAGGATAGATCCAGCCAAGATGTTACCCCTGGTTGGGGAGTCTAGAACCAGGGGACACAATTTCAAAACAAAGGGGAAGCCACTTGGGACAGAGACGAGGAGAAATTTCTTTACTCAGAGGGTTGTGAATCTTTGGAATTCTCTACCCCAGAGGGCTGTGGAAGCTCAGTCAGTGAATATGTTTAAAAGCAGAGACTGACAGATTTCTAAATACAAATGACATAAGGGCATAATGCAGTAAAAAGGCATTGAGATGGATGATCAGCCATGATCATATTGAATGGCCTACTCCTGTTCCTATTCTGGTTTGTCCCTACCCCTGCCTCACATGAGCATTATTACCAGTGTGTTTTTCTGTTACCCACACAGGCGGGAAAGTGGAGTTGAGGCAGACGATCAGCCATGATCATACTGAATGACGGAGCAGGTTCCAGGGGAGCGTATGGTCTACTCCTGCTCCTATTCTATGTTCTTGTGAGGGATCTTTATTCTGCAACTGATCTGTATACTTCCCAATAAGGACCCAAAATGAATACCACTACAGTTTCAACTTTGACAGCCCTCATTTTGATCACTGAATACTTTTTGAAATATCCCCACTTATGCTGCACCGTATTGCCACATTATCTCAAAGTGCTTTCCATAATGAATCATATTTAAAGGGCAGTGACAATCCACAGAATCACAGAATTGTTAAAGCACTGAAGGAGGCTATTTGGCCCAGTGTGTCTGCGCTGGCTCTCTGAAAGAGCAATTTACTTAATACCATTCTCCTGCCTTCTCCCCGTGACCATGCACATTTTTCTTTTTCAGGTAATAATCCAAATCCCTCTTGAAGGCCTCAATTGAACCTGCCTCCACCACACTCTCAGGCAGTGCATTCCAGATCATAACCACTCACTGCGTGAAAAAGTTTTTCCTCATGTCGCTATTGCTTATTTTACCAATTACCTTAAATCTGTGCTCTCTTGTTTTCAATTCCTCCACCAATGAGAACAGTTTTTCCCCATCTACCCTGTCCAGACCCCTCATGATTTTGAATATCTCTATTAAGTTTCCTCTCAGCCTTCTCTTCAAAGAAAACAATTCCAACTTCTCCAATCTATGCATCGACCTGAAGTTCCACATCCCTGGAACCATTCTCCTGAACCATTTCTGCACACTCTCCAATGCCTTCATATCTTTCCTAAAGCTTGGCGCCCAGAACGGAACATAATACTCCAGGTGATGCCGAACCAGTGTTATAGAGTTATATAGCACAGAAACCATCATACATAAAGTCATACAGCACAGAAACCATTGACTGTGCCGGCCATACAGCACCCAACTATTCTAATCCCATATTCCTGCACATGGCTTGTATACAAGTTTAACATAACTTCCTTGCTTTTGGGCTCTATGCCCTTATTAATGAAGCCGAGGATACTGAATACCCTATTAACCACTCTCTCAACCTGTCCTGCCACCTTCAATGATTTATGCACCTATATACCCAGTCCCTCTGCTCCTGCACCCCCTTTAAAATTGCACCATTTATTTTATATTGTGTCTCTGCATTCTTCCTACCAGAATGAATCACTTCACACTTCCTCTGCATTGAATTTCATCTGCCACTTGTCTGCCCATTTCACCAGTCTAAGTCCTTTTAAAGTTTATCACTATCCTCCTCACAGTTCACAATACTTCCAAGTTTTGTATCAGCAATTTTTGAAATTGTGCCCTGCACACCAAGATCTAGATTATTAATGCCATCTAGATCAGGAAGAGCAAGGGTCCCAACACTGACCACTAGGGAACTCCACGACAAATCTTCCTCCAGTCTGAAAACCGCCCATTTGCCACTACTGTTTCCCGTCACTCAGCCAATTTCATATCCATGTTGCCACAGTCCCTTTTATTCCATGAGCTGTAACTTTGCTCACAAGTCTGTTGCGTGGCAGTCCATGTACACCACATCAACAGCATTGCCCTGATCAACCTTCTCTGTTAACTCATCAAAAAACTCCAGCAAGTTAGTTAAACACTATTTGCCCTTCACAAATCCGTGCTGGCTTTCCCAAATTAACTCACATTTGCCCAAGTAATTTTTCCCAAATTGTTTATTGAAGCTTCCCCACCACTGGGAATAAACTGACTGGCCTGTAGTTGCTAGGCTTATCTTAGCACTATTTTTTGAACAAGGGTGTAATATTTGCATTTCTCCAGCACCACCCCAAAATCTAAAGAACACTGGAAAATTATGGCCAGTGCCCCTGCAATTTCCACTCTCACTTCCCGCAGTTCCTTGCATGCATCTCATCTGGTCCTGGTGCCTTATCAACTTTAAGTACAATTAGCCTATCCAATACCTCATCAATTTCCCTTCAAGTGTCTGAATTACCTCCTCTTCCACCATGACTCGCACAGCATCTTCTTCCTTAGTAAAGACAGATACAAAGTATTCACTTAATACCTCAGCCATGCCCCCTGCCTCCATGTCAAATCCCCTCTTCGGTTCCTAATCAGCCCCACACCTCCTTTTACCACCCTTTTACTATTAATATGCCCATAGAAGACTTTTGGATTCCTTTTTATATTAGCTGTCAGTCTCTTTGCTTCTCTTATTTACCTTTTCACTTCCCCTCTGAACCTTCTATATTCTGCCTGGTTCTCAGTTGTATTACCCACCTGACATCTGTCGTAAGAACACTTTTCTTCATTTCTATCGCTTTGGTCATCCAGGGAGCTCTGGATTTGTTTGCCCTACCTTTCCCCTTCGTGGGAATATCCCTTGACTGTGCCCGAACTATCTCCTCTTTAAAAGCAATCCATTGTTTAGTTACCATTTTGCCTGCCAACCTTTGATTCCAATTTATCTGGGTCAGATCCATTCTTACCCCATTGAAGTTGGCTTTCTCTCAGTTGATTATTCTTACTCTGGATCGTTCCTTGTCCTTTTCCATAGCTAACCTAAACCTTATGATACAATAATCACTGTCCCCTAAATATTCCCCAACACTTGATCCACTTCGCCCCCCTCATTCCCAAGAATAATGGTGAGCCACTTCTTGCCAAAAGTGAATGCCAATCTCAACAGTTTTCCAGAATGCACAGGCACCATGGCAGTATTGATTAAGGATAATGTTACACTTCTAAATAGAAAGGATATACTGGATGGTTCGAGGACTGAATCTATTTGGCTTGAGTTCAGGAACAGATAGGGAGCTGTAACATTACTGGGAGTTTTTAAATATATAGGGCCTCCAAATAGTGAGGAGATAGATAGATTAGCAAATGTGTTGGCAAATGTCAATGTTGTGTAACAAAAATAGAGTAGCAATAGTGGGAGACCTGAATTACACTGATATAGAATGATAAAAAAGTGCTAAGGGCAGAGTAGGAAAGAAATTTCTGATGTCTACAGGAGAACTTTCATTATCTACATGTCTTCAGTCCAATAGGAAGAAGCAAGGTGGGATCTGGTTCTGGGAAATGAAGTAGGGCAAGAGGAAGGTGCTGCAGTAGGTCATCTAGCTTATAGTAACCATATTAATTTGATTTAGAGTAATCATGAAAAGAGATCAGAAAATATTGGAAGTAGCAATGCTCAACTGGGAGGGAGCTAATTTCGGTGATTTATACAAGAAACTACCACAAGTAAATTGGAAAAGGTGATTGCAGGGTAAAACAGTAATGGAGCAATGGAAGTCATTCCAGGAAAAGGCATTTCAGGTCCAAGCTCAGCATATTCCTTTGAAAGGAATAGGTAGAGCATCCAAAGCTAATGCACCTGGATAATAACAGAAATATAAGTTAATATAAATCAAAGAGGAGGCTGATGACAAATGTCAGGAGCAAGGTTCAGTTAATAACCAGGAAGATTATGCAAAGGACAGGAGGGAATTTTAAAAACGTTAAGGTGACAAAGAGGTTATGAGAAAAGATTAGCAGGCAACATTAAATTGACATCCCCAAAGCATTTTATAAACATATAATTTTTTTATTTTTTGAGATACAGCACTGCAACAGGCCCTTCGGCCCGAGTCTGCGCCGACCAACAACCACCCATTTACACTAATCCTACATTAATCCCATATTCCCTACCACATCCCCACCATTCTCCTACCACCTACCTACACTAGGGGCAATTTACAATCAACCTGCAAGTCTTTGACTGTGGGAGGAAGCAGGAGCACCCGGCGGAAACCCACGCGGTCACAGGGAGAACTTGCAAACTCCACACAGGCAGTACCCAGAACTGAACCCGACTCGCTGGAGCCGTGAGGCTGTGGTGCTAACCACTGCGCCACCCTGTGCCACTGTGCAAGGTGTTAGCTGGGGAAAATGTTGGGCCGATTAACAGTACAAAAGGAAATGATCATGTCGAGGCAGAGGACACGGCTAAAGTATTAAATAAGTATTTTGCACCTGTCTTCACAAAGGAAGCAGATGATTTGAAAGTTACTCCAAGAGGAAAGTTGTGGGCAGGATTCTAACAGAAGATTAGCATGACTGGAAGTTGGTCATTTATGTGGTCTAGATGGAATACATCCTAGGTTGCTGAAAGAACAAAGGTATAAATAGCAGTTACTGGTGGTCCAAACGGTTGCTCGTGTCATACTGTCATGGAACTTTTTTTTTTTATCCTCGGTTTAACACAGTGTGCCTTTAAGATTGTCTAAAAACAGTGTACCATTAAGACAGAGAAGTTTTTCGATTCTTTGAGAACAGTGTGCCACAGCACGCCTATTTCCTTGGCAACAGCAGGAAATGTGCTCTAATATTTCAATTTGACTGTGTACAAGACTGGCTGAAACTAGTCTGAACCAGAACCCAAAGAAGTGTGCTTACTAAAAAAGCTGTCTACATCTCAGCAGAAAATCTACATTGAGCTCAGACTGTGTTTGCCCAAGCAGAAAAAACCCTGGAAAGAACATTTTCATTGTTGGAGGTAATAAGTTCCGTTTTATTTCAAAACTCTTAGAAGTCTATGTTACAGAAGTAATTCTCTATTGTCTGTTTGTGTTTGTGAAATTCTCAGTAAAGTTTCTACCAAGAGATTGCCAATTTGAAGATCTAAGTAGACCGGTTGTTATACTCTTCGTTGAAAGAACTGTGTGACGCCTGCTGTAGCTGAAGTACTTTGAATGCCTAAAGACTGTTTTGTCGAATTCACCTAGAGACTTCGAATGACATATTATCCTACTCTGGGACACCTCATCAACCCAGTATGTAACCCACCAGGACTTACAACCCAGCTACTTTTATTCCTAAGAAACACCATTTTTAAAACTGATTAACTATTCGTTTTTGAATGTGTGCACGGAGGTTAGGATAAATAAGTTATACGTTCTTTTAGACATAGGTTTATCTCGATAGAATTTAAGATTTAGTTTTTAAAAAATAAATTGTTAATTTGTTGTCTAAAGATACCTGGTTTGGCGTATTTCATTCTGGGGGCTAATAAAGTGTTTAAATCTGGCTGTTTTCCGGTTAGGTGGGAAAACTTTAATAACATGCTATGATTTGTGGAGGGATGGGACTGAATTGACAGTGTATTGCTCCCGCCTCGGTCGTAACAATATCACCATTCAAGGAAGGGAAGAGGAGAAAACCTGGAAACTGCAGACCAGTGAGCTTAACATCACTGCTAGAGAAATTGGAAACCATTATCAGGGACAAAATGAACTTTCATTAGAAAGGAATCGATCAAGGAGAGCCAGCATGGATTTCTTAAATGCAAATCATGTCTGACTAAGTTGATTGAATTCTTTTGATGAGGTAACAGAGAAGGTTGATCGAAAGTAGTGCAGTAGCTGTTGTAAACATGGACTCTCAGAAGGCATTCAACGAAGTGCCACACAGGAGGCTTATTAAGAAAATGGAAGTCCATGGAATTAAAGGGAAAGCAGAATGGATATGGAATTGACTCAGTGATGAAGCAAAGGGTGGTGGAGGATGCATGTTTTTCAGCCAGAGAGTTGGTTTGCAGTGGTGTTCCAAGGGTCAATTTTGGGTCCATTAATCTTTTTAATTTTGAGACAACGACCTAGACTCGGGCGTAGTGAGAATTATTAAGTTTGAAGATGATACGAAACTTGGTGGTAGCGATGAGGATATTTGTAGACTTCAGGATGACCAACAAGATGCTGAAATGGACAGAAGCAAGGCAAATGGAGCTCAGTGCAAGAACTGAAGTGATGCACTCTGGGAGGACTAATATGGAAAAAACAGTATACTATAAAAAGGGCAATTCTGAAAAGTGTAAACGAGTAGAAACACCTAGGCTCCATCTACACAAATCCTTAAAGATGGCAAGGCAAGTTGATAATGTAGTTGAAAATCATATGGGTTACTTGGGTTTATAAATAGAGGTATAGAATATAAACGCAAAGAGATCATGCTAGAACTTTATAAACCACTGGTTAGGCATCAGCTGGAGTATTTTGGACAATTCTGGGCACTACATTTCAGGAAGGATGGAGTTTAAAAGTGGTTTACCAGGGATGAGGGGATTCATGTATGAGGAGTGGTTGGAAATGTTAGGACTGTATATGGATAAAGGAGAATGATGGGGTATAGATTAAATTGTCCTTGACAGAGGACAAAGGATCGGCACAACATTGTGGGCCGAAGGGCCTGTTCTGTGCTGTATGTTCTATGTTCTATGTTCTATGACTGTGCTCCTTGGAACAGAGATGGTTAAGACGTGATCTCATACAGGTTTTCAAGATGAGGGGTTTTGATAAGAGTAGCGAGAGAAAGGCTATACCCTCTGGTGAGTGAATTAATAACCAGAGGCCACAGATTTAAAATCATTGGCAAAATATCTAGGGGAGAGATGAGGAGAAATGTTTTCACTGAGTTGTCGGGTTCTAGAAAGCTCTACCTGAAAAGATGGTGGAAGCTGATTCCATAAATAAGTTTAAAAGGAAGTTGGACAGTTAGAGGATGAGGAACTTACAGGGTTACGGACAAAAACTGGGTGAATGGGGCCAAGTACAACTGCTCTTTCAGAAGAGCCAGCACAGGCACCATGGGCCAAATGGCCTCCTCTGCTGTAAATTTCTACAATTCCCGTAAGAGGATGCCAAAACTATACGCAATACTGCAACTCCACCCTAACTCAGATCTTGTGCAAGTTCAGCATCAGCTCTTTGCTTTTATACTCATAACTCTAGATACAAAACACAACATTTTTTCAGCTCTTTAGCACTTTTCCACCTCCCCAAATTTGTACAAAAGCAGTTGTCAATCCTTACTACACTTACTCAGACTGACCTGTTTTGTAAAGGATGTTTTAGGTATTGATCCTGAGTTACAGTTTCAGCACACACCTCTGATGCTGCTGCTGCATCAGCTTCCAGCACTTCTGGTACTTCTTGCTGTAAAATAAATACAATGAAGAACAGAGCACACTGAGAGAAGTACGATCAGCTTTTTGTAAGGCATCTTTCTTGGCATTAGGACAAAAATCTGAGGCTTTTATAAAGCCCTGTGCAAGCATATTGTAGCTGAAAGGATCCAGCCAACAGCACCCCTCAGCCTGACCGCCACAGTATATTGTTGTTCAATCTGCACCAAAACTGTTACTACATTGTAACATCTAACCAATTATTGCACTGTATTAGAACACAAGAACTAGGAGCAGGAGTAAGCAATTCAGCCCCTTGAGCCTGCTCCTCCATGGCTGATCTCAATGAAGTTACTGAAGTTTTCTAAAATATCATGACCAGTTTAGGCACAAGAACATGCATTTATAGTGCCTTTAACAGTCAAATCTTACTGCAAGGTGCTTCACAGCAGCATAATCAAACAAAAACTGACATCAAACAAAGTAAGAGATATTAGGACAGGTGACTCAAAACTTGGCCATAATAGTAGGTTTTCAGGAGCATCTTAAATGAGGAGAGAGATAGAGAGGCAGAGGGGTTTAGGGAGGAAGTTCCAAAGCTTTGGGCAGACAGTTGAAGGCATAGTGGGACAACAGAAGTGAATAGTGGCACAACAGAAGTGAAGGGTATAGAAGCACAGGGGTGATGAGTGAACGGGACTTAATGTGAATTGGAACACATGCAGCAGAGTTTTGGATGCCCTCATGTTTACGGAGGACAGAATGTTAGGAGGCTGGCCAGGAGTGCATTGGAATAGTCAAGACTCGATCTTACTAAGAAAGAGGTCCACAAATTCCTTTCACTTGTCAGAGGCAAAAGTGGAGGGGAAAAAGAAGCCTCGAGCTATTTGTGTTCCAGAATGGTCCTGAAATGGTGAGCAGTTTTGGCAGAGGAGAGCAGGGCCCAGTAGAGCTTGATGTGGTCCAGTCAGATCTGGCATTATAAACATTCAAATCTGCACAGCTTGGATTTAAGGAAACAAAGTAGAGGGCATACCAAGGGGAAATAACTAGGGTGGGAGAGAGAATAAGGGTTTACTACAGCTAAGAGCAAAGGTGGAGAGGAGGGCATGATTGCACAGATCAACAGCTGCAGAAATGTCATGGTGAATGGAGAGTCAAAGGCTAGACAGTTGGGAAATCAAGACCAGAGTGAGACAGGAGACACAGATGTGATGACATCAGGGATGCCAAGTTTCACTGAGATCAGATGAACAGAGCCTTCTCAATGGAGCAAATAAAGTTAACTGAGCTGAGAGAGATCTTCAAAATTATCTGGGGCTTTGCTGAGGTAAATTAGCAAAAACTGTTTCCATGCATTAGTAACCGGAGAACGTAAAGCAAGATTGAAAGAACGAAGAGTTACCATATGGAAAAGCCTTGCAAAAAACAGTGGTAGCAGAATTTAGAATAGCTTGAAAAAGGAACAAGTAGCCAGGGATAGCTGCAGTACCTCAGCATTAACACCTTGCACTATGAGGGTCAGCTCAGAGCTCCCTCAGAAATCCAGAATAAAATGCTTTCTAAAGGAAGCTAGTTAACTAAACCCAAATTTACACATGCAACCTCAGTAGTTTCAACACCAGCATAGGAAGAGAACCAACAGCTGATCCTTGAAGACAAACATAGGAACAAAAGCAGGCCATTCATCCCCTCAAACCTATTCCAATCAATCATGGCTCATCTGTACATCAACTCCATTTACCCACCTTTGCTCCATATATCCGAGACCACCCTTACCTAACAAAAATTTATCAATTCCAGTCCTGAAATTTCTAATTGTCCTAGCATCCAAAACCCTTTAGAGCAGGGATTTTCAGATTTTGACTACCCTTTGTGTGAAAAAGGGCTTCCTGATTTTCTTCCTCAATGACCTGTTTCTAATTTTAAAATGATGTCCCATTAACAATGCATTACATAGCATTGTACCTAAAAAAGGGGGACAGCACCTATGATAGAGGAATACATGGCGTTATTAGGGAGTAATTCTACCTTTCACCCCAAGGAAGTACTATCTTGTAGTGTCCCAACCAGAAACTGACAGGCTCCCTCTAATCACCCGTTGTACAGAGCAGCAAACCAGACCTTTGTTTAATTTATAACTCAAACATGGAGTGATATTTACATATTTATTGTAATTATAGGAAGTAGAAAAGTAGAAAGCGAAATTAGAAGGCAGGCGAAACAAAGGAGTATCAACCGGGCTTAGAATGCAGAATAATGTCAAAACGACAAGGTTAGGGGCACTCTACCTGAATGCACGCAGCATTCACAACAAGGTAGATGATTTTAGGGCACAAATAGAGGTAAATGGGTATGATCTAATTGCTGTTACGGAAACATAGCTACAGGGTGACTAAGACATTTAGGAAGGACAGGCAAAAAGGAAAAAGAGGTGGAGGTGTGCTGATAACAAGGGATGGGATCAGTATACTAGTACGGGAGGATTGCAGTTCCAAAGAAAACAAAATACGCAATTTGTTTAGTTGGAGCTAAGAAACAGCAAGGGGCAGCAAACAATGATGGGAATTGTTTATGGGCCAAACAGTAGTGGTAATGTGGGGCATGGTATTAATCAGGAGATTAGAGCAGCATGTAGCATGGGTAGGAACATAGCAACAGGAGTATGCCATTCAGCCCATCGAGCCTGCTCTGCCATTCAACACGATCAAGGCTGATCATCCCCTTGAATGCTTTTCCCCCCACACTATCCCCATATCCCTTTATGTCATTGGCATTTAGAAATTTGTCAATCCCTGCTTTAAACAGACTCAATGATTGAGCTTCCACAGCCCTCTGGGGTAGAAAATTCCAAAGATTCACAACCCTCTGAGTAAAGAAATTTCTCCTCAGCTCTGTCCCAAGTGGCTTCCCCCTTATTTTGAAATGGTACCCCCTGGTTCTAGACTCCCCAACCAGGGGAAACATCTTACCTGCATCTACCCTGTCTATCCCTTTAAGTATTTTGTAGGTTTCAATGAGATCACCGCTCAGTCTTCGAAATTCTAGAGAATTCAGGCTCAGTTTCCCCAATCTCTCTTCATAGGACAGTCCCGCCATCCTGGGAACAAGTCTGGTGAACCTTCGATGCAGTCCTTCTATGGTAATGATATCCTTCCTAAGGCAAGGGGACCAAACTGCACAGGTGCAGTCTAACCAAGGTTCGGTACAATTGAAGCAAGACTTCACTACCTCGCTGTTGATGTCTGCCTTTGCCGAGAGGAGGCTCCCAAGATTATGGAAAATGGTCCATATTTTCCAAGATCTCGCCATCGATCTTGATTGACAGGGGAGATGTTATGCAGTGGGAGCTGGTCGGAAGAGGACCCTGGTTTTCCAAACCTTAAGTGAAAGACGCATTTTCTCATATGCTTCGTAGAAGTCAACATGATCTGAAGCTCAGCTTCAGAATGAGCGCATATGCAAGCATCATCTGCATGCTGAAGCTCAACGACTGAGGCTATAGTGATTTTGGTTTTGGATTGAAGGTGGGTAGGTTGAAAAGTTTCTCATCTGTTCTGGAGATTATCTCCACACCTGTAGGTAGTTTGCTGGAGGTGAGGTGTAGCATTGCAGCAAGGAAAGTGGAGAAGGGAGTTGTTAGCCTTGCTTGACCCCAGTCTTGATTGAGATAGGGTCTGTGGTCGCTCTGTTGATGAGGATCACAGCTTGCATGTCATCATGAATTAGACAGAGATGGTGACAAACCTCTGAGGGCAGCCCAATTTGAGCAAGATGCTCCATAAGCCTTCATGGTTGACAGAGTCAAAGGCTTTTGTAAGGTCAAAAAAGGCCATGTACAGCAATTGGCATTGTCCTGTGTTTTTCTTGGATTTACCAAGCAATGAAGGTCTGTTTGTGGTGTCGCTCGATGGGCGAAAGCCACACTGACTCCAGAGGAAGCGATTGAGGAGGATCCTTGCCATGATAGGTTATACACATCTGCTGCTGTCAAATCACTGCGTTTACAATAATCTACACAGAACCACATGTTCTCGTTCTTCCTGGGAACGAACACCATTTGCTAGAGAATAGCCACATTACTCACAGATCCTACATCTCCTGTGCTTCTCTCACTGCAGGGTACTCAGCAAGCACACCAGCTGGGTTTGAAGTCTCCATGTTTGCTTATGTGTAAGTGAGTGAAACCCAACAGCAATATCCTGTCTTGCTCTGTGGAAAATCAGAGTGATCCTGCCCACTGAGAGACAAGCCTTGCTCTCCCTCTGGGGAAGGTATGATTCCTCCTTAGAGAGGATAGATTTACCATGTTTAAGTGGTTGGCCTGGCATTTACATGGCCAACAGGGTATACTAATCCTTACATTTCCCCAGAGCATACAAACCTGTCCAATCAGCCTGCGGATGGTTCCACTCTATAGGCAATGGCAGGGACACACATTGCCCAGAGCCGCAGCTGTACCTTGTATTCATCTGTCCAGTGTACATTTAAATTCTCATTAAATTCAGCTGACCTGTCCTGCTTCCCAACACCACTCCCCCTTCCCCCGGAGCCCCAATTCCCAAGTCGAAATCATTTGTGTAAATGGTGATCAGCAATCCCTCCACTGATTCTTATGGAATACCACTTCCCAGTCTAAGTAACTAGGCTCAAACCTTCTCTGGTTTCTGTTTTGTAGCCACCTTGCTATTTATTCTCCTACCTGCTGACTTCAGCATTGAGTTAACCATGTAATAACTTATCAAACATCTGTTGCAACCTCAAATATATTACACACTGCATCATCAGTATCAACTGTGGCTCAGTTAGCAGCACTCTTTCCTCGAAGTCAGAAGGTTCTGGGTTCAAGTCCCATTCCAGGAGGCTTGTGCACAAGAATCTAGGCTGACACTCCAATGCAGTACTGAGGGAGTGCTGGACTGTCAGAAGAGTCGTCTCCTGGACGAGATGTTAAACCAAGGCCCCATCTGTGCTGAGGTGAATCTAAGAGATCCCATGACAATATTTTGAGGAACAGCAGAGGAATTAACTGTGGTGTCCTGGTTAATATTTATCCCTCAATCAACATAACAAAATGAGATTACCTAGTCATTATCACATTTGCTGTTTGTGGGATCTTGCTGCGTGCAAATTGGCTGCCATGTTTCCTACATTTCAAAAATTGTCATCTGCTGTAAAACTTTAGGATGCCCTGAGGCGGGTATAAATTTAAGTCTTTACTTTTATCTATTGCAAATTCCTTGTCTACTCCGATACTCCCGAAGAATTCTAAAAGCTTTGTCAAGCATGGCCTTCCATTTTGAAATCCATGCTATATTTTCAGCTTCAAGTGTTTTTCTATTACATCTTAGAACCATAGAAAAGTTACGGCCACAACCCATCGTGTCTGCACCGGCTGAAAAGACTCGCCACCCAATCTATTCCCACCTTCCAGCACTTGGTCCATAGCCTTGCAGGTTACAGCACTTCAGGTGCATGTCCAGATACATTTTAACAGAATTGAGGCTTTCTGCCTCCACCATTAGTGGGTAGGCGGTGGCGTAGTGGTATTATCACTGGACTAGTAACCCAGAGACCCAGGGTATTTCTCTGGGGACATGGGTTCAAATCCCACCACAGCAGAAGGTGGAATTTGAATTTAATTAATAAATTTGGAATTAAAAGCTAGTCTAATGATGGCCATGAAACCATTGTCAATTGTTGTAAAAACCCATCTGGTTCACTAATGTCCTTTAGGGAAGGAAATCTGCTGTCTTTACCTGGCTGACATGTGACTCCAGACCCACACCAATGTTGTTAACTCTTAAATGCCCTCTGAAATGGCCTAGCAAGACCTCAGTTGTACCTAACCGCTAAGAAGTCAATAAAAAGGAATGAAACCGGATGGACCACCCAGCATCGACCTAGGCACCGGAAACGGCAAACCCAGCCCTGTCGACCCTGCAAAGTCCTCCTTACTAACATCTGGGGGCTTGTGCCAAAGTTGGTAGAGCTGTCCCACAGACCAGTCAAGCAACAGCCAGACAGAGTCATACTCACAGAATCATACCTTACAGACAATGTCCCAGACACTATAATCACTATCCCTGGGTATGTCCTGTCCCACCGGCAGGACAGACCCAGCAGAGGTGGTGGCACAGTGGTATACAGTAGGGGAGTGAGTTGTCCTGGGAGTCCTCAACATCGACTCCGGACCCCATGAAGTCTCATGGCATCAGGTCAAACATGGGCAAGGTAACCTCCTACTGATTACCACCTACCGCCCTCCCTCAGCTAATGACTCAGTACTCCACCATGTTGAACGCCACTTGGAGGAAGCACTGAGGGTGGCAAGGGCATAAAATGTACCCTGGGTGGGGGACTTCAATGTCCATCACCAACAGTGGCTCGGTAGCACCATTACTGACCGAGCTTACAGAGTCCTAAAGGACATAGCTGCAAGACTGGGTCTGCGGCAGGTGGTGGGGGAACCAACACAATGGAAAAACATACTTGACCTCGTCCTCACCAATCTGCCTGCCGCAAATGCTTCTGTCCATGACTGTATTTTTCGTTGCAGCAGCTTATTCGGAAGCAGAGAGTGCTGAGCGAGTGATCAGCTGGGAAGGTCAGTTTCAACTTAATTTTCCTTTTGTTTTCGGCGAACCAGGGGGCTGCTGGGTAAGTAAAAACTTATATATTTGGGCTGTTTCTGAACCAGAGACACTACACGTGTAGTGTCTCCCACCTGCCCCCCTCCTCTAACCAAAAAATAGGACTCGGTGGTGTGTAGATAAGGTAAGGCTTTTTCTATTTCTCTTGTTTTATCGTGAGATTGGTAAAAACTTTTCGTTCCTTTTTCATTTATCTAAGTTAAGCTTAAGATTAAAAATGGCAGGAGATCTCAGACCCGTGTTATGCTCCTCTTGCTCAATGTGGGAGCTCAGGGACACGGCTGATGTCCCTGACTCCTTCACGTGCAGGAAGTGTGTCCAGCTGCAGCGCTTGTTAGACCGCATGACGGCTCTGGAGCTGCTGATGGACTCACTTTGGAGCATCCGCGATGCTGAGGAGGTCGTGGATAGCACGTTTAGCGAATTGGTCACACCGCAGATTAGGATTGCTGAGGGAGAAAGGGAATGGGTGACCAAAAGGCAGAGAAAGAGCAGGAAGGCAGTGCAGGTGTCCCCTGTGGTCATCTCCCTCCAAAACAGGTATACCGTTTTGGATACTGTTGAGGGAGATGGCTCACCAGGGGAAGGCAGCAGTAGCCAGGTTCATGGCACCGTGGCTGGCTCTGCTGTTCGGAAGGGCGGGAAAAAGAGTGGAAGGGCTATAGTCATAGGGGATTCGATTGTCAGGGGAGTAGATAGGCGGTTCTGTGGTCGAAAACGAGACTCCCGAATGGTATGTTGCCTCCCAGGTGCACGGGTCAGGGATGTCTCAGATCGGCTGCAGATCATTCTGAAGGGGGAGGGTGAACAGCCAGTTGTCGTTGTGCACATAGGCACCAATGATATAGGTAAAAAACGGGATGAGGTCCTACAAGCAGAATTTAGGGAGTTAGGAGCCAAGTTAAAAAGTAGGACCTCAGAGGTAGTAATCTCAGGATTGCTACCAGTGCCCCGTGATAGTCAGAGTAGAAATGAAAGAATAGTCAGGATGAATGCGTGGCTTGAGAGATGGTGCAGGAGGGAGGGGTTCAGATTTTTGGGACATTGGGACCAGTTCTGGGGGAGGTGGGACTATTACAAATTGGACGATCTACACCTGGGCCGGACTGGAACCAATGTCCTTGGGGGGGCTTTTGCTAAAGCTGTTGGGGAGGGTTTAAACTAATGTGGCAGGGAGGTGGGAAACAAATGAGGTCGTCAGTGGACAGTAAGGAGGTAGTAACTAAAGCCTGTAAGGAACTAGATAATGAAGTCAGCGTGACTAAGGGAAAGAGTAGGCAGGGAGCAGATGATGTACGCAAAGGGACTGGTGGTCTGAGGTGCATTTGTTTTAATGCAAGAAGTGTAGTAGGTAAGGCAGATGAACTTAGGGCTTGGATTAGTACCTGGGAGTATGATGTTACTGCTATTACTGAGACTTGGTTGAGGGAAGGGCATGATTAGCAACTAAATATCCCAGGATATCGATGCTTCAGGTGGGATAGAGAGGGAGGTAAAAGGGGTGGAGGAGTTGCATTACTGGTCAAAGAGGATATCACAGCTGTGCTGAAGGAGGGCACTATGGAGGACTCGAGCAGTGAGGCAATATGGGCAGAACTCAGAAATAGGAAGGGTGCGGTAACAATGTTGGGGCTGTACTACAGGCCTCCCAACAGCGAGCGTGAGATAGAAGTACAAATTTGTAAACAGATTATGGAAAGATGTAGGAGCAACAGGGTGGTGGTGATAGGAGATTTTAATTTTCCCAACATTGACTGGGATTCACTTAGTGTTAGAGGTCTAGATGGAGCAGAATTTGTCAGGAGCATCCAGGAGGGTTTTCTGGAGCAGTATGGAAATAGTCCAACTCGGGAGTGGGCCATACTGGACCTGGTGTTGGGGAATGAGCTCGGCCAGGTGGTTGAAGTTTCAGTAGGGGACTACTTTGGGAATAGTGATCACAATTCCATAAGTTTTAGAATACTCATGGACAAAGACGAGAGTGGTCCTGAAGGAAAAGTGCTAAATTGGGGGAAGGCCAACTATACCAAAATTCGGCAGGAGCTGGGGAATGTAGATTGGGAGCAGCTGTTTGAAGGTAAATCCACATTTGATATGTGGGAAGCTTTTAAAGAGAGGTTGATTAGCGTGCAGGAGAGACATGTTCCTGTGAAAATGAGGGATAGAAATGGCAAGATTAGGGAACTATGGATGACAGGTGAAATTGTGAGACTAGCTAAGAGGAAAAAGGAAGCATACATAAGGTCTAGGAGGCTGAAGAAAGACGAAGCTTTGAAAGAATATCGAGAATGTAGGACCAATCTGAAACGAGGAATTAAGAGGGCTAAAAGGGGTCATGAAATATCTTTAGTAAACAGGGTTAAGGAAAATCCCAAAGCCTTTTATTCATATATAAGGAGAAAGAGGGTAACTAGAGAAAGGATTGGCCCACTAAAGGACAAAGGAGGAAAGTTATGCGTGGAGTCAGAGAAAATGGGTGAGATTTTAAATGAGTACTTTGCATCGGTATTCACCGAGGAGAGGGACATGACGGATGTTGAGGTTAGGGACAGATGTTTGATTACTCTAGGTCAAGTCGGCATAAGGAGGGAGGAAGTGTTGGGTATTCTAAAAGGCATTAAAGTGGACAAGTCCCCAGGTCCGGATGGAATGATCCCAGGTTACTGAGGGAAGCGAGAGAGGAAATAGCTGGGGCCTTAACAGATATCTTTGCAGCATCCTTAAACACGGGTGAGGTCCCGGAGGACTGGAGAATTGCTAATGTTGTCCCCTTGTTTAAGAAGGGTAGCAGGGAAAATCCAGGTAATTATAGACCGGTGAGCCTGACGTCAGTGTTAGGGTAGCTGCTGGAGAAGATACTGAGGGATAGGATCTATTCCCATTTGGAAGAAAATGAACTTATCAGTGATAGGCAACATGGTTTTGTGCAGGGAAGGTCATGTCTTACCAACTTAATAGAATTCTTTGAGGAAGTGACAAAGTTGATTGATGAGGGAAGGGCTGTAGATGTCATATACATGGACTTCAGTAAGGCGGTTGATAAGGTTCCCCATGGTAGGCTGATGGAGAAAGTGAAGTTGCATGGGGTCCAGGGTGTACTAGCTAGTTGGATAAAGAACTGGCTGGGCAACAGGAGACAGAGAGTAGTAGCGGAAGGGAGTTTCTCAAAATGGAGACGCGTGACCAGTGGTGTTCCACAGGGATCCGTGCTGGGACCACTGTTGTTTGTGATGCACATAAATGATTTGGAGGAAAGTATAGGTGGTCTGATTAGCAAGTTTGCAGACGACACTAAGATTGGTGGAGTAGCAGATAGTGAAGGGGACTGTCAGAGAATACAGCAGAATATAGATAGATTGGAGAGTTGGGCAGAGAAATGGCAGATGGAGTTCAACCAGGGCAAATGCGAGGTGATGCATTTTGGAAGATCCAATTCAAGAGTGAACTATACAGTAAATGGAAAAGTCCTGGGGAAAATTGATGTCCAGAGAGATTTGGGTGTTCAGGTCCATTGTTCCCTGAAGGTGGCAACGCAGGTAAATAGAGTGGTCAAGAAGGCATACGGCATTCTTTCCTTCATCGGACGGAGTATTGAGTACAAGGGTTGGCAGGTCATGTTACAGTTGTATAGGACTTTGGTTCGGCCACATTTGGAATACTGCGTGCAGTTCTGGTCGCCACATTACCAAAAGGATGTAGATGCTTTGGAGAGGGTGCAGAGGAGGTTCACCAGGATGTTGCCTGGTATGGAGGGCGCTAGCTATGAAGAGAGGTTGAGTAGATTAGGATTATTTTCATTAGAAAGACGGAGGTTGAGGGGGGGACCTGATTGAGGTGTACAAAATCATGAGAGGTTTCGACAGGCTGGATAGCAAGAAGCTTTTTCCCCAGAGTGGGGGATTCAATTACTAGGGGTCACGAGTTCAAAGTGAGGGGAGAAAAGTTTAGGGGGGATATGCGTGGAAAGTTATTTACGCAGAGGGTGGTGGGTGCCTGGAATGCGTTGCCAGCGGAGGTGGTAGACGCGGGCACGATAGCGTCTTTCAAGATGTATCTAGACAGATACATGAATGGGCAGGAAGCAAAGAGATATAGACCCTTAGAAAATAGGCGACAGGTTTAGATAGAGGATCTGGATCGGCGCAGGCTTGGAGGGCCGAACGGCCTGTTCCTGTGCTGTATTGTTCTTTGTATTGGTAGGAGTGACCACCGCACAGTCCTTGTGGAGACGAAGTCCCACCTTCACATTGAGGATAAAGTCCATCGTGTTGTGTGGCACTATCACCGTGCTAAATGGGATAGATTTCGAACAGATCTAGCAATGCAAAACTGGGCATCC
Source organism: Heterodontus francisci (assembly GCF_036365525.1). Taxonomy (NCBI): domain Eukaryota; kingdom Metazoa; phylum Chordata; class Chondrichthyes; order Heterodontiformes; family Heterodontidae; genus Heterodontus; species Heterodontus francisci. The sequence goes on along the minus strand of NC_090390.1, from coordinate 11,278,095 downwards.
ATGAGGCGCTGTGGGCCATCAGCAGCAGCAGAATTGTACTCAACCACAATCTGTAACCTCATGGCCCGGCATAACCCCCACTCTACCATTACCATCAAGCCAGGAGACCAACCCTGGTTCAATGAAGAATGCAGGAGGGCATGCCAGGAGCAGCACCAGGCATACCTCAAAATGAGGTGTCAACCTGGTGAAGCTACAACACAGGACTATCTGCGTTCCAAACTGTATAAGCAGCATGCGATAGACAGAGCTAAGCGATCCCATAACCAATGGATCAGATCTAAACTCTGCAGTCCTGCCACATCCAGCCGTGAATGGTGAACAATTAAACAACTAACTGGAGGAGGTGGCTCCACAAATATCCCCATCCTCAATGATGGGGGTGCCCAGCACATCAGTGCGAAAGATAAGGCTGAAGCATTTGCAACAATCTTCAGCCAAAGTGCCGAGTTGATGATCCATCTCGGCCTCCTTCTTAAGTCCCCAGCATCACAGATGCCAGACTTCAGCCAATTCGATTCACTCTGCATGATATGAAGAAACGACTGAAGGCACTGGACACTGCAAAAGCCATGGGCCCTGACAATATTCCAGCAATAGTACTGAAGACCTGTGCTCCAGAACTTGCCGCGCCCCTAGCCAAGCTGTTCCAGTACAGCTACAACATTGGCATCTACCCTGCAATGTGGAAAATTGCCCAGGTATGTCCTGTACACAAAAAGCAGGACAAGCCCAACCCGGCCAATTACCGCCCCATCAGCCTACTCTCTATCATCAGTAAAGTGATGGAAGGTGTCATCAACAGTGCCATCAAGCGGCACTTGCTTCGCAATAACCTGCTCAGTGACGCTCAGTTTGGGTTCCGCCAGGGCCACTCAGCTCCTGACCTCATTACAGCCTTGGTTCAAACAAGGACAAAAGAGCTGAACTCGAGAGGTGAGGTCAGGGTGACTGCCCTTGACATCAAGGCAGCATTTGACCGAGTATGGCATCAAGGAGCCCTAGCAAAACTGAGGTCAATGGGAATCAGGGGGAAAACCCTCCGCTGGCTGGAGTCATACCTCGCGCAAAGCAAGATGGTTGTGGTTGTTGGAGGTCAATCATCTGAGCTCCAGGACATCACTACAGGAGTTCCTCAGGGTAGTGTCCTGGGCCCAACCATCTTCAGCTGCTTCATCAATGACATTCCTTCAATCATAAGGTCAGAAGTGGGGATGTTCAGCACAATGTTCAGCACCATTCATGACTCCTCAGATACTGAAGCAGTCCATGTAGAAATGCAGCAAGACCTGGACAATATCCAGGCTTGGGCTGATAAGTGGCAAGTAACATTCGCGCCACACAAGTGCCAGGCAATGACCATCTCCAACAAGAGAGAATCTAACCATCTCCCCTTGACATTCAACAGCATTACCATCGCTGAATCCCCTATCAACATCCTAGGGGCTACCATTGACCAGAAACTGAATAGATACCGTGGCTACAAGAGCAGGTCAGAGGCCAGGAATCCTGAGGTGAGTAACTCACCACCTGACTCCCCAAAGCCTGTCCACCATCTACAAGGCAGATGTCAGGAGTGTGATGGAATACTCTCCACTTGCCTGGATGGGTACAGCTCCAACACTCATCCAGGACAAAGCAGCCCGCTTGATTGGCACCCCATCTACAAACATTCACTCCCTCCACCACCGACGCATAGTGGCAGCAGTGTGTGTACCATCTGCAAGATGCACTGCAGCAACGCACCAAGGCTCCTTAGACAGCACCTTCCAAACCCGCGACCTCTACCAACTAGAAGGACAAGGGAGGCAAATACATGGGAACACCACCACCTGCAAGTTCCCATCCAAGTCACACACCATTCTGACTTGGAACTATATCGCCATTCCTTCACTGTCGCTGGGTCAAAATCCTGGAACTCCCTTCCTAACAGCACTGTGGGTATACCTACCCCAAATGGACTGCAGCGGTTCAAGAAGGCAGCTCACCACCACCTTCTCAAGGGCAATTAGGGATGGGCAATAAATGCTAGCCTGGCCAGCGTCACCCACATCCCATGAATGAATTTTAAAAAAACATTCGTGGCAGTGAATTCCAGACACCCACCACCCTCTGGGTAAAAAAGCTTTTCCTCATGTCCCCTCTAATACTTCTACCAATCACCTAAAATCTGTGCCCCTGGTAATTGACCTCTCTGCCAGGGGACACAGGTCCTTCCTGTCTACTCTATCTAGGCCCCTCATAATTTTGTATACCTCAAGTAAGTCAACTACTCAGCCTCCTCTGTTCCAAGGAAAACAATCCTTGCCTATCCAATATTTCCTCACAGCTGCAACTTTCGAGCTCTGGCAACATTCTTGCAAATCTCCTCTATACTCTCTCCAGACCAATTTTGTCCTTCCTGTAATGTGACCAGAACTGTATGCAATACTCCAGCCGTGGCCTAACCAGCATTTTATACAGTTCCAGCATTACATCCCTGCTTTTGTACTCTGTGCCTCAACCAATAAAGGAAAGCATTCCATGCGCCTTCTTCACTACTTTATCTCTCTGTCCTGCCACCTTCAGGGATCTGTGGACATGCACTTCTCACTTCTACCCCTCTCAATATCCACCCGTTTGTGTATTCCCTTGCTTTGTTTGCCCTCCCCAAATGCAATACCTCACACTTATCTGAATTGAATTCCATTTGCCACTTTTCCGCCCGCTCAACCAAACCATTGATATTCTGGAGTTTACAGTTATGCTCCTCACTATCAACTACACAGCCAATTTTTGTCATCTGCAAATTTCCCAACCATGCCTCCCACATTTAAGTCCAAATCATTAATATATACCACAAACAGCAAGGGACCCAACACAGCCCTGTGGAACGCCACTGGAAACTGCCTTTCATTCGCAAAAACATCCATTGACCCTTTGTTCCTGTCATTGAGCCAAATTTTGGATGCAACTTACATTCCCGTATCCCACCGGCTTTTACTTTTCTGACCAGTCTGCCAGGGGGGACCTTGTCAAATGCCTTACTAAAATCCATGTCGACCACATCCACTGCACTACCCTCATCAATCCTCCTTGTTACTTCCTCAAAAAATTCAATTAAGTCACTAAGACACGACCTTCTCTTATCAAATCCATGCTTTTTGAAGTGGCAGTTTATCCTATCTCTCAGAACTGATTCTAATAATTTGCCCATCACCTAGGTCAGACTAACCAGCCTATAATTATTTGGCCTATACCTCACACCCTTTTTAAACAATGGTACAACATTAGCAGACCTCCAATCCTCTGGTACCTCACCTGTATCTAGTGAGGATTTGAAGATGATCCTCAGCACATCCATTATTTCCTCCCTGGCTTCCTTTAACAGCCTGGGATACAATCCGTCTGGCCCTAGTGATTTATCCACTTTCAAGGATGTCAGACCCTCTCGCACTTCCTCTCTCATTATGCTTATTGTATCTAATATTTCACACTCCTCTTTTACTACAACGTCTGCATTTTCCTTCTCCTTTGTGGAGACAGACAAAAAAACGCATTAAAAACCCTGCCCACATCTTCTGCATCCACACATAAGTTCCCTTGTACATCTCTGATAGGCCCTACCTTTGCCTTAGTTATCCTCTTGCTCTTAATGTACTGATAAAACATCTTTGGGTTTTCCTTGACTTTACCCGCCAATAATTTTTCATGTCCTCTCTTTGCTTCAATTTCTTTTTTTTACTTCACCCTTGCACTTTCTATACTCCTCTAGGCTTTCTAAAGTATTACGTTTTTTGTGACCATCATAAGCTTTCTTTTTTTGCTTTATCTTGCCTGTATGCTTCTCGATACCATGGTCTCTAGAATTGGCAGTACCACCCTTGTTTTTGTGGGAACATGTCTATACTGTGCCCGTAGAATCTCACTTTTGAATGCCTCCCACTGATTTTCCTTCAAGTTGCTGCATCCAGTCCACTTTCACCAGATCACCTATCAGCTTCGTAAAATTTGCCTTCCTCCAATTTAGAACTTTTACTCCTCTTCTATCTTTGTTCATTTCGATAATAACGCTAAATCTAACTGTATTTTGGTCGCTATCTCCAAAATGATCACCCACTGCTACTTCATCCACTTGTCCAGCTTCATTTCTGAAGACTAAATCCAGAATTGTGCCCCCTCTCATTGGGCTTGTTACTCGCTGGCGAAGAATGTTCTCTTGAATCCAGTTCAAGAATTTTGTGCCCTTCACACGGTTTGTATCCCAGTTGATATTAGGGTAGTTGAAATCCCCAACTATTATTGCACTCAGAAATTTGCCTACATATTTGTTCTTCTAGCTCCCTCTCAATTTGGGGGTCTATAGTACACTCCTAGTAGTGCGGCAGCCTCTTTTTTTTTTATTTCTGAGCTCAACCCTTATGGCCTCATTTGATGATTCATTTAGCATATGATCCCTCCTCACTATTTTTGATTCCTCAACCAATAATGCTACACCCCCTCCTTTTTTATCCCCCTCTCTATCCTGCCTGAAAACTCTATATCCTGCCTGAAAACTCTATATCCAGGGATGTTGAGCTGCCATTTTTGCCCTTCTTTAAGCCAAGTTTCCATTATAGCAATGATATCACGTTGCCATTTGTCTATCTGCACCCTCAGCTCATTGGCTTGATTTTCTATAATCCTTACATTTAAATAAATACCTTTTAACATTGCCAAATTCCTGTGCTGCACACTTTTTAACCTTTGAGTCACTCGCTAATTTTCTGCTTCACTTTCCCTGCCCTGAATGTTTCCTATCTGAAACTGCCTTCAGGTTCTCAACCCCCTGCCAATCTAGTTTAAACTATCCCCAACAGCACTAGCAAACCTTCCTGCAAGGATATTCGTCTCAGTCCTGTTCAGGTGTAAACAGTCTGGCTTGTATAGGTCCCACCTTCCTCAGAACCAGTCCCAATGTCCCAGAAATCTGAAGCCCTCCTGCACCATTTCTCCAGCCACACATTCATCTGGTATATTCTCTTATTTCTATACTCACTAGCACGTGGCCTTTGGAGTAATCCAGAGATGACTTCCTTTGAGATCCTGCTTGCTAATCTGTTTGCTAACTCCCTAAACTCAACCTGCAGGACCTCATCCCTTTTTCTACCTATATCGTTGGTACCAATGTGGACCACAACCTCTGGTTGTGCACCCTCGCCCTCCAGAATGCTCTGTAGCCACTTGATAATATCCATGACCCTTGCACCAGGGAGGTAACATACTATCCAGAAACACCTGCCTGTTCCCCTTACTATAGAATCCCCTACCACTATTGCTGTCCTGTCGTTTCTCCCCTCTCCCTGCACAGCTGAGCCACCCATGATGCTCTGGTCATGACTGTCGCTGCACTTTCCCATCCGTACTCAGAACTGAACACCGGTTAGAAAGTGGGATGCCCTCCAGGAACTCCTGCACTACCTGCCTTGTCCTTCTTGTCTGTCTGGCAGCCACCTAGGCCCTCTCTGCAGGGTTACCACCTCCTGAAATGTGCCAAACATGTATCTCTCATCCTCGCAAATGCACCTCAGTGACACCAGCTGCTCCTCGAGTTCCAAGATTCAATGCTCAAGTTTTTGCATTTTGTGGCACTTTATGCACATGCAGTTGACCAGGACATATATAGGTTCCTGGAACCCCCACATGGCACAGGATGTGTATTCGATGGGTGTGAGCAGCCCTGCCATGCCTCGAATTAATTATTTAATGGACTAAAAATTGGAATTTAAATAAGCACAATGGTTATAAATAGAACAGACAGGTAACCACCTCCTGACTAGTGGTATTTTAGTTTCTACTTCGTAGATAGACTTAAATTGTTAGAGAAAAAAAACTAAATCAAAAGAGTAAGAAAATACCCACCAGATAATCACCAACTAGCTCCCTGTGCCTCGCTGCTCTCTCTCCCCTCACACTGTTTGTAGCTCCGAAGTCTCACCCAGCCAATCACCTACCTGCTTCCGTGATGTCCACTAACCAATACTAATCTACCTTACTATTAATATACCCTACCAATTCTAAAATGTTACCAATATTAATAACCTCAGTAATAAACCTTACTACTTTAAAACAAAACAGTAGATTCACCAGCTGTTTCCTTCTGCTTGTGTGCCTTAATTATAAGGTAGTTACACCAATTTTAATTTAGTTTTTTTTCTAATTTGCAGCTATTTTGAGGAAAGATCCCAACCACCAACATGTATAGTTTACTCTATTTTCTTTATTATATATTGAATCAAAAACTGTGCCAGTGCTCTGGCACTATTCCCTTTTCTAATGAACATAACCACAGATAGGTAGATAAATGCAATAGTGCTGCTGTTACCATTTCCCCAACTTAACATGCACAGATGCAATCCACCCAGATCAGGGGTTTTATCCTCCAAACTTTGACTAGTTCATTATCTATCATAAATGTTTTCATATCTTTATTGATCTGTTCTAATGTCACATCCACCTTTAATCTCCATGGTAAATATCAAACCAAAGTTTTTGTTCAATATTGCTACCATCTTGTTGTCATTACCTGTGAACTTATGAGTATTCCACAGTGACCCTTTCATATTTTTCTTGTATTCCTTGTGAACCTTCACCCCAGCACCACTCCCCCAACTCAACACCTCCATCCCCAGTACCACCCAACCAAGACGGCCCTTGCAACCCAGCCCCACCTCAACCCATAGCCACCCGCCCAAGAACCCCAACACTTCCCCAATCTACGACCACCCACCCAACACCTCCCAACCCATAGCCACCTAGCCAACACCCCAGCGCCATCACCATCCAGTACCCCAACCCCAGTCAACACCCTACCCCCACCCAGTAGCACCCATCTAAGAGTGCACCACTCCAGTCATCCCATGCCCCTCCACGCTCCATCACCCCCTCCCCCAAACTGCAATAATACACTTTAACCCAGGGCCTGTAATCCTGCCACACGCCTTGAGCCCACCCCTGGACTTTATTACGCTCCAGATCCAGTTACTGCTGGTTATCCACCTCCCATTCACTGACTGGAGAAGAGTCGGGGGAAAAGAGTTTCATGGTTCGCCGCACATACCCGCGGCAACTGGGCCCCGGTTCAGCCGGTCAGGCCTCCTTGGACAGTTACAACTCTCGCCTGACCAACCAAGCCAGAATACAAAATAAAACGGTATTGGCAAATCGTGCTCGGCTCTATACCGAAGCACAATACAACTTCCCTCCCTCAAATCCCCATCTTCTCTCTTCCTCCCCTACCCCTCTCTCACCGGCTCTGCCGCTGTTGCCGGCTCCGCTGTCGCCATCTTGCTCTCTCCACAGCCCCGCCCCCAGCGCGCGCTCGCATCGCAGCCGCGCTCCTCCGCCAATCAGCGAGACCGCGCTCCTCCGCCAACAGCGAGACCGCGCTCTTCCGCCAATCAGCGAAAACGTGCTCCTCCGCCAACAGCGAGACCGCGCTCTTCCGCCAATCAGCGAAAACGCGCTCCTCCGCCAACAGCGAGACCGCGCTCTTCCGCCAATCAGCGAAAACGCGCTCCTCCGCCAACAGCGAGACCGCGCTCTTCCGCCAATCAGCGAAAACGCGCTCCTCCGCCAATCAGCGAAATCTGCGAGGCAGCTGATCACATGCCATATTGCCAGGTGGCGTGTGAAAGGCAACATACCAGCGCTGCGATTGGTTGGTTAACTGTCAATCAGGGAGATTATTGGCGTTCTATTCCTGCCTCCACGCGTGAAAGTTTTCACCGTTGCCTATATATAATGGAAGGAATAAAAGTAATATTGGGGATGGGTTATTGTTTTGAAATGGTAATTCGGTTGCTCTCAGATGCTGTTGGACTTGCTGAGCATTTATTTTTTGTGTTTCAGATTTCTAGCATCTACAGTATTTTGCTTTTATATTGGGGATTTGGTGTTGAGTGTGTTTTGTTTTAAAAATAAATAAGTTTTCATGTAGTAGAATATTAAATTGATTCACAGGCTACTGGGTTGTCTGTAGGAGTCTGTTTTATATTTTTTAATTCATTCATGGGATGTGGGTGTTGCTGGCCAGGCCAGCATTTATTGCCCCTCTAATTGTCTTTGAGAAGGTGGTGCTGAGCTGCCTTCTTGAACTGCTGCAGTCCATGTGGGGTAGGTACACCCACAGTGCTGTTAGGAAGGGAGTTCTGGAATTTTGACCCAGTGACAGTGAAGGAAAGGTGATATCGTTTTTTTTTAGAGATACAGCACTGAAACAGGCCCTTCGGCCCACTGAGTCTGTGCCGACCATCAACCACCCATTTATACTAATCCTACACTAATTCCATATTACTACCACATCCCGACCTGTCCCTATATCTCCCTACCACCTATGTATACTAGGGGCAATTGCTAATGGCCAATTTACCTATCAACTTGCAAGTCATATGCATATGTATGATGTGAGAACTTGCAGCCCCTCCTTTATTATCTGAGGGGTCTGTTCCTCAATGTTTTTGCTGCATTTTAGTTCTGTGTTCCTGATCTTTGACTTTTTGGTGCAGAGGGGAGTGGGAAGATTGGAGGTTATCTTCACAGGACTGCTCCTGGGCCAAACCAAGGTGGCATCAATGGGTCCAGGTGGTTGAGGGAGTTGTTTGGCTTGACTGCCTCTTGTCTGTGGTTCTGTATGTGCCTGAATAGTCCTGGAGAGGGAGCACATGGTGTCTGCTGGTATGCTTGAGGCCTGCTGTGACCAAAGGCCATCATCACCCCTGGAAATGTCACCTTAATTTGATTAGCTAAATTTCCTTAATTTCTGTTTGTTTTTGTTACAGTCCATTAGTACACTTTCGAAGGGGGCACTTTGTTCCTTTTAACTCCAAACTAACTCCAGAGTTGAATGAAGAAGGAAAGAAACTTTCTTTTACATAGTGCCTTTTGTGACTACTGGATGTCTCCAAGTGCTTTTACAGCCACTGAAGTACTATTTTGAAGTGTAGTCACTGTTTTGGTGTAGGAAATGTGGCAGCTGATTTTCAAACAGTGATGTTAATACTAAGATTATCTGTCTTGGTGATGTGGTTGAGGGATAGATATTGGCCAGAATATTGTGGGTAACTCTCCTACTCTTTGAAAGTAGTGTCACAGGATCTTTTACATCCACCTGAGCAGACAGGTCTGGCCTTGGTTTAATGACTTGTCTAAAAGATGGCACCTCTGACCCAGTGCCCTCAGTATTGTACTGGAGTGTCAGCCTTTGATACTTAGATTAGATTAGATTAGAGATACAGCACTGAAACAGGCCCTTCGGCCCACCGAGTCTGTGCCGAACATCAACCACCCATTTATACTAATCCCATATTCCTACCAAACATCCCCACCTGTCCCTATATTTCCCTACCACCTACCTATACTAGTGACAATTTATAATGGCCAATTTACCTATCAACCTGCAAGTCTTTTGGCTTGTGGGAGGAAACCGGAGCACCCGGAGAAAACCCACGCAGACACAGGGAGAACTTGCAAACTCCACACAGGCAGTACCCGGAATTGAACCCGGGTCCCTGGAGCTGTGAGGCTGCGGTGCTAACCACTGCGCCACTGTGCCACTTGTGCTTAAGTCCTGCAGTGGGACTTGAACCTGGAAGCATATGACTCTGGTGTGAGTGCTGCTATCTGAGCCACAGCTGACACTTAAAGAGAAAAAGAAGTAGGAGCAGGAGTAGGCCATTTGGCCCTTTGAGTCTGCTCTGCCATGCAACCAGATCATGGCTGATCTACCTCACCTCTGCCTACAAACAACTTACACACAGGTCAATCAGCCCATCATGTCTGTGCTGGCTGAAAAGAGCTTTTCAGCCTAATTCTACCTTCCACTGCTTGATCTGTACCTTTGGAGGTTACAGTACCTTGAGTGCATAACCAAGTATCTACTAAATGTGATGAGGGTTTCTGCTTCTGCCACCCAGTTTCAGACCCCCACACCCTCTGGATGAAAAAAGTACCCTTCAACTCCTCTCTACTCCTATCAATTACTTTAAATCTATGTCCACTGGTTGTTGACCTCCCTGCTAAGGGAAATAAGTCTTTCCTATCCACCCTATCTATAATTTTATACACCTCAATTAAATCTCCCTTCAGCCTCCTCTGTTCCAAAGAAAGCAAACCTAGTCTATTGAATATTTCCTCAAAGCTAAAATTCTCCATTCCTGGCAACAATTCAAAATACAGTCACATCCTTTCTGTAATGTGGTGACCAGAACTGTTTGGTCCCAATCCTCCTTTTACCACCTTTTTACTATTTATATGCTACAGAAACTTGGGGATTTCCTTTCATGCCTGTTTCCAGTCTCCTCTCATGCTCTCTCTTTGCTTCTCTTATTTGCTTTTTCACTTCCCCTCTGGACCTTCTATATTCTGCTTGGTTCTCCATTGTATTTTCTACCTGGCATCTATCATAAGCACACTTTTTCTTCTTTATCTTAATCTTTATTTCTTTTGTCATCCAGGGAGCTCTGGATTTGTTTGCTCTATTTTTCCCCTTCGAGAGAACACACCTTGACTTTGCCCGAACTATCTCTTCTTTGAAGTGTTCATCTACCGGTTTTCCTGCCAGCTTTTGACTCCAATTTATTCGCCCCAGCTCCATTCTTACCCCACTGAAGTTGGCCTTCCCCCAGTTAATTACTCTCACCCTGGATTGCTCTTTGTCCTTTTCCATAGTCAGCCTAAATCTTATGAAACAATGATCACTATCCCCTAAATGCTCTCTTACTGATACTTGATCCACTTGGCCCACTTCATTCCCAAGAACCAGGGCTAGCAGTGCCTCCTTTCTTCTTGGTCTAGCAACATACTGTTGTAGAAAATTTTCCTGAGCACACTCTAGGAACTCTTGCCCTTCACTGCCTTTACAGTACTGTTATCCTTATCTATATTTTAATAATTAAAGTCCCCCATTCAAACTACCCTATCATTTTTGCACCTCTATGTAATTTCCCAGCATTTTTGTTCCTCCACGTCCTTCCCACTAGCTGGTGGCCTGTGGAAAACACCGAGCAATGTCACTGCACCTTTTTTATTCCTTAGCTCTAGCCAAATAGACTCAGTCCTAGACCCCTCTGGGACATCCTTTTTCTCCAGCACTACAATGCTGTACTTAATCAATACTGCCACTCCTCTCCCATTTTTCCTTTCCTATCATTGATATATATCACAAACAGCCAGGCACCCAGTACTGACCCCTGTGGAACCCCTCTGGAAACAGCTTTCCAGTCACAAAACACTCCTGCCACTCAATTCTGGATCCAACTTCCTATTTTCCTTTGGATCCCATGAGCTTTTAATTTTCTGATCGGTCTGGCATGTGGGACCTTGTCAAAAGGCTTTCAGACTTTATCAAAGCACTAGCCTCATTGACCTTCCTTGTTACCTCCTCAAAAAATTCTATCAAGTTCGTCAGATACCACCTTCCCTTAACAAATCCATGCTATCTGATCTTGATTAATCCATGTCTCTCGAAATATCTATACCGTCTCTCAGACTTTTTCCAGTAATTTGCCTCACCAAGGTTAGGCTGGCTGGCCTGTAATTACTCAGGCTATCCCTTCCTCCCTTTTTAAACAGCAGTACAACATCAGCAGTTGTCCAGCACCTATAGCCAGAGAAGATTGGAAAATGATGGTCAGAACCTCCACTTTCCTTGCTTCCCTTCGCAACCTGGGCTACATTTCATCCAGGCCTGATGATTTGTCCAATTTCAAGGATTTCCTCCCTCACTGTGTTTATCCCATCCACTATTTCACACCCCTCCTCAACTACAATGTTTGCTTTGTCTCTTTCTTCTGTGAAAACAGATGCAAAGTATACATTAAGAGAGTCTTACACCTCCATACACATTATCTTTTTGGTCTCTAATTGGTCCTATTCTTTCCTTAGTTATCCCCTACTCTTTATTTATTTATAAAACATCTTTGGATTTTCCTTGATTTTACTTGCCAATACTTTTTCATGACCTCTCTTTGCTTTCCTAAATTCCTTTTTAAATTTACCCATGCATTTTTTATATTCCTCTAGGCCTTCTGCTGCATTGAGCTCTTGGCATCTGACATAAGCTATTTTTTTTGCTTATCCCACTCTACATGCTCTATGACATTCCATGGGGGTGGGGAGTGTTCTAGATTTGTGAACCCTTTTCTTTGTGGGAATGTATTTGTTCTGAATCTCTTTAGTTCTTCCTTGAATACCTCCCACTGCTCTGATGCTGATTTACCTTCAAGTAGTTGTTTCCAGGTCCACTTTTGTCAAATCACATCTCAGTTCAGATCCCACATGGCAGACTAGTTAAAAAAATAAAATCCCATGGGATCCAGGGAAATGCAGCAAGGTGGATGCAAAATTGAAATAAAAACAGAAAGTGCTGGAAAAACTCAGCAGGTCTGGCAGCATCTGTGGAAAGAGAAGCAGAGTTAACGTTTCGGGTCAGTGACCATTCATCAGAACTGGCAGATATAATAAATGTAAAGGATTTTAAGTAAGTAAAGTGAGGGTAGGGCAAGAGATAACAAAAGAGAAGGTATTGATAGGACAAGGTCACAGAATAGCTGACCAGAAGGTCATGGAGCAAAGGCAAACAATATGTTCATGGTGTACTGAAAGACAAAGCATCAGTGCAGATAGGGTGTTAATGGACTGAAAACTGAACAGCCACAAGCACAAACATGAAAAAAACAGTGGGTAGGCACAGTAGAAACAAACTGAACAAACTAAAACAAAATAAAAGAAAAAAGAAAAAAAACTAAAGATAAAAGTAAAATGGGGAGCCCGTCATGCTCTGAAATTATTGAACTCAATGCTCAGTCCGGCAGGCTGTAGCGTGCCTGTAGATGCTGTTCCTCGAGCTTGCGTTGAGGTTCACTGGAACACTGCAGCAATCCCAGGACAGAGATGTGAGCAAGAGAGCAGGGGGGAGTGATGAAATGGGCAGCAACCGGAAGCTCGGTGTCATGCTTTCGGACTGAGCGGAGGTGTTCCGCAAAGTGGTCACCCAGTCTGCGTTTGGTCTCCCCAATGTAGAGAAGACCACATTGTGAGCAGCGAATACAGTATACTAAATTGAAAGAAGTCCGAGTAAATCGCTGCTTCAACTGAAAGGAATGTTTGGGGCCTGGGATAGTGAGGAGAGAGGAGGTAAATGGGCAGGTATTTAACCTCCTGCAATTTCAGGGGAAAGTGCCATGGGAAGGGGACGAGGTGGTGAGGGTAATGGAGGTGTAGACCAGGGTGTCACGGAGGGAACGATCCCTTCGGAATGCTGACAGGGAAAGGGAGGGGAAGATACGTTTGGTAGTGGCATCACACTGGAGGTGGCGGAAATGGCAGAGGATGATCCTTTGGATATGGAGGCTGATGGGGTGGAAAGTGAGGACAAGGGGACCTCTGTCACGGTTCTGGGAGGGAGGGGAAGGGGAGAGGGTAGAGGTGCAGGAAATGGGCCGGACTCGGTTGAGGGCCCTGTCAACCACAGTGTGGGGGAATCCTCGGTTGAGGAAAAAGGAAGACATATCAGAAGCACCGTCATGGAAGGTTGCATCATCAGAGCAGATGTGTCGGAGATGGAGAAACTGGGAGAATGGAATGGAGTCCTTACAGGAGGCAGGGTGTGAAGAAGTGTAGTCGAGGTAGCTGAGGGAGTTGGTGGGTTTATAATGAATATTAGTAGACAGCCTATCACCGGAGATGGAGACAGAGAAGTTGAGGAAGAGAAGGGAAGTGTCGGAGATGGACCATGTAAAGGTGAGAGAAGGGTGGAAATTGGAAGCAAAGTTGATAAAGATTTCCAGTTCGGGGCGAGAGCAGGAAACGGCACCGATACAGTCATCAACGTACTGGAAAAAGAGTTGGGGGAGGGATCCTGAGTAGGACTGGAACAAGGAATGTTCGACATATCCCGCAAAAAGACAGGCATAACTCGGACCCATTCGGGTACCCATAGCAACACCTTTTACTTGAAGGAAGTGAATGGAGTTGAAGGAGAAGTCGTTCAATGTGAGAACGAGTTCAGCCAGGTGGAGGAGGGTACTGGTGGATGGGGACTGGTTGGGCCTCTGTTCAAGGAAGAAGCGGAGAGCCCTCAAACCGTCCTGGTGGGGGATGGAGGTGTAGTGAGATTGGACGTCCATAGTGAAGAGGAGGCGGTTGGGGCCAGGAAACTGGAAATTGTCAAAATGACGTAGGGTATCAGAAGAGTCACGGATGTAGGTGGGAAGAGACTGGACCAGAGGACAAAAAATAGAGTCAAGATAGGAAGAAATAAGTTCAGTGGCGCAGGAACAGGCTGAAACAATGGGTCTGCCAGGACAGTCCTGTTTGTTGATTTTGGGAAGGAGGTAGAAGTGGGCTGCCCGGGGTTGCGGAACTATGAGGTTGGAAGCTGTAGAGGGAAGATCTCCAGAGGAGATGAGGTCAGTGACAGTCCTGTGGACAGTCACTTGATGTTCGGTGGTGGGGTCAGGGTCCAGGGGGAGGTAGGAAGAAGTGTCTGAGAATTGCCGCTGAGTCTCTCGGAGGTAGAGGTCGGTACGCCAGACAACAACAGCACCACCCTTATCTGCAGGTTTGATGATAATGTTGGGGTTAGACCTGAGAGTATGGAGTGCGGCAAGTTCAGAGGGGGACAGGTTAGAGTGAGTGAGGGGGGCAGAGAAATTGTGATGAACCAATGTCTCGCCGACAGTTTTCAATGAAAAAATCAGGAGGGGGTAAGAGGCCAGAGGGAGGGGTCCAGGTAGAGGGAAATTGCTGGAGGCAGGTGAATGGGTCTGCTGGTCGGGGGAGGACTCCTGGTCAAAGAAGTGAGTGGGAGGTGGAGGCGACGGAAGAAGAGCTTAACGTTATTCCGAGCACGAAATTCATTGAGGTGGGGGCGTAAGGGGATAAAACTGAGTCCTTTGCTGAGTACAGAACATTCAGCATCAGAGAGGGTATAGTGAATACAGGGCAAGGGGTCAGATCAGAAGGGGTGGGGTCAGAGGGAAGTGAAGGGGAAGATGGATCTGGAAGGGCATTAGTCCCCATCAGCTGCTGGAGCTTGCATTCCTTAACACCTGAAAGAAAGAAAAAAGTTTTTTGTTAATGCGTCGGATAAGATGAAGGATGAAATGAAACTGTGGAGTAGAACAGCTTTAAGATAAGGTGAGATGATGCTTCTGGAGAGAGAGGTCCAGTGTGTGCATGTGGCGGCGCATGGCACTGAGTGTGGATCTCAGGATGCGGCGAGAACAGCAGTCCAAGGAACGTCGTATTTCTCGGAGATACCTGTAATCCTGGGTGGATTCAAAACATGATGGGTGAAACTGCAGTTGGAATCCACCTGGAATAAGTCGGAGCCGGAGACAGTCACTGAGGAAGGAGATGTGGCTGTGAAAGCGAGTTTTGGTAGATACTTTATCAAACACCAGGATATGGATACAAAATTGGCTCAGTGGCAGGAAACAAAGGGTAATTATTGACAGGTGTTTTCGTGGCTGGAGGGCTGTTTCCAGTGGCGTTCTGCAGAGCTCAGTATTGGGTTCCCTGCTTTTTGTGGTATATATTAACAATCTGGATGTAAATGTAGGGGGCATGATCAAGAAGTTTGCAGACGACACAAAGATTGGCTGTGTGGTAGATAGCAAAGAGGATGGCTATAGGCTGCAGAAAGATATTGATGGACTGGTGAGGCAGGCGGAAAAGTGGCAAATGGAATTCAACCTGGAGAAGTGTGAGGTGATGCATTTGGGAAGGTCAAACAAGGCACAATTAATGGGAGGTTACTGAGAGGTGTAGAGGAAGTGAGGGACCTTGGAGTGAATGTCCACAGATCGCTGAAGATGACAGGACAGGACGATAGGTGGTTAAGAAGGTATATGAAATCCTTTCCTTTTGTTATGTCTTCTTGTCGTTTTCTGGTTCCCAGATGTTGGAAATAATCACACTTTAAACTTGGAAAGGCTGACGTCTTTGTTTATTCATTCAGCCAGCATGCTGCCTGGCGTAGGATTGCTTGAAACTGGTTTCCTGTTACACATCAGGGCGGCGCAGTGGTTAGCACCGCAGCCTCACAGCTCCAGTGACCTGGGTTCAATTCTGGGTGCTGCCTGTGTGGAGTTTGCAAGTTCTCCCTGTGTCTGCGTGGGTTTTCTCCGGGTGCTCCGGTTTCCTCCCACAAGCCAAAGGACTTGCAGGTTGGTAGGTAAATTGGCCATTATAAATTGCCCCTAGTATAGGTAGGTGGTAGGGAAATATAGGGACAGGTGGGGATGTGGTAGGAATATGGAATTAGTGTAGGATTAGTATAAATGGGTGGTTGATGGTCGGCACAGACTCGGTGGGCCGAAGGGCCTGTTTCAGTGCTGTATCTCTAAACTAAAACTATATCACATGATTCTCCAGTGCAGCCTTGTATGTGACCCCACTGGAACACTTACACATAACAATTAGTTCCTATCTAATTCGTTCCTAGCATTTTACAGATAGTATAACAATATATAATACCTTTATTAGCCGAGGTAAAAAATATAAGAGCAGGGAGTTTGTGCTGGAACTGTATAAATCATTGGTTCGGCCACAACTTGAGTACTGTGTATAGTTCTGGTCACCTCTTTATAGAAAGGATGTAGTTGCACTAGAGCGGGTACAGAGGAGATTTACGAGGGTGTTGCCGAGACTGCAAAAAATGCAGCTATGAGGAAAGATTGGATAGGCTGGGGTTGCTTTCCTTGGAACAGAGAAGGCAGAGGGGAGATTTGGTTGAAATGTACAAAATTATGAGGGGCCGGTATAGAGTGGATGTGAAGGGCCTATTTACCTTAGCCATTAGCAGAGAGATCAGTGACTAGGGGGCATAGATTTAAAGTGATTGGTAGAAAGATTAGAGGGGTGATGAGGAAAAATCTTTTCACCCAGAGAGTGGTGATGGTCTGGAACTTACTGCCTGAAAGAGTAGATTAGATTAGATTAGAGATACAGCACTGAAACAGGCCCTTCGGCCCACTGAGTCTGTGCCGACCATCAACCACCCATTTATACTAATCCTACATTAATCCCATTTTCCTACCAAACATCCCCACCTACCTATACTAGTGACAATTTATAATGGCCAATTTACCTATCAACCTGCAAGTCTTTTGGCTTGTGGGAGGAAACCGGAGCACCCGGAGAAAACCCACGCAGACACAGGGAGAACTTGCAAACTCCACACAGGCAGTACCCGGAATCGAACCCGGGTCCCTGGAGCTGTGAGGCTGCGGTGCTAACCACTGCGCCACTGTGCCGCCCTTGCGCCACTGTGCATAAACAGAGGCATAAACCCTCAACTCATTTAAGAGGTGTCTGGATATGCACCTCAAGTGCCGTAACCTGCAGGGCTATGGACCAAATGCTGGAAGGTGGGATTAGACTCGGTGGCTCATTTTTCGGCCGGTGCAGACATGATGGGCCAAGTGGCCTCTTTCTGTGCCATAAACATTTTTTTTATTCGTTCGTGGGATGTGGGCGTCACTGGCTAGGCCAACATTTATTGTCTATCCCTAATTGCTCTCAAGAAGGCAGTGGTGAGTTGCCTTCTTGAACCACTGCAGTCCTTAGGGGGTAGGTACACCCGCAGTGCTGTTAGGAAGGGAGTTCCAGGATTTTGACCCAGTGACAGTGAAGGAACAGCGATATAATTCCAAGTCAGGATGGTGTGTGACGTGGAGGGGAACTTGCAGGTGATGGTGTTCCCATGCATCTGCTGCCCTTCTCCTTCTAGGTGGTAGAGGTCGCGGGTTTGGAAGGTGCTGTTTAAGGAATCTTGGTGATTTCTTGTAGTGCATCTAATGGATGGTACACACTGCTGCCACTGTGCGTCGGTGTGAAGGGAGTGAATGTTGAAGGTGGGAGATGGGGTGCCAATCAAGAGGATTGCTTTGTCCTGGATGGTGTCAAGCTTCTTGAGTGTTGTTGGAGCTGCACCCATCCAGGCAAGTGGAGAGTATTCCCTTACACTTCTGACTTGTGCCTTGTAGATGGTGGACAGGCACTGGGGAGTCAGGAGGTGAATTACTCACAGCAGAATTCCCAGCCTCTGACCAGCTCTGGTAGCCACAGCATTTATGTGGCTGATCCAGTTCAGTTTCTGGTCAATGGTAACCCCCCCTCAGGATGTTGATATGTTTCAGCAATGATAATGCCATTGAACATCAAGGGGAGATGGTTAGATTCTCTCTTGTTTGAGATGGCCATTGCCTGGCACTTTTGTGACGTGAATGTTACTTGCCACTTATCAGCCCGAGTCTGGATGTTGTCCAGGTCTTGTTGCATCTGGACATGGGCTGCTTCATTATCTGAGGAGTCACGAATGGTGCAATCCCAACAATCACAGTCACTCTACAGGGGTTAAAGTTATGAGGAGAGATTACACAAATTAGGCCTGTTTTCGCTAGAATTTAGAAGGTTAAGGGGTGTTCTGAACGAAGTCTTCAAGATATTAACAGGCTAGATAAAGATAAACTATTTCCACTGGTTGGAGATTCTAAAACTAGGGGGCATAGTCTAAAAGTTAGGGCCAGAGCGTTCAGGAGAGATGTTAGGAAGCACTTCTTCACGCAAAGGGTGGTAGAGGTTTGGAACTCTCTCCCACAAACAGCAGTTGAAGCTAGAACAGTTGTTAATTTTAAATCTGAGATAGAAAGATTTTTGTTAAGCAAAGATATTAAGGGATATGGGCCAAATGCAGGTATATGGAGTTAGGCCGTGGATCAGCCATGATCTCATTGAATGGTGGGACAGGCTCGCGGGGCTGAATGGCCTACTCCTGTTCCTATCTTCCTATATTCTTCTCACCTCAACCCTGGAGTTCAGCTCTTTTGTCCATGTTTGGACAAAGGCTGTAATGAGGTCAGGAGCTGAGTGGCCCGGGCGGAACCCAAACTAAGCATTAGTGAGCAAGTTATTGCTGAGCAAGTGCCGCTTGATAGCACTGTCGACGATCCCTTCCATCACTTTGCTGATGATCGAGAGTAAACTGATGGGGCGGTAATTGGCCGGGTTGGATTTGTCCTGCTTTTTGTGTACAGGACATACTTGGGCAATTTTCCATATTGCAGCGTAGATGCCAGTGTTGTAGCTGTACTGGAACAGCTTGGCTAGGGGCATGACTAGTTCTGGAGCACAAGTCTTCAGTACTATTGCCAGAAGGTTGTCAGGGCCCATAGCCTTTGCAGTATCCAGTGCCTCATGTCATGCAGGCTCCCACCTGCCAAAAATGAGGCACATTAATTTCACCACATGGACATTAAATTTCAAATTGTTGCTGGGAATAAGAGAAGGCCTGTGACAAGGGGTTGCCAGGCCCCTGGCTGGAAAGACATTTTTGCATATTAACAGACAATGCTTGGA
Organism: Heterodontus francisci; assembly: GCF_036365525.1. NCBI lineage: Eukaryota > Metazoa > Chordata > Chondrichthyes > Heterodontiformes > Heterodontidae > Heterodontus > Heterodontus francisci. The sequence continues at coordinate 11,258,715 of NC_090390.1, read as the reverse complement.
ACAAAGGAGCTATCTCCTGCTCCAATACAATCCACAAACAGATTAGATTAGAGATACAGCACTGAAACAGGCCCTTCGGCCCACCGAGTCTGTGCCGAACATCAACCACCCATTTATACTAATCCTACACTAATCCCATATTCCTACCAAACATCCCCACCTGTCCCTATATTTCCCTACCACCTACCTATACTAGTGACAATTTATAATGGCCAATTTACCTATCAACCTGTAAGTCTTTTGGCTTGTGGGAGGAAACCGGAGCACCCGGAGAAAACCCACGCAGACACAGGGAGAACTTACAGGGAGAACTTGCAAACTCCACTCAGGCAGTACCCGGAATCGAACCCGGGTCCCTGGAGCTGTGAGGCTGCGGTGCTAACCACTGCGTCACTGTGCCGCCCTCAGATGTGGTCAAACTAGTTAGTCACATGACTAACTTGCAGTTTGGAGTTTGTTCTGAATTGTACAGTTTGAACTGAGGGCCTGCAGAAAGCTGTTTGATCCTGGATTGAAAAGACCTCTCCTGACTGGCTCACCACAGCCTCTCCTGTCTTCTCTCACCTCTTTCTCGCAGAACTCCAAAAACCCACACATGAACCCCAAGAGAGAAAAGTCTCCTACAGTGAACAAGGTTTAAGAAGAATACTGAGCTCCAACAAAAAACAAGGTAGAGTCATAGGGTTTTACAGCACAGAAACAGGCCTTTCGGCCCAACGGGCCTATGCCGACCATCAAGCACCTGTCCTAACTAATCCCATTTCCCCGCACTTGGCCCGTAGCCTTGTATGTTATGGCGTTTCAAGCGCTCATCTAAATATTTCTTGAATGTCGTAAGGGTTCCTGCCTCTACCACACCTGCAGGCAGTGTGTTCCAGATTCCAACCACCTTCTGGGTGAAAAAATTCCTCCTCAACTCCCCTCTAAACCTCCTGCCCCTTACCTTAAATCTATGCCCCCTAGTTATTGACCTCTCCACTAAGGGAAAAAGTTTCTTCCTATCTATCCTAAAATTTTGTATACCACAATCAGGATCCTCCCTCAGCCTTCTCCGCTCCATGGAAAACAACCCCAGTCTATCTAGTCGGTCTTCATAATTGAAATGCTCCAGCCCAGGCAACATCCTGGTGAATCTGCTCTGCACCCTCTCCGTTGCAATCACATCCTTCCCATAGTGTGGTGACCAGAACTGTACACAGTACTCCAACTGTGGCCTAACCAGCATTTTATACAGCTCCATCATAACCCCCCGACTCCTATATTCTATGCCTCGGCTAAAAAAGGCAAGTATCCCGTAAGCCTTCCTAACCAACTTATCTAACTGTGCTGCTGCCTTCAGTGATCAATGGACAAGCACCCCAAGGTCCCTCTGAACCTCTGTGCTCCCTAGGGTCCTACCTACATTGTATAACCCATTGCTTTGTTAGACCTCCCAAAGTGCATCACCTCACACTTCTCAGGATTAAACTCCATTTGCCACTGCTCTGCCCATCTTACCAGCCCATCTATATCGTCCTTTTTGATCAGCAATAGTGCGAGCGAGGGGGTAGCTGGGAAGGTAAGTTTCAGTATAAAGTACTTACCTCTTGTTTTCGGCAGCTTCTTTTTGATCAGCGATAGTGCGAGTGAGGGGGCAGCTGGGAAGGTAAGTTTCAGTATAAAGTACTTAACTCTTGTTTCTGCGGACACGGGGACTGTTGGGTAAGTAAACTTATATATTCGGGCAATGGCTAAACCCAAAACACTACACGTGTAGTGTCTCCCACCCATCCTCCTCCTCTAACCAAAAAAAAAAAGGCCTCTTGTGTGGAGGGTTTGGTAAGGTAAGGTTTTCCTTTTTTTTAAATATCTGTTGTCAATTTAGAGCAGAGGGGATGGAAGCTAGGGCAGTTGCATGCTCCTCTTGCAGGATGTGGGAGGTAAGGGTCACCACTTGTGTCCCTGCTGACGTCACCTGTGAGAAGTGCACCCAACTCCAGCTCCTCACAGACCGCGTTAGGGAACTGGAGCTGGAGCTGGATGAACTTCGGATCATTCAGGATGCCGAGGGGGTGATAGAGAGCAGTTATAGGGAAGTAGTGACACCTAAGTTACAGAATAAAGGTAGCTGGGTGACCGTCAGGGGAGGGAAAGGGAATAGGCGCACAGTGCAGGGATCCCCTGTGGCCGTTCCCCTCAATAATAAGTATACCGTTTTGGATACGGTTGAGGGGGATGACCTACCAGGGGAAAGCCACAGCGGCCAGGTCTCTGGCACTGAGCCTGGCTCTGTGGCTCAGAAGGGAAGGGGGAAGAATAGGAGAGCGATAGTGATAGGAGATTCAATTGTTAGAGGAACAGACAGGAGATTCTGTGGTCGCGAACGAGACTCCCGGATGGTATGTTGCCTCCCGGGTGCCAGGGTCAGGGATGTCTCGGATCGAGTCTACAGGATTCTTAAGGGGGAGGGGGAGCAGCCAGAGGTAGTGGTACACATCGGTACCAATGACATAGCTAGGAAAAGGGATGAGGACCTGAAAAGCGAATATAGGGAGTTAGGTTGGAAGCTAAAAGGCAGGACGAGCAGAGTAGTAATCTCAGGATTGATACCGGTGCCATGTGCTAGTGAGGCTAGAAACAGGGAACGAGTGCAGCTGAACACGTGGCTACAGAGCTGGTGTAGGAGGGAGGGCTTCAGATATGTGGATCATTGGGATACCTTCTGGGGAAGGTGGGACCTGTACAAGAAGGACGGGTTGCATCTGAACTGGAGGGGCACCAATATCCTGGGTGGGAGGTTTGCTAGAGCTCTTCGGGAGGGTTTAAACTAGTTTGGCAGGGGGATGGGAACCTGAGCTACGGATCAGTGGATGGGGTAGCTGTTGAACAGGCAGATACCGAGTGCAGAGAGTCTGTGAGGAAGGTTAGACAATTGACAGGGCAAAGTTGCAGCCAGTATGATGGGTTGAGGTGTGTCTATTTTAACGCAAGAAGTGTCAGGAATAAGGGTGATGAACTTAGAGCATGGATCAGTACTTGGGGCTACGATGTTGTGGCCATTACAGAGACTTGGATATCACAGGGGCAGGAATGGATGTTGGATGTTCTGGGGTTTAGATGTTTCAAAAGGAATAGGGAGGGAGGGAGGGAAAAGAGGTGGGGGAGTGGCATTGCTAATCAGGGATAGTATCACAGCTGCAGAAAGGGAGGTCGTCGAGGAGGGTTTGTCTACTGAGTCATTATGGGTGGAAGTCAGAAACAGGAAAGGAGCAGTCACTTTGTTGGGAGTTTTCTATAGACCCCCCAATAGCAACAGAGACACGGAGGAACAGATTGGGAGGCAGATTTTGGAAAGGTGCAGAAGTAACAGGGTTGTTGTCAGGGGTGACTTCAACTTCCCTAATATTGATTGGAACCTCCTTAGTGCAAATAGTTTGGATGGAGCAGTTTTTGTCAGGTGTGTCCAGGAAGGTTTCCTGACTCAATATGTAGATAGGCCGACTAGAGGGGAGACTATGTTGGACTTGGTGCTTGGCAACAAACCAGGCCAGGTGGCAGATCTCTCGGTGGGAGAGCATTTCGGTGATAGTGATCACAACTCCCTGACCTTTACTATAGTCATGGAGAGGGACAGGAGCAGACGGGATGGGAAAATATTTAATTGGGGGAGGGGGAATTACAATGCTATTAGGCAGGAACTGGGGAGCTTAAATTGGGAACAGATGTTCTCAGGGAAATGCATGACAGAAATATGGAGGTTGTTTAGGGAGCACTTGCTGCGACTGCTGGATAGGTTTGTCCCGATGAGGCAAGGAAGGGATGGTAGGGTGAAGGAATCTTGGATGACAAGAGATGTGGAACCGCTAGTGAAGAGGAAGAAGGAAGCTTACTTAAGGTTGAGGAAGCAAGGATCAGAAGGGCTCTAGAGGGTTACAAGGTAACCAGGAACGAACTGAAGAATGGACTTAGGAGAGCTAGAAGGGGACATGAAAAAGTCTTGGCGGGTAGGATTAAGGAAAATACCAAGGCGTTCTACACTTATGTGAGGAACAAGAGGATGGCCAGAGTGAGGGTAGGGCCGATCAGGGATAGTGGAGGGAACTTGTGCCTGGAGTCGGAGGAGGTAGGGGAGGTCCTAAATGAATACTTTGCTTCAGTATTCACTAGTGAGAGGGACCTGGTCGTTTGTGAGGACAGCGTGAAACAGGCTGATATGCTTGAACAGGTTGAGGTTAAGAGGGAGGATGTGCTGGAAATTTTGAATGATATGAGGACAGATAAGTCCCCGGGGCCAGACGGGATATACCCAAGGATATTACGGGAAGCAAGGGAAGAGATTGCCGCGCCTTTGGCGATGATCATTGCGTCCTCACTGTCCACTGGAGTAGTACCAGATGATTGGAGGGTGGCAAATGTTATTCTCTTGTTCAAGAAAGGGAATAGGGATAACCCTGGGAATTATAGACCAGTCAGTCTTACGTCGGTAGTGGGCAAATTATTGGAGAGGATTCTGAGAGACAGGATTTATGATTATTTGGAAAAGCATAGTTTGATTAGAGACAGTCAGCATGGTTTTGTAAGGGGCAGGTCATGCCTCACAAGCCTTATTGAATTCTTTGAAGATGTGACAAAACACATTGATGAAGGAAGAGCAGTGGAAGTGGTGTATATGGATTTTAGCAAGGCGTTTGATAAGGTTCCCCATGGTAGGCTCATTCAGAAGGTAAGGAGGCATGGGATACAGGGAAAGTTGGCTGTCTGGATACAAAATTGGCTGGCCCATAGAAGACAGAGGGTGGTAGTAGATGGAAAGTATTCAGCGTGGAGCTCGGTGACCAGTGGTGTTCCGCAGGGATCTGTTCTGGGACCTCTGCTCTTTGTGATTTTTATAAATGACTTGGATGAGGAAGTGGAAGGCTAGGTTAGCAAGTTTGCCGATGACACGAAGATTGCTGGAGTTGTGGATAGTGTGGAAGGCTGTTGTAGTTTGCAACGGGACATTGACAAGATGCAGAGCTGGGCTGAGAAGTGGCAGATGGAGTTCAACCTGGAAAAGTGTGAAGTGATTCATTTTGGAAGGTCGAATTTGAATGCAGAATACAGGCTTAAAGACAGGATTCTTGGTAGTGTGGAGGAACAGAGGGATCTTGGGGTCCATTTCCATAGATCGCTCAAAGTTGCCACCCAAGTTGATAGGGTTGTTAAGAAAGCGTATGGTGTGTTGGCTTTCATTAACAGGGGGATTGAGTTTAAGAGCCACGAGGTTATGCTGCAGCTCTATAAACCTCTGGTTAGACCACACTTGGAATATTGTGTTCAGTTCTGGTCGCCTCATTATAGGAAGGATGTGGAAGCTTTAGAGAGGGTGCAGAGGAGATTTACCAGGATGCTGCCTGGACTGGAGGGCATGTCTTATGAAGAAAGATTGAGGAAGCTGGGGCTTTTCTCATTGGAGCGAAGAAGGATGAGAGGTGACTTGATAGAGGGGTACAAGATGAAGAGAGGCATAGATAGAGTGGATGTGGAAGTGAGCAGAACGACATGGCACTATGCTAGATGGGAAATATAGCCAAGTTAGGAGTAGTCATTTTGCTGAGCTCTGATGAAACGATTTAAAGCTTGAGAAACTGCAATGAAATAGTTAAAAGTAAAGGCTGAGAGTGTGAGATCGTATAAACTTACAGGCACTGGTAATTGCAAGGACATTTGTTCATTCATGACTTGATTGTGTGACTCCTTGTGGTTTGGAACAAATGGATTCCTGTGAGACATGCTGGCCATCCCTGTGTGAGTGATGATAAGGAATGAAAGGCCACACTATCACTGTATACTGTTGCTGCTTGATAGAGATTACAGGATCCCAGGACTTATGACAATTGTGGGAAGCAAAAGCAGTGTCTGTGGGAATCAAAATCAGTATCTTGTTTCTAACTCTTCTTCCTTTGCTAATTGTCTTAATGTCTGTTTTCTTTTAATCTTGCTGGTACAAAACAATATTTTATTAGTAACAAGTATGTATTGAGAATGGAGTGTATTGTAACCTCAGTAACAGATGTACTGCATGTCACCACGTGGGTGAAGTCGAATTGTACCACACTGGTTAAACAAGGAGGTGTAGCATGAATCTTAATGTATAAACAGTAGTACCTGTATCACAAACTTTACTTACTCTGGGGGGGGACCCGACAGACTCTGGTGGAGTCAGTGCCGCTGTTCTCAGAGTAAGTCCGCTGGCGACTGCACAAATAAAGAAATTGATTTTACCTACACATCCGACTCGGTATATTTACTGAACCAGACTGAAGGCAAAAAGAACTCAGATTTATGGATAGCCAGAGACTTTTTCCCAGGGCAGAAAGGGCTATCACCAGGGGGCATAATTTTAAGGTGATTGGAGGAAGGTTTCGGGGAGATGTCAGAGGTAGGTTCTTTGCACAGAGAGTGGTGGGTGCGTGGAATGTGCTGCCAGTGGTGGTAGTAGAAGCAGATACATTAGAGACATTTAAGCGACTCTTGGATAAGTACATGGATGATAGTAGAATGAAGGGTAGGTAGGTGATTTGATCTTAGAGTAGGTTAAAGGTTCGGCACAACATCGTGGGCCGAAGGGCCTGTACTGTGCTGTACTGTTCTATGTTCTATGTCCTGTAGTCTAAGGCTATCCTCCTCACCATTTACGACACCACCAATTTTCTTGTCGTCTGCGAACTTACTGATCATACCTCTTATATTCACATCTAAATCATTAATGTACACTACAAATGTACACTACTCATGGCCCTCCTGCCTTGGGCGCTATGGCGTTGGAAGGATGAATGAGAACGGGCAGAGACTGCTTGAGTTGTGTACCTATCATAACCTCTGCATCACCAACTCGTTCTTTCACACTAAACCCTGTCACTAGGTTTCATGGAGGCACCCAAGATCGCGTCGTTGGCACCAGCTAGACCTCATTGTCACAAGGCGAGCCGCCTTAAACAGTGTTCAAATCACACGCAGCTTGCACAGCGCGGACTGCGACACCGACCACTCCCTGGTGTGCAGCAAGGTTAGACTCAGACCAAAGAAGTTGCATCATTCCAAGCAGAAGGGCCACCCGCGCATCAACACGAGCAGAATTTCTCACCCACAGCTGTTACAAAAATTTCTAAACTCACTTGTAGCAGCCCTTCAAAACACTCCCACAGGGGATGCTGAGACCAAGTGGGCCCACATCAGAGACGCTATCTATGAGTCAGCTTTGACCACCTACGGCAAAAGTGCGAAGAGAAATGCAGACTGGTTTCAATCTCATAATGAAGAGCTGGAACCTGTCATAGCCGCTAAGCGCATTGCACTGTTGAACTACAAGAAAGCCCCCAGTGATTTAACATCCGCAGCACTTAAAGCAGCCAGAAGCACTGCACAAAGAACAGCCAGGCGCTGCGCAAACGACTACTGGCAACACCTATGCAGTCATATTCAGCTGGCCTCAGACACCGGAAACATCAGAGGAATGTATGATGGCATGAAGAGAGTTCTTGGGCCAACCATCAAGAAGATCGCCCCCCTCAAATCTAAATCAGGGGACATAATCACTGACCAACACAAACAAATGGACCGCTGGGTTGAGCACTACCTAGAACTGTACTCCAGGGAGAATGCTGTCACTGAGACTGCCTTCAATGCAGCCCAGCCTCTACCAGTCATGGATGAGCTGGACATACAGCCAACCAAATCAGAACTCAGTGATGCCATTGATTCTCTAGCCAGCGGAAAAGCCCCTGGGAAGGACAGCATTACCCCTGAAATAATCAAGAGTGCCAAGCCTGCTATACTCTCAGCACTACATGAACTGCTATGCCTGTGCTGGGATGAGGGAGCAGTACCTCAGGACATGCGTGATGCCAATGTCATCACCCTCTATAAAAACAAAGGTGACCGTGGTGACTGCAACAACTACCGTGGAATCTCCCTGCTCAGCATAGTGGGGAAAGTCTTTGCTCGAGTCGCTCTGAACAGGCTCCAGAAGCTGGCCGAGCGCGTCTACCCTGAGGCACAGTGTGGCTTTCGTGCAGAGAGATCGACCATTGACATGCTGTTCTCCCTTCGTCAGATTCAGGAGAAATGCCGTGAACAACAGATGCCCCTCTACATTGCTTTCATTGATCTCACCAAAGCCTTTGACCTCGTCAGCAGACGTGGTCTCTTCAGACTACTAGAAAAGATTGGATGCCCACCAAAGCTACTAAGTATCATCACCTCATTCCATGACAATATGAAAGGCACAATTCAACATGGTGGCTCCTCCTCAGAGCCCTTTCCTATCCTGGGTGGCGTGAAACAGGGCTGTGTTCTCGCACCCACACTTTTTGGGATTTTCTTCTCCCTGCTGCTTTCACATGCGTTCAAGTCCTCTGAAGAAGGAATTTTCCTCCACACAAGATCAGGGGGCAGGTTGTTCAACCTTGCCTGTCTAAGAGCGAAGTCCAAAGTACAGAAAGTCCTCATCAGGGAACTCCTCTTTGCTGACGATGCTGCTTTAACATCTCACACTGAAGAGTGCCTGCAGAGTCTCATTGACAGGTTTGCGGCTGCCTGCAATGAATTTGGCCTAACCGTCAGCCTCAAGAAAACAAACATCATGGGGCAGGACGTCAGAAATGTTCCATCCATCAATATTGGCGACCACGCTCTGGAAGTGGTTCAAGAGTTCACCTACCTAGGCTCAACTATCACCAGTAACCTGTCTCTAGATGCAGAAATCAACAAGCGCATGGGAAAGGCTTCCACTGCTATGTCCAGACTGGCCAAGAGAGTGTGGGAAAATGGCGCACTGACATGGAACACAAAAGTCCGAGTGTATCAGGCCTGTGTCCTCAGTACCTTGCTCTATGGCAGCGAGGCCTGGACAACGTATGTCAGCCAAGAGCGACGTCTCAATTCATTCCATCTTCGCTGACTCTGGAGAATACTTGGCATCAGGTGGCAGGACCGTATCTCCAACACGGAAGTCCTCGAGGCGGCCAACATCCCCAGCTTGTACAGACTACTGAGTCAGCGGCGCTTGAGATGGCTTGGCCATGTGAGCAGCATGGAAGATGGCAGGATCCCCAAAGACACATTGTACAGCGAGCTCGCCACTGGTATCAGACCCACCGGCCGTCCATGTCTCCGCTATAAAGACGTCAGCAAACGCGACATGAAATCCTGTGACATTGATCACAAGTCATGGGAGTCAGTTGCCAGCGTTCGCCAGAGCTGGCGGGCAGCCATAAAGACGGGGCTAAAATGTGGCGAGTCGAAGAGACTTAGTAGTTGGCAGGAAAAAAGACAGAGGCGCAAGGGGAGAGCCAACTGTGTAACAGCCCCGACAAACAAATTTCTCTGCAGCACCTGTGGAAGAGCCTGTCACTCTAGAATTGGCATTTATAGCCACTCCAGGCACTGCTTCACAAACCACTGACCACCTCCAGGCGCATATCCATTGTCTCTTGAGATAAGGAGGTCCAAAAGAAAAAGAAACACTACAAACAGTAAGGGTCCCAGCACCGATCCCTGCAGTACACCACTGGTCACAGGCTTCCACTCGCAGAAACAACCCTCGACCATCACCCTCTGCCTCCTGCCACTAAGCCAATTTTGAATCCAATTTGCCAAATTACCCTGGATTCCATGGGCCTTAACTTTCTTAACCAATCTCCCATGCGGGACTTTATCAAAAGCCTTACTGAAGTCCATGTAGTTTACATCAACTGCTTTACCCTCATCTACACCTCTAGTCACCTCCTCGAAAAATTCAATCAAGTTTGTTAGACATGATCACCCCCTGACAAAGCCATGCTGACTATCCCTGATTAATCCCTGCCTCTCCAAGTGGAGATTAATCCTGTCTCTCAGAATATTTTCCAATAATTTCCCTACCACTGATGTTAGACTCACCGGCCTGTAGTTACCCGGTTTATCCCTGCTACCCTTCTTGAATAATGGTACCCATTCGCTGTTCTCCAATCCTCTGGTACCTCTCCTGTGGCCAGAGAGGATCTGAAAATTTGTGTCAGAGCCCCTGCTATCTCCTCCCTTGCCTCACATAACAGCCTGGGATACATCTCATCTGGGCCTGGGGATTTATCCACCTTCAAGCCCGCTAAAACAGCTAACACTTCCTCCTTTTCAATGCTAATTTGATCAAGTATATCACAATCCCTTTCCCTGATCTCTGCACCTACATTGTTCCTCTCCATAGTGAACACAAATGAAAAGTAATCATTCAAAAAAAGATCTACCTACAATGAAGGACTCTAGAGTGAGCTCGAAGCACCATTACAACAACTCTTCAGATATTGCCTCAGACTTTTTCACTTTATTTTTCTTCTGCTCTTTTCTGTCTCTATTTGTATGTGTGTATCATGTATGCATGCTAGTGTGGGCGTGTCATGTAACCGTAGGCATTAACCAACTTAGAGTTTAAGCTTAAGTTTAATAAATGTCAACTTTTCTTCTTTAAACCTAAGAAAGCCTGTTTGTGCTGGTTTCTTTGCCTTATAATTAGAAAGCGGTGAACAAGGATTCACCAAGGGAGAGCTAAAAGAAACAGTGTGTTTAAAATTAAACATTGTTACAGAAAGACCAGGTGAAGGCTGAAAGGGAAACCTAGACCTCTTTCTCGCCTGGTTGTAACACTCCTTACTCTCCTAGCTATCTTTACTATGATTCTAAAATTGGACTTCTCCCAATTTTAAACTTTTACTCTTGGTCTATTTATCCTTTTCCATAACAACTCTAAATCTTACTGAATTATGATCACTACCACTAAAATGTTCTCCCACTGATACCCCTTCCACCTGCCCAAATTCATTCCCTAAAACTGAGACCAGAACTGTCCCTTCTCTTATATAAAGTAAAAACAGAAAGTGCTGGAAATACTCAGTGGGTCTGGCAGCAACTGTGGAGAGAGAAACAGAGTTAACATTACACGTTTATGACCTTTCATCTGCCCCTTCTCTTGTTGGGCTTGCTGTATACGAACATACGAACTAGGAGCGGGTGTAGGCCATTCCACTAGATTGTGACTGCTCTGTTTGTGGCCTCAGCTCTACTTTCCTGCCTACCCCCAATACCCTTTAACTCCCGTGTTTGTCAAGAATCTGTCTACCTCTGTCTTAAAAACATTCAATGACCCTGCCTCCACCACTCTCCGGGGAAGAGAGTTCCACAGACTCATGACCCTCTGAAAGACAAATTTCTCCTCATCTCTGTCCTAAATGGGAGACCCCTTATCTTTAAACTGTGCCCCCTAGTTTTAGTCTCCCCCACAAGGGTAAACGTCCTTTCCACATCCAACCTGTCGTCCCCTCAGGATATTATATATTTCAATCAGATTACCTCTCATCCTTCTAAACTCCAATGAATACAGACCCAACTTGTCCAACCTTTCCTCAAAGATAACCCTCTCATTCCAGGAATCAGTCGAGTGAACCTTCTCTGAACTGCTTCCAATGCAATTATATCCTTTCCTAAGTGAGGAGACCAAAACTGTACACAGTACTCGAGATGTGGTCTCACCAATGCCCTGTACAACTATAGCAAAAATCTCTACTTTTATATTCCATTCCCCTTGCAATAAATGACAACAATGCATTTGCCTTCTTAATCACTTGTTGCATACTAACCTTTTGTGTTTCGTGTACTCTGCATCCCTCTGCATCTATGTTCTATGTTCTATCTCAGAGTTCAGCAATCTCTCCCCATTTAAATGAGGCTGCATTTGCTGACAACACAACCACTAGATGGAACAGTATTTGCACATGTGCTCTTCAACTGGAACATCAGTGTCTGCGATGTTCAGGCAGCTGCCAGGATTAAAGATGGCGCTGCTCAATTTATCACAGGAAATGCTAATGACTAGATCGTTCTAGCAAACTAACCGTACATTAAGTTGGGTGGAAGCCCAGTAATATGCTACTATGTAGTTATAGGATACTAACTGTAATCCTCAGATCCATTTAATATTCCAGTAATCCTATTAAATACAAAAGGAATTCTATGATTGAATTTCCATGAGAAGATAGTGAATTGTTAGCCCGATTGAAAATCAGGCAGAGTATAAAATATGCTGCCAATTTGTTATTGTGATTCGTTTTAATGACTGACCAGGATTGATTTCACCCGAATGCAGCTACTAGCTCCTGCCCCATTGGCCGCTCTCCCTCCTCAGCGACTCGCTTTCTCCCCACCCCCCCAGCCGCTTGCTCCAGCCCTCACTGCTCCTCCCCCACTTCCCTGGCCGATTGTTCCCCGCTTGCGTCACCCCGCTCTCAGGCCGCTCGCTCACTCCCTGCCCTCCCCTCCAGCTGCTAGCTCCTGTCTGAGCTGCTTCCCTCCTCTCGGCCACTTGCTCCTACGTTTCATCAGTCATCACACGCTGCCCGAATAAGCAAGGTGGCTGACAAGGGGCGACGTAGGAGCGAGTGGCTGAGAGGAGGGAAGCGGCACTAGAAGCAGTCTAGAACTAGCAGCGTGGGGGGAGGGGGGTGCGGGGGGAAGTGGGGAGCCCGCAGCCGGAGAGTGGTGTGGCGCAAAGCGAGGAACAATCAGCCAGTGGGGGGAGGGGTGTGGGGAAGGTGGGTGTGGTGGGGAAGCAGCGAGATCTGCGGCGAGTGGCTGAGGAGAGGAAGCTTCGAGGCCTGGAGCAAGTTGCCGAGGGGGGAGAGCGGCCAGTGGGGTGGGAGCAAGTGACAGGGATCGAGCTCCAGCCTCAAAGTCTCCCATTCAGCTGCTTCCTCCAGTCGAGTGGGGGGGGGGGGGGGGGCTGCATACCCGATGACGCTTTATTGCGCATGCGCGAAGATGGCCAGGCGCGGATACACGATGACTTAAACCCGTGCATGTGTCACTTAGTCCTGGCAAGATGTAACTGCACATGTGCGCAGCTTGGCACACTCAGGTGACCTCAGCAGGCTGCTGCATTGTCAGGAATCACTTTGTTTAAATAATATGTTGCTTTTCTATTCTTCTGGCCAAAGTGGACAAGTTCACACTTTCCCACATTATACTCCATCTGCCAAATCTTTGCCCACTCATTTAACCAATCTATTTCCCTTTGAAGACTCCTTTATGTCCTCTTCACAACTTATTCTCCTACCTATCTTTGTGTCATAAGCAAATTTAGCAACCATACATTCTGTCCCTTCATCCAAGTCATTGATATAAATTGTAAATAGTTGAGACCGCAGCACTGATCCCTGTGACACTCCACTAGTTACAGCTTGCCAACCTGAAATAGCCCATTTGTGCCTGCTCTCTGTTTCCTGTTAGCTAACCAATTCTCTATCCATGCTAATATATTACCCCCATACCACGGGCTGTTATTTTGTTTAGTAACCTTTGATGCAGCACCTTGTCAAATGCCTTCTGGAAATCCAAGTTCACCACATCCACAGGTTCCCCTTTATCTACGTTGCTTGTTACTTCTTTGAAGAACTTTAATAAATTAGTCAAACACAATTTCCCTTTCACAAAACCATGTTGACTTTACCTGATTGTATTGAGATTTTCTAAATGACTGTGATAACCTCCTTAATAATAGTTTCCATCATTTTCCCTATGACAGATGTTAAGCTAACTGGCCTGTAGGTTCCTGCTTTCTGTCTTCTTCCTTTCTTGAATAGTGCAGTTACATTCGCTATTTTCCAATCTGATGGGACCTTTCCAGAATCTAGGGAATTTTGGAAAATTAAAAACAATGCATCCGCTATCTCAGCAGCTACTTCTTTTAAGACCCTTGAATGAAGTCCATCTGGATCTGGGGACCTGTCAGCTTTTAGTTCTAATAATTTTCTCAGTACCCTTTCTCTGGTGATAGTAATTGTTTTCCTCCCTTTCAACTTTTGAATCACAATTATTTCTGGAATGTTATTTGTACCTGTGGGAACAGAATTTTCGAGAACAGAATAATATGGGGACATTTAAGATGAAATAATTAATCAATCATGTATTACTAACAAACTAACCTCGGAGCTGCACAGACAGCTTATCAGAAATAACTTCATAACTTCAGCGCTGCACAGACAGCTTATCAGTAGAAATAGACTAACAAGCAAAAAACTAACAGGACAGCTGCAGCCTGCCGAATAGTAGCCTATTGTACAACAATCAGCCCAACGTTCCAAGGAGATAGGGGGATGAGAAACTGCTTGAGGAGAGGGTGACAAGGCAGTACCCCAATCAGGCCCTGACACCAAGAAACTGCAAAGTTTGTAAACCAATTGGGAACATAAAGGGGGTGTCACTGATTTGTAAGAAGAACTATAAGAAAGGCTTGAATTCCCTCCTCCAGCATGGAGGAAGAGGGAGGAGAGCCCAGGTGTTGTTGTTGTTTGCTTTGCTGGTGATGTAACCACTAAGTACTACAATAAAGTTTCTTAAAGCTACAGTCGGACTTCGTCTCTCTTTGTGTAACCTATGAGATCATACAACTGAGATCCAACAACTTAGCGTAGTCGGCAGGATCACTGGAGGATAAAGACCAAAGCACTGGACATCGGACCTTTATCAGGCCCCAGAGGTAAGGACTCCTCTTTATTTTAAAAGTCCTTGGCCGTTGTCTAAGCTCGTTACTCCACCACGCGATCCCAAATATTTCTGTTCAGCAACTCGAGTCCCCTCAGGGGGAATACGGAAACCCTCTATATATTCAGGCACCTTATTCGGCGGTATTCGGCATAATACCGACCCACGGGCTTCAAAGGAAGCTCCATTGGCTCAAGTTTATCTGTAGAAATACCCGGTTATACCGACCCTACGGCATTGATAAAATGACCGACAAAGACAACCAACAGTTACCAACTACCTTCAAAGGTGGGCGGGCCCCACCTGACGTTCCCGAAGGTGAAATACTTCGGCAGTTAAAAGAATATGTAGAGCAACAGTTTAATTTGGCTAAAACATACACCAACATTGGGCAAAATTATGGCACCACAACGGGACAGTGGTCCCTCGATGATATAAAGAGAGTCTGGGGAAAAACAACCCGTTTAAAGGATAAAGAACGGACCCAATGGTCCCTAGCTGTCATGGGACAGATCCGACAGCGTAATGAAATTATCCAACAAGCTCAACGCGACCGCAACCTAACTAATGCGAAGGACCAATTGAAGGCGGTCTGCGAACAATTGAAAATGGAAAAGCTTAAATTGGAACAGTTAGAGGCTGCACATAAAAATCTAGAAATTGGAAATAAAGAACTTAAAAGACAACTACAGGACGAACGAGCGATCCAATTGAAGGCACCGTTTTACGGACCCCACCAACCACCACCACCGACTAACATATATCCGAATTTGAAGACGTTGCAAGAAGAACAACATCTACTGCAACTGCGTGTTGCAGGTCTAGCGGAGACGAGTCCTCCAGTGAAGAAAGTGACACTGATGATGATGATGGTTTGCCTTTCCCGCGACTAGCTCCCCTCAAACAGAAACAAAATAAAGGCCCAGCCTCCACAAGAAGCCAAGTTTGCAGTACAATAATGTTTTAGAAATAGTTTGCATTAAGGTTAAGCAGGAAAAGAAGACAGTGGACGGTAACGAGGTCACAACGGCCCAGCACAACACCTACTGGTCGCACGTCCTGGCAGATCCTGAGAAGATTGATAAGTGGTCCAAAGAATTGCCTGATCCAAAGAAGGGGGTCAGAAGACGTGAGAACAACTGGAATGTTTGAAGGGAATTTACCACCTCCACCTGTGGGACGGGGTACAGATTCTGACTGTGATGGTGCCCGGGAGAGCAGCGAAAAAATTGAACAGAGAGGTCAAAGCTGCTTTGGGCATGGACGAACAAAAACTAGATGCCGGATGGATTGCGATTAGCCAGTGGTTGCGAGCATTCTGTCCTGCAAAGTCGGATTGGAATAAAATTACAGCCTGTCAGCAAAAAGGTACCAAAGAGGTGCGGGAGTATGAAGAGAGGTTTCGATCTGTTTGACTGGAACACTCGGGGATAACGGACATTGCTCCGGAGGATCTGGACGATACCCGTTTTGTGCCCTTGAAGTCTGCCTTTATTGCTGGACTAAAACCAGAATTATCCAAGATGTTGAAGGTAACCTTACCAGAGTGGGAAGGCGCAGGAGTAAGTTACGCGCAGTTAATTGATCGATGCAGTTAGCTGGACAGGGACATGGGAGCAAAACTCCGAGCTCTGCAGACAGGTCAGATACCGAAAGAGCCTGACAAAGGGCGAGGTCAGTGACCCGGTAAATGTTACTGTTGTGGGAAGGAAGGCCATTGGGCTAAGACGTGTAAAGCGAAAGGACGAGGCAGAGGACGCCCAGGATACAGCCTGGAACCCAAACCAGGTCCATCTCTAGATGATAATGACCTCTTAGAGAAGCTTAAACAGCTTATCCAGTTAACACCCCAGCAACAGAAGGAGTTATCATCTTTTCTTAGTGTGACAAAAAACTAGAGGAGCCCCCCCCTCGTCATTTCGGTGCCTCTCCGGGCGCTATTAGAAAATAGAAAAGATGGATTGTATATAACTGCGAGGGTGGGCGACCAAGATATTGACTTTTTATTGGATACCGGAGCCGAATTAACGTGCATACCCCAACAATACGGAAACCCCCTACTAATGGATGGTAAGACTAAAACAGCTCACGGAGCAGGGGGCAATAAGTTGGTAATCAGGAAGACTCAGCCCGTACGTATTGGTTTTGTTCTGCATGAATTGATAACACCAATTTGGATAGGTCCGGTGGACCAAGCTCTTCTCGGTATGGACATTCTTACCCAACTGAACTCTTCGTTACATTTTAAAGGCGGCCAGGTAACTTGGTCGATCAGAAGTTTGAAGAAAGAGGAGCTAAGGGAAAACCCAATATGGGCCCAGGATAAGAACGATTGTGGGCGACTTCAAATGGAACCGGCCTCATTTACGGGATCTGCTCCGCCCTGTACCAAACAATATCCCATTAGTATAACCTCCGTTGCGGGAATCCTACCCGTAATCGAACAGTTAGAAGAGCGAGGCGTGCTAGTTAAAACACACAGTACATCCAACAGCCCTGTGTGGCCAGTACTGAAACCAAACGGGACTTGGCGGCTTACTGTCGACTACAGGAAAGCCAACCAGTGTATTGATCAAAAGGCCCCTCTGGTAGCTGACCCCTCTACGATATTCAATGCCCTGAAGCCGAAACACGAATGGTTTTCTGTTATCAATATGGCTAATGGATTTTGGTCGGTGCCACTGGCACCCGAGGTCCAACCATGATTTGCCTTTACCGTACAACAACAGTACACCTGGACATGACTGCCACAGGGTTTCCACAACAGCCCTACGGTATTTCATATGGCCCTACAAAACCATTTGAGGGAGTTACCTTCCATGCGCTCCATGGTCATCCAGTACGTGGACGAAATTCTGTTAGCCTCTGAGACAGAAGAACAGCACGAGCAAGATCTGCGTACCCTATTAGACCACCTTCATCAGAGAGGACACAAAGCCAGTATCGACAAAGCACAAATAACTCAAGGGGAGGTTGTGTACCTGGGACAAAAGATTTCAAAGGGAAAGAGAGAACTCACCCAGGACAGGACTGCCGCTATTCGAGCTGCCAAACAGCCAACTACTATCCAGGAACTTAGGTCTTTTTTGGGTTTGTGTAACCTCAACAGAAACTGGATCGACTCCTACACACAGCTGGCTCAACCGTTAACCGATCTTCTGAAGGGAAAGCGGGCCTCTAAAGAATCAGTTACCCTAACCAAAGAACAACAAGAAGCTTTCGAAAATTTAAAGAGGGCTTTGTGCTCAGCGCCAGCCCTGGGAATCCCCGACAATGGGAAACCGTTCACCCTGTTTGTACACGAAAAAGATGAATATATGACTGCCATACTAACGCAGGACCACGGGGACAAACAGAGACCTATTGGATATAATTCGAAAAGACTGGACACTGTCGCCCTAGGATGGGGCAGTTGCTTAAGAGCTATGGAAGCTACATGTCAAGCAGTAATGGCTACTGCAGGTCTGGTGTTAGATCAAAAGTTAACCGTTAAGTGTCCGCACACAGTCCACACTTTGCTATCCATGAACAGAGTATCCCAAGTGACCGCAGCCAGATGGACCCGATGGACAACAGTTCTAGAGGCTCCAAATCTCCACATCGTCCAGGCCAGCCCGGTAAATCCAGCGACTATACTCCCGTGGTCTGAGGAGAGGGAGGAAGAACAACATGATTGTGTGGAGATTATGAAAGAAGCAGAGGAGACAGCCCTAGCAGCAGAGGAAGCATTGCTCAACCCTGATTTAATCCTATTCACAGACGGATCCTCCTTTGTTGACAACGGTACATGGAAAGCAGGATGGGCAGTTACAACTCAACATGAAGTTGTGGAAGTGGGATGCCTGCCTCCAGGAACGTCCGCCCAACAAGCCGAACTGCGAGCCCTGTCGGAAGCATGTCGAATAGCAGAAGGGAAAACAGCTAATATTTACACAGACTCACGGTATGCTTTTGGAGTCGCTCACGACTTTGGTCAGTTGTGGCGCAAAAGAGGATTTCTCACCGCGGCTGGTACACCTATTCGAAATGGAAAAGAGGTCCGAGACTTACTGGAAGCGATGCAATTGCCACAAAAGGTATCCATTTTGAAATGTAAAGCCCATACGAAAGACAACACCATAGAGGCAAAGGGGAATGCCCTAGCCGACAAGGCAGCCAAGGAAGCCGCCTCGCAGGGTGATCCCCCGGACGCACGGACGCAAATATGTAAACTGAATGCGTCCCGTCTGACACAAGACCTACAAGTGATGCAGAGTGAATGCTCCAAAGATGAAAAATGGACCTGGATGGAAGCAGGGATTAAGTTATGTGACGATGGCATCTGGAGGCAAAGAGACACCGAGAAACCTGGCGCACCACAGGCGCTGATGCCCTTTTTAGCCCAACAAATTCACTCCTGGGGACACCTGGCCCTGCAACAAATGACAGCACGGTTTCAGAAAAGCTGGTGGGGTCGAGAGTTTAAAAAACATGCACAGCTGGTGGCTGACCGCAGTGTGATCTGTCAGAAAAACAATCCAGGACCCACTACAATAATGCCTCAATTAAAAGCCCCTGCTCCAGCCGGCCCATTTCAGTGCTTACAAGTTGACTATATCACTCTCCCACCTTGCCAAGGATACACTGGCATTTTAATCATTGTCGACAAATTTTCTAGATGGGTAGAAGCCGTCCCAGCCAGAAAAGCCACGGCCAATCACACCGCGAAGGTCCTGTGTAAGGATTACATCCCCAGATGGGGAGTACCGGTTAGCATTGACTCTGATCAAGGAACTCATTTCACAGGCGCGGTTTGTCGACTACTAAACATTACGTGGGATTTACACTGTCCTCATCACCCACAGTCATCAGGTCAAGTGGAACGAATGAATCAGACGCTAAAACAGCGACTATCCAAGTATCACCAGGAAGGAATAAAGTGTGCTCAGACGTTGCCGATAGTTCTGTGTAGTATCAGAGCGACCCCGAACAGAACTACAGGCTTGAGCCCATTTGAAGTAATAACAGGAAGACCCATGTCTTTGCCGGGAACAACTGATCTGTGTAAAGCTGATTGTCATTTGATGAGTGACGATTTACGAGAATATTGCCAGAACTTAACAAATGCTGTCAGTTCTGCTTCCTCACAAGTATCGGCAGCTTGGCAGAAGGAGGGCACGACATCGTCCCGGGAATCTGGGTCTACGTGAAGAAAATACACAAAGAACCTTTGGGCGCCAAGTGGGAGGGACCTTTCCAAGTGCTACTGACAACCCAGGCAGCAGTTAAAGTTGAAGGAAAGAAAGCCTGGATACACGCCTCTCACGTAAAACGAGCGACCCGTGATTGAACGCCGAATTGTTAATTGCTACCATGTTTAAAATTTGTATTATCTTCTTTGCATGTATTTGAAGTAGTTGCTCATTTTTGTCTAACCAAACCTGTCCACATGGGGAAATTAATCGAGTGTCCAGAGAATTACATGTTAACTCTTTCCTTTACATGACCTATACGTATGCCAAAGAAGCTAACCTCTCCCGCTGTTGGATATGTGCACATGTGCCTATCCACTCCAGGGGAGGCATCCCCTTACGTCCCATTCCGTTTAATGCATCAGAGACGGCGGAATGGTTCGCAAAAGGGCCCCAGAACAAATGGGCCTTCATGGGGTGGTACCGGCCCCATTACAATCGGACCCAAGAACCTCCATTCTTGGTCCTTACTAACACCTCAGGCGTGGGAAGACCACAGGGATTCATATGCCTGGTTAGAGACCAAGAGGGTGGATGAGAAGTGGGACGAAGTAACTGCTCCCACTATTTCAATGTGACTCCAGGCGCTAAATCTATTCTCCTGCGGGACCTTGAGGAACTTGAGAAACACCTGGCGGGTGGACCCCGAAACAGCACGAAACCCCATTGCCTATAACGGTACTTACTTTATTTGCGGCAACAAAGCCTATCCCTGGTTACCGAAATTCTGGACAGGATCATGTTACTTAGGTTATGTTACACCTTATATCCATCATTTGACCTCCCTGTATAAGCCACCTCAGGGATGAAGAAGGAGACGAGCTATCACTGAGACAGAGATTTTTCTCAATCATGTTCCTGTGGTACGGGACAGGTAAAATAGCTAGGGAATCCATCAATATGGCTTCAGTCCTATAAAATGTGGCCAATGACACCGCCGAAGCCCTTGATAAAATAAATGCAGAAATGGTAGCTATCCACACCGTAGCACTCCAGAACCGAATGGCCTTAGATTTTGTCCTAGCAGAAAAGGCGGGTACATGTGCCCTGATAGGACCCGAGTGCTGTACCTTCATTCCAGATAGCTCCGAAGAAATTTCTGATCTGGCAGCACACATCCGAAAGGAAGTGGAAAAGCTAAAACAACCCCCAGCTTCCACCTTATGGGATTGGGCGACCAGTTGGCTGGGCTCGATAGGGACTTCAGTGGTACAGGGTTTGGTCTTATTTCTAGTTATAGTTGTAATTCTGTATTTGATGTTTTTGCTTATTAAGTGCTGTTGTAAACAAGTAACTTATGCTTTTACAGAGCTCCTGTGGGCCCCTCCTGTGGCACAAGCAGACAACGTATTGAATGTGACTCCTCTGGGTGTTGAAGGCTGTTTCTAAACAAGTAGACACCTAGGTGGGATCAAGGGAATGATTCTTAAAAGTGTTTTGAAGAATCAAAGGGGGGACTTTGAGAACAGAATTTTCGAGAACAGAATAATATGGGGACATTTAAGATGAAATAATTAATCAATCATGTATTACTAACAAACTAACCTCGGAGCTGCACAGACAGCTTATCAGAAATAACTTCATAACTTCAGGGCTGCACAGACAGCTTATCAGTAGAAATAGACTAACAAGCTAAAAACTAACAGGACAGCTGCAGCCTGCCGAATAGTAGCCTATTGTACAACAATCAGCCCAACGTTCCAAGGAGATAGGGGGATGAGAAACTGCTTGAGGAGAGGGTGACAAGGCAGTACCCCAATCAGGCCCTGACACCAAGAAACTGCAAAGTTTGTAAACCAATTGGGAACATAAAGGGGGTGTCACTGATTTGTAAGAAGAACTATAAGAAAGGCTTGAATTCCCTCCTCCAGTAGGAGGAAGAGGGAGGAGAGCCCAGGTGTTGTTGTTGTTCGCGTTGCTTATGATGTAACCACTAACTACTACAATTTCTTTTTTTTTCTTTTGGGCCTCCTTATCTCGAGAGACAATGGATACGCGCCTGGAGGTGGTCAGTGGTTTGTGAAGCAGCGCCTGGAGTGGCTATAAAGGCCAATTCTGGAGTGACAGGCTCTTCCACAGGTGCTGCAGAGAAATTTGTTTGTTGGGGCTGTTGCACAGTTGGCTCTCCCCTTGCGCCTCTGTCTTTTTTCCTGCCAACTACTAAGTCTCTTCGACTCGCATACAAGTACTACAATAAAGTTTCTTAAAGCTACAGTCGGACTTCGTCTCTCTTTGTGTAACCCATGAGATCATACAACTGAGATCCAACAGTATCCTTTGTATCCAATGAAGACAGAAGCATATAATCTGTTCACTTCCTCTGCCATTTCCTTATTTTCCATTATTAACTTCCCAGACTCACTCTCTAGAGGACCAACACTCACTTTACTTACTCTTTTCCTTTTTAAATACATGTAGAAACTATTACTATCCGTTTTTATATTTCTAGCTAGCTTTCTAGCTAGGGGAGTAGAGACAGCCCTGGTAATTATAGACCTGTGAGCCTTACTTCGGTTGTGGGTAAAATGTTGGAAAAGGTTATAAGAGACAGGATTTATAATCATCTTGAAAAGAATAAGTGCATTAGAGATAGTCAGCACGGTTTTGTGACGGGTAGGTCGTGTCTCACAAACCTTATTGAGTTTTTCAAGAAGGTGACCAAACAGGTGGATGAGGGTAAAGCAGTGGATGTGGTGTATATGGATTTCAGTAAGGCGTTTGATAAGGTTCCCCACGGTAGGCTATTGCAGAAAATACGGAAGTATGGGGTTGAAGGTGATTTAGAGCTTTGGATCAGAAATTGGCTCGCTGAAAGAAGACAGAGGGTGGTGGTTGATGGCAAATGTTCATCCTGGAGTTTAGTTACTAGTGGTGTACCGCAAGGATCTGTTTTGGGGCCACTGCTGTTTGTCATTTTTATAAATGACCTGGAAGAGGGTGTAGAAGGGTGGGTTAGTAAATTTGCAGATGACACTAAGGTCGGTGGAGTTGTGGATAGTGCCGAAGGATGTTGTAGGGTACAGAGAGACATAGATAGGCTGCAGAGCTGGGCTGAGAGATGGCAAATGGAGTTTAATGCGGAAAAGTGTGAGGTGATTCACTTTGGAAGGAGTAACAGGAATGCAGAGTACTGGGCTAATGGGAAGATTCTTGGTAGTGTAGATGAACAGAGAGATCTTGGTGTCCAGGTGCATAAATCCCTGAAGGTTGCTAACCAGGTTAATAGGGCTGTTAAGAAGGCATATGGTGTGTTAGCTTTTATTAGTAGGGGGGTCGAGTTTCGGAGCCACGAGGTCATGCTGCAGCTGTACAAAACTCTGGTGAGACCGCACCTGGAGTATTGCGTGCAGTTCTGGTCACCGCATTATAGGAAGGATGTGGAAGCTATGGAAAGGGTGCAGAGGAGATTTACTAGGATGTTGCCTGGTATGGAGGGAAGGTCTTACGAGGAAAGGCTGAGGGACTTGAGGTTGTTTTCGTTGGAGAGAAGGAGGAGGAGAGGTGACTTAATAGAGACATATAAGATAATCAGAGGGTTAGATAGGGTGGATAGTGAGCGTCTTTTTCCTCGGATGGTGATGGCAAACACGAGGGGACATAGCTTCAAGTTGAGGGGTGATAGATATAGGACAGATGTGAGAGGTAGTTTCTTTACTCAGAGAGTAGTAAGGGCGTGGAACGCCCTGCCTGCAGCAGTAGTAGATTCGCCAACTTTAAGGGCATTTAAGTGGACATTGGATAGACATATGGATGAAAATGGAATAGTGTAGGTCAGATGGTTTCACAGGTCGGCGCAACATCGAGGGCCGAAGGGCCTGTACTGCGCTGTAATGTTCTAATTCTAATTCTAAAATTCTCTAGTACTATAATTCTCTCTCATTCTTTGCTGTTTTTTATATTCTGTCCAATCTTCTGACCTGCCATTACACATCGCTGAATTGTTAGCTTTTTCTTTCAATTTGATACCAGCTTTAACTTCCTTAGTTAGCCACGGATGGTGCGTCCTTCCCCTGAGGTCTTTCTTTCTCACTGGAATATATCTTTGCGGAGTGTTATGAAATATCTGCTTAAATGTTTGCCACTGCATCTCTATTGACCTATCCCTTAACCTTATTTCCCAGTTTACTTTAGCCAGCTCTGTCTTCAAACCCTCATAATTACCCTTTATTTAAGTTTAAAACACTAGTCTTAGATCCATTCTTCTCACCTTCAAACTGAATGCGAAATTCAATCATGTTGTGATCACTGCTACCTAGGGGCGCCTTTACTATGAGGTCATTAATTAATCCTGTCTTGTTACACATTACCGGATTTAGAGTAGCCTGTTCTCTGGTTGGCTCTAGAATGTGCTACTCTTAAAAAACTGTCCTAAAAGCACTCTATGAACTCATCTTACAGGCTACCTTTGCCAGTCTGATTTGTCCAATCTGTAGGTGAAAATCACCCATGATTATCATCATCGTATCTTTCTCACAAGCCCCCATTATTTCTTTCTGTATACCCCAACCTACAGTGTGGTTACTTTTAGGGGGCCTATAAACTACTCCCACAAGTGATTTCCTCCCTTTACTATTTCTTATCTCTACCCAAACTGATTCTACATCTTGATTTTTAGAACTAAGGTCACCTCTTTCTTATGTACTAATGTCATCCTTAATTAACAGAGCTATCCTTCCACCTTTTCCTAGTTTTCTGTCCTTCTGAAACATCATGTACCCTTGAATGTTCAGGTCCCAGCCTTTGTCATCTTGCAGCCATGTCTCTGTAATGGCTCTCAGATCATACATATTTATTTCTATTTGAGCTATCAATTCATTTGTTTTGTTACAAATGCTACACATTTAAATACAGAGCCTTTAGTTAGGTCTTTTTACTATTTATGCAACCTCTAGCCTTAGGTGCTTGAACATTCTTAATTTTGTACATTCTCTCCCTGCCACGCTCTGATTACTATTTCCCTTCTTGCTACCTTGCTCTCTTGCCTTGTCCCCTCTCTTTAATTTATCATATCTTCTCTCACTTGATCCCTCACCCCCACTATTTAGTTTAAAGCCCTCTCTACCGCCCTAGTTATATGACTCACCAGAACACTAGTCGCAGCATGGTTCAGGTGAAGACCATCCCGACAGTACAGCTCCCACTTTCCCCAGTTAAGGTGTCAGTTCCCCATGAATCGAAACACCCATTTCTCCCATACCAATCTTTGAGCCACACATTTAACTCTCTAATCTTATTTGCCCTATGCCAATTTGCTTGTGGCTCAGGTAATAATCCAGAGATTACCTTTGAGGTTTTGCTTTTTACTTTCGCCCCTAGCTGCTCATACTCCCAGTACAGAACCTCTTTCCCAGTCCTATCTATGTCGTTGGTAACCATGTGGACCATGACAACTGGATCCTTCCCCTCTCACTGTAAGTCCTTCTCCAGCCCTGAGCAACCCTGACACCGGGCAGGAAACACAGCCTTCTGGACTCTTGCTCTTGGCCTCAGAGAACTGTGTCTATCCCCCTGACTATACTATCTCCTACTATCACTACATTTCTGTTTACTTCCCCCCACTTGAATGGTTTTCTGTACCATGGTGCCATGGTCAGTTTACTCACCCACCCTGCAGCCCTTGCTCTTATCCATACACGCTGAAAGAACCTCAGACGTGTTGGACAATTGCATGGGCTCCTCCACTTCTGCCTTCTTTATCCCTTTAACTGCCTCACTCACAGTCACACCCTCCTGTCCCTGACCACTGACCAAATCAGATGACCCTATCCTAAGGGGTGTGACAGCCTTCTGGAACAAAGTGTCCAGGTAACTTTCTCCCTCCCTGATGCATTGCAGTATCTGTAGCTCAGCCTCCAGCTCATTGACAGACAAAGTTCCTCAAGCTGCAGACACTCAGGGGTTGGAAACGTGAGTCTTTACACGGACACCAGTGTCTATGGTAAAAGATTTTGAGGTCCGTGACTGGTAATTTCAGGGATGAGAAATTTCCCATTGGCTTCTTCTACCAAACCAATCCAACTTTTAAAAAAAATCACAGCACGCAGTTTCACAGCTGACAGGTGCTGAGAGCAGAGATAGTGCTTCCAATCCGGACAAGTTTGGACTTTTCCAGTGGGTTCCAATTTTTTTTTTTAAAGCCTATCGAAAACTACAAATGTGTCTGAATTGGAAGCTGCTATTCGTGCTCTGAACAGCTGTCAGCTGTGAAACTGCTGGCGACAATTTATTTTAAAAAGTGGCCAATCACAAAGCTGTTCTACTGAGAGTTCCTGCAATTTGCAACTGTCAGAGAGAGAGAGGGCAGAGAGAGAGAGGGGCAGGCAGAGAGAGAGAGAGAGAGAGAGAGAGAGAAGGGCAGAGAGAGAGAGAGGGGCAGACAGAGAGAGAGAGGGACAGAAAGAGAGAGGGATAGGGAGAGAGGGAGAATGACTGAGAGGGACAGGGAGAGAGAGGGAAAGGGAGCGAGAGGGGGAAAGGGAGAGGCAGGGAGAGAAAGAAGAGAGAGAGAGAGTGTGACAG
The DNA here is from genome assembly GCF_036365525.1 of Heterodontus francisci. Lineage (NCBI taxonomy): Eukaryota > Metazoa > Chordata > Chondrichthyes > Heterodontiformes > Heterodontidae > Heterodontus > Heterodontus francisci. The sequence continues at coordinate 11,232,436 of NC_090390.1, read as the reverse complement.
AGAGAGGGAGAACGACAGAGACAGAGAGGGACAGGGAGAGAGAGTCATAGAGTCATAGAGAGATACAGCACTGAAATAGGCCCTTCGCGTCTGTGCTGACCATCAACCACCCATTTATACTAATCCTACATTAATCCCATATTCCCTACCACATCCCCTCCTACATTAATCCCATATTCCCTACCACCTACCTGCACTAGGGGCAATTTACAATGGCTAATTTACCTATAAACCTGCAAGTCTTTGGCTGTGGGAGGAAACCGGAGCACCCGGCGAAAACCCACGCAGTCACAGGGAGAACTTGTAAACTCCACACAGGCAGTACCCAGAATTGAACCCGGGTTGCTGGAGCTGTGAAGCTGCGGTGCTAATCACTGCACCACTGTGCCACCCCCAGAGAGGGGAAAGGGAGAGGGAGGGAGAGAAAGAGGGTCAGAGAGAGAGAGAGAGAGGGACAGAGAGAGAGAGAAGGGATCAGAGAGTGAATGGGACAAGGAGAGAGGGGGCAGAGAGTGGAACAGAGAGAGAGAGGGAGAGGGAAGGAGGAAAAGAGAAAGAGGAAGAGGGACAGACAGAGAGAGAGGGAAAGACAGAGAGAAAGAGACGGGGGGGGGGGGGGAGACAGAGAGAGAGGGGGCAGAGGGAGAGGGAGAGTGGGACAGAGAGAGAGAGAGAGGGAGAGGGAAGGAGGAAAGGAGAGAGAGGGACAGACAGAGGGAAAGGGACAGAGAGAGGGGGGGACAGAGAGAGAGGGGGCAGAGGGAGAGGGAGAGTGGGACAGAGAGAGAGAGGGAGAGGGAAGGAGGAAAGGAGAGAGAGGGACAGACAGAGGGAAAGGGACAGAGAGAGGGGGGGACAGAGAGAGAGGGAGACGGTGGGGGGGGGGGGGAACAGAGAGAGAGAGGGACAGAGAGAGAGAGAGAGGAATAGAGAGAGAGGGACAGAGAGAGAGTGTCACAGAGCGAGTAGGAGGGGAAGCAGAGAGAGAGAGAGAGAGAGAGCAGGTCAGGGACAGGGAGAGGGAGGGAGAGACAGAGGGACAGAGAGACAGAGAGATGGACAGACAGAGAGAAGGGGGTCAGAGAGTGAATGGGGCAAGGAGAGAGGGGGGAGAGAGGGACAGAGAGAGTGGGACAGAGAGAGAGTGGAACAGAGAGAGAGGAGGACAGAGAGAGAGGGAGGACAGAGAGAGTGGGGGGGCAGAGAGCTACAGAGGGAGAAAGAGAGGGGGGGGGACAGAGAGAGAGAGGGATGGAGAATGAGAAGAGAGGGAGGGTCAGAGGAAGAGAGGGAGGGAGACAGAGAGAGAGAGGGAGGGACAGAGAGAGAGGGAGGGACAGAGAGAGAGAGGGAGGGACAGAGAGAGAGAGGGAGGGATGGAGAGAGAAGAGGAGGGATGGAGAGAGAGGAGGAGGGATGGAAAAAGGGGGGGACAGAGAGAGAGGGGGGCAGAGAGAGAGGGAGGGACAGACAGAGAGAGGGAGGGATGGAGAGAGAGGAGGAGGGATGGAAAAAGGGGGGGACAGAGAGAGAGGGGGACAGAGAGAGAGGGAGGGACAGAGAGAGAGGGGGCAGAGGGGGGGGGGGAGAGGGACAGAGAGAGAGAGAAGGGGTCAGAGAGTGAATGGGACAAGGAGAGAGGGGTCAGAGAGTGGAACAGAGAGAGAGAGAGGATGACAGAGAGAGAGAGAGTGGGACAGAGAGAGAGAGGGACAGAGAGGGATAGAGAGAGAGGAACAGAGAGAGAGTTAAAGACAGAGAGAGAGGGACAGACAGAGAGAGAGTTACAGAGAGAGCAGGAGGGGAAGCAGAGAGAGAGAGAGTGGATCAGGCATAGGGAGAGAGAGAGGGAGGGAGGGGGACAGGGAGAGGGAGGGAGAGAAAGAGGGACACAGAGAGAGAGGGACACAGAGAGAGAGAAGGGGTCAGAGAGTGAAAGGGACAAGGAGAGAGGGGGGAGAGAGGGACAGAAAGAGTGGGACAGAAAGAGGGAGAGTGGGACAGAGAGAGAGAGAGGGAAGACAGAGAGGGGGGGGCGGAGAGCGACAGAGGGAGAAAGAGAGGGAGAGAGGGGGACAAAGAGAGAAAGGGACACAGAGGGAGAGGGAAGGAGGAAAGGAGAGAGAGGGAGAGGGAAGGAGGGAGAGAGGGACAGACAGAGGGAGAGAGGGACAGACACAGAGAGGGGGACAGACAGAGAGAGAGCTAAAGACAGAGAGAGAGAGGGGACAGAGAGAGAGAGAGGGACAGAGAGAGAGAGGGACAGAGAGAGAGAGGGTGACAGAGAGAGAGAGGGAGACAGAGGGGGGGACAGAGAGAGAGGGGGACTGAGAGGGGGACAGAAAGAGAGAGAGGGAAAGACAGAGAGAAAGGGACAGAGAGAGAGAGGGATAGAAAGAGAGAAAGGGAAAGAGTGAGAGGGAAAGGGAAGGAGGAAAGGAGAGGGAGGGAGAGGTAAAGAGGGACAGAGAGAGAGAGAGAGAGGGAAATTCAGAGAGAAAGGGATAGAGAGAGGGGGGACAGAGAGAGAGAGGAAGACAGAGAGGGGGGAACAGGGAGAGAGGGGGACAGAGAGAGGGAGAGACAGAAAGTGAAAGACAGAGAGAAAGGGACAGAGAGAGATGGGTGCCAGAGAGAGAGAGGGGAGTGGATAGAGAGAGGGACAGAGAAAGAGAGGGACAGAGAGAGAAAGGGACAGAGAGGGAGTGTCACAGAGAGCGCGGGAGGGGAAGCAGAGAGAGAGAGAGAGTGGGTCAGGGAGAGAGAGAGAGAAAGGGACAGAGAGAGAGAGAGGGACAGAGAGAGAGAGAGAGAGGGACAGAGAAAGAGAGAGGGACAGAGAAAGAGAGGGACAGAGAAAGAGAGAGGGACAGAGAAAGAGAGAGGGACAGAGAGAGAAAGGGACAGAGAGAAAGTAGGAGGAATGGGCCAGTGAGAGAAAGGGACAAGAGAGAAACAGGGACAGAGAGAGAGAGGGACAGAGATTGAGGGACAGGGAGAGCAAAAGGAACAGAAAGAGAGGACAGAGAAAGAGACAGAGACATAAGGAGAGAGACAGAGGCGGGGGAACAGAGAGAGAGAAAAACAGAGGGACAGAGAGAGAGAGGGGGACAAAGAGAGAGAGAGGAAGGGGCAGAGAGCGAGGGCCAGAGAGAGAGGGGGACAGAGAGAGAGAAAAAGGGACAGAGAGTGTTACGAGCTCACATAACACCAGTCTAGGGTATACTGAGTCTTTATTGAAACTGACAGTAAAGGCTGCCTGCAGTCAGAGTACCTCATGGCAGAGGGCACATGGTTACGGCAAACCAGGAGGCATATTGACTGCCCTTGACATCAAGGTAGCATTTGACCAAGTATGGCATCAAGGAACCCGAGAAAAACTGGAGTCAATGGGAATCAGGAGGAAAACTCTGCTGGTTCGGATTGTACCTAGCACAAAGGAAGATGGTTATGGTTGTTGGAGGTCAATCATCTCAGCTCCAAGGACATCATTGCAGGAGTTCCTCAGGGTAGTGTCCTAGGCCCAACCATTTCAGCTGCTTCATCAATGATCTTCCTTCAATCATATGGTCAGAAGTGGGGATGTTCGCTGATGATTGCACAATGTTCAGCACCATTCGTGACTGCTCAAATACTGAAGCAGTCCGTGTAGAAATGCAGCAAGACCTGGACAATACCCAGTCTTGGGCTGATAAGTGGCAACTAACATTCGCGCCACACAAGTGCCAGGCAATGACCATCTCCAACAAGAGAGAATCTAACCATCTCCCCTTGACCTTCAATGGCATTCCGATTTCTGAATCCCCCACTATCAACATCCTAGGGGTTACCATTGACCAGAAAAAACTGGAGTAGCCATATAAATATGGCTAGAGCAGGTCAGAGGTTAGGAATCCTGTGGTGAATAACCTACCTCCTGACTGCCCAATGCCTGTCCACCATCTACAAGGCACAAGGCAGGAGTGTGATGAAATACTCTTCACTCGCTTAGATGGGTGCAGCTCCAACAAGACTAAGAAGCTCAACACCATTCAGGACAAAGCAACCCACTTGATTGGCACCCCATCCACAAACATTCACTCCCTCCACCACCGACGCACAGTAGCAGCAGTGTGTACCATCTACAAGATGCACTGCAGCAACACACCAAGGCTACTCAGGCAGCACCTTCCAAACCCGCAACCTGTACAACTTAGAAGGACAAGGGCAGCAAATGCATGGGAACACCACCACCTGCAAGTTCCCCTCCAAGCCACATACCATCCTGACTTGGAACTATATCACCGATCCTTCACTGTCGCTGGGTCAAAATCCTGGAACTCCCTTCCTAAGAGCACTGTTAGTGTACCTACCCCACATGGACTGCAACGGTTCAAGAAGGCAGCTCACCACCACCTTCTCATGGCAATTAGGGATGGGCAATAAATGCTGCCCTGGCCAGCAATGCGCACATCCCATGAAAACGAATAAAATAAAACATTGGTACAGTATTGCATTTCTATCCCAAACAGAGAGAGAGGGGGTCAGAAAGAGAGAGAGACAGAGAGAGAGAGGGACGGGGAGAGGGACAGAGAGAAAGAGGGACAGGAAGGGAGAGGGACCGAGAGAGAGAGGGAGGGAGAGAGAGAGAGGGGGGACAGGGAGAGAGAGAGAGACAGCCTGAGAGAGATAGGGACAGAGAGAGCAAGAGGGACAGGGAGGGAGAGAAAGGGATAGAGAGGGACAGAGTGACCTGAAACGTTAACTCTGCTTCTCTCTCCACAGATGCTGCCAGATCTGCTGAGTACTTCCAGCATTTTTTGTTTTTATCCCAAGTTACCATTCTTTAACACCGTGTACTTTCATTTTCTGAAAGTCTGTTATGTGCTACTTTTTCAAATGCCTTTTGAAAGTTCATAAATTCAACTACTCTCATCAACCCTCTCCATTACTTTATCAAAGAACTCATTTAGGTTAGTCAGACTTAATTTGCCTTTATAAAATCCATGCTGGCTGTCCCATGCTTATTTAAGTGAGAAATAATTTCACTCTTGACAATATTCTCCAGTAGTGTTCCCACCATACAGAGAAAGCGAGCCTGAGAGAGAACAGTGCTGGAGACCAACAGTTAAAAGAGGCGGTGGGACATCAGTGAGAGAGAGATAGAGTGAGCCTGAGGAGAAATAATGCCGAAGACAACCAGTTAAAAGTGATGGTGGAGAGTCAGCAGGAGTCTGAGCAAACACGTTTGAAAAAAGAGGAAAAAAATCAAGTGTGATGTCACAGGAAGCAGGTAAGTGAATGGTTGGTAAGTATTTATCTTTTTCTCTCTCTAAACTAGGGCATTTGTTTAAACTAGGAGCTGAGAAGTTACAAATTTCAATTAGGGTAAATATAACAGTAAGAGTATTAGCACAGAGCAGGTCTAGAGGCATTAATTAAAATTAACAGTTTAAACAAGGTACTAACTAGATTCTAAAAGAGGGAATAGAGATTATTTTTAGACCATGGATGGGCAGCTGAGACCTGTTGCTTGCAATTCTTGTGCCATGTGGGAACTTCAGGCCACTTCATGTGTCTTGGGAGACCACGTGTGTAGGAAATGTCTCCAGCTGCTCGAGCTCAGGATTTCCAAGCTTGATGGATAGCTGGAGTCACTGCAGAGCATCAAGGAAAATGAGAGTTTCCTGGATTGTACATTCCAGGAGTTGGTCACCCCACAGGCAGAGAGAATTCAGACTAGTAGATGGATGGTGTAGTGTTTTGAAATTGCATTGTGCATTTTGTCCACTTGAGGCTGCTGTACAACACACATGAGCCAGCAATGGGAAAGTGAAAGTGAAAAGAGAATAGCAAAGAATCCATGGTGTTTCAACAGCATGCTGTCTCTGTCTCATATATCTTAATAAACTCAGCTAAACCTCACTCCAGTCCCGACAACACCACAGGTTGCCATACAGAAGAGTAGAAAGAGGCAGGAAGTGCTGGAGTCTTCAGGGTGTGTGCCACTCTCAAACTCAGCATTGAAGACTGCTGAGAGTGATAACACCTTGAAGGAGTGCTGTCCAGACCATGACACCAATGGGCAAGGGACTGGACAGTAGGGAACTGAAAAGAGTAGAAATGCAGCCATTATAGGAAATTCAATAATTAGGGGGACAGACAGGCTTTCTGTAACTGTTATCATGAGTCCCACATGGTGTGTTGCCTCTCTGGTGCCAGGGTAAAGGACATCACAGAGAGGGTGCAGGATATTCTGCAGGGGGGAGTGAGCCAGAAATTGTGGTACACATCAGTAACAACGACAGAGCAAGTGCAGGTATTGAGGCCCTATGGTCAGATTTTCAGGAGCAAGGGAGGAGTTCAAAAGTAAGACCTCAAAGGTAGTAATCCATGTTGTAGCGAGAGTAGAAATAGGAAAATAGGGAGGATTAATGTGTGGTTTGAGGAATGGTGGAGGAGGAAATGCTTCAGATTTTTGGGGCATTGGGACCTATTCAAAAGGAATGGGTCACACCTCAACAGGATTGGGACCAATGTCCTCCTGGGCAGGTTTACTTGTGTGGTTGGGGAGGGTTTAAACTAAAATGACAGAGGGATGGGCACTAACATATAGAAGTAGAAGAAAGGAATAAGGTGTATAAAGAAGTGAGAGTGTTGGATAGTACTAAAGGAGGAAGTAGCACCATATTAGATAGGAGCACACTAAGAAGGAATACAAGGACAGGTTTAGAATGTATGTCTGTATATGCACAAAGTGCAGTGGATAAGGTTGTGAGCTACAACCACAAATAGCTGTGTGGGAATATGATGTAATGACAATAACTGAAACATCATTTCAAAATGGTGAATACTGGACATTAATATTCATGGATACAAAGTGTTCCAAAAAATAGGAAAGGGGAAAAGGGAGATGGGTTGGCAGTACTGATTAGGTAAGAAATTGTAGTGTCGGAAAGAAAGAGAGAGAGAGAGAGGGAGCAAGGACAGAATCCATTTGGTTAGAATTGAGAAGCAAAAAGGGGATGATCACGATCTTGGGGGATATTCTGTAATCCTCCAAATAGGAGAGAGAGATAGAGAAACAAATCTTCAGGGAAATCACAGAGATGTGCAAGAACTATTGAGTGGTGATATTGGGGGACTTTAATTATCCAAATATTGATTGGGATAATGTTAGAGTAAAGGTAAGGAGCGGCAGGAATTTCTCAGGAGTTCAGGAGAACTTCCTTAACCAGTATGTTCTTGGTCCAAATAGGAAGGAGGCATTGCTGTATCTGGTGCTGGGGAATGAGGTGGGCCGAGTGGACCAAGTGTCTGTGGGGAGCACTTAGATAAGAGTAATCATTGTATCATAAGATTTAGATTAGTAATGGAGAAGAGCGAGGAACAATCTAAAGTAGAACGTCTAAATTGGAAGAGGGTTAAGTGCAATAGAAGAGAGGGGATCTAGCCGGGCTAAAATGGAACCAAAGACTGACAGGAAAATACTGTAACAGGATAATGGGTGATCTTTAAGGTGATGATGTTTCAGGCACAGGTTAGGTACATTCCAACAACGGGGAAAGGTGAGGGAACCAAAGCCAGGGCTCCTTGGATGATGAGAGATATAGACAATATGATGAAACAAAAAAAAGGATGTATGAGGCATGTCAGGTGAATTCATGAAGTGAGAACCAAGGCAAACATAATATGTTGAGAGGGGAAATGAAGAGGAAAATAAGTTTGGAAAAGAGAGAATCTGAGCAAAAATGACAGTTAACATAAAAAGGAACCCAAAAATCATCTTCTGGCATGTAAACAGTAAGTGGGTAGTAAGAGGTGAGATGGGATCTATTAGTACAAAGAAGGTTATTTCTGCTTCAAGGCAGAGGGCAAGACTAGAATATTTAATTAGTACTTTGTATTGGTGTTTTTTAAGGAAGAGGATGCTGTAAAAATATCAGTTGAAGTGGAGATGGTAGAGGTAATGGATGGGTTGAAAATTGGTAGGCAGGATGTACTGGAAAGTCGTGGCTATACTTAGAGTGGATAGGTGGCCTGATCTAGATGGCTTCCTTTGCAGGTTGCTAAAGGAAGTTGGGGTGGAGATTGCAGAAGGGCTTGCCATAATCTTCCAATCTTCCCTAGTGTTACAACTGATCGCTCCAGTCAAAGCCCCCCAATACAGTTCTGATTGTTGTGGGAGAAATGCATTGTTAATTCAATCCCGTCGCTCCACAGATCACCTAACTTATCATTTAAAATTTTCCAAATTAAAGAAAGACCCAGCCAAATTGTACCATCTATTAACCCCTGAATGAGGCTAACCAAACCAGATGTCTTTAAATCAACAAATTAACTCTTTAATTATAAGAACTAAATTCTTAAACACTATGAGATATAAACAACATTTAAAATAGAAAAAATACGAGTCCTTGCAAATTTACAGTCCAATGTTGTTTGAAGTCCTCACAGTCATCCGATGCAGAAAAAAAGATTCTTCCACAGTAGAACAGTCCAGCAGTGGGCTTTCCTTCTCCAGCGAATTTCAACAATTAACGACTTGCAAACACTTTCAATAGAATCAATCTTACTTTAGAGTTTTGAGGGATAAAAGATGGTCACAGTCTAACTTCCCTTCCTTCAGTTCAAATTATCAGAGATCTCCATTTTGGCTCGACTTTTGTTTTAGAACTTGGAGAGATAATAATTAAACAGACTAAAATCCTATTCTTTCAGTTTAAATGGTTGAGAGCTCTTTTTTCAGGTGCTAAACACCACAGATGACTGTCTGTGTGTCCTCTGTGTCTGTGTTCTGTTAGAACAAACTGTCTTCAACTAATTGTGAATTGGTCACACCGCAGATTAGGATTGCTGAGGGAGAAAGGGAATGGGTGACCCAAAGGCAGAGAAAGAGCAGGAAGGCAGCGCAGGAGTCCCCTGCGGTCATCTCCCTCCAAAACAAGTATACCGTTTTGGATACTGTTGAGGGAGATGGCTCACCAGGGGAAGGCAGCAGTAGCCAGGTCCATGGCACCGTGGCTGGCTCTGCTGTTCAGAAGGGCGGGAAAAAGAGTGGAAGGGCTATAGTCGTAGGGGATTTGATTGTAAGGGGAGTAGATAGGCGGTTCTGTAGTCGAAAACGAGGCTCCCGAATGGTATGTTGCCTCCCAGGTGCACGGGTCAGGGATGTCTCAGATCGGCTGCAGAACATTCTAAAGGGGGAGGGTGAACAGCCAGTTGTCATTGTGCACATAGGCACTAATGATATAGGTAAAAAACGGGATGAGGTCCTACAAGCAGAGTTTAGGGAGTTAGGAGCCAAGTTAAAAAGTAGGACCTCAAAGGTAGTAATCTCAGGATTACTACCAGTGCCACGTGATAGTCAGAGTAAAAATGAAAGAATAGTCAGGATGAATGCGTGGCTTGAGAGATGGTGCAGGAAGGAGGGGTTCAGATTTTTGGGACATTGGGACCGGTTCTGGGGGAGGTGGGACTATTACAAATTGGACGGTCTACACCTGGGCCGGACTGGAACCAATGTCCTTGGAGGTGCTTTTGCTAACGCTGTTGGGGAGGGTTTAAACTAATGCGGCAGGGGGATGGGAACCAATTGAGGTCAGTTGACAGTAAGGAGGTAGTAACAAAAGCCTGTAAGGAACTAGATAAAGAAGTCAGTGTGACTAAGGGGAAGAGCAGGCAGGGAGCAGATGATGAATATAAAGGGACTGGTGGTCTGAGGTGCATTTGTTTTAATGCAAGAAGTGTAGTAGGTAAGGCAGATGAACTTAGGGCTTGGATTAGTACCTGGGAGTATGATGTTATTGCTATTACTGAGACTTGGTTGAGGGAAGGGCATGATTGGCAACTAAATATCCCAGGATATCGATGCTTCAGGCGGGATAGAGAGGGAGGTAAAAGGGGTGGAGGAGTTGCATTACTGGTGAAAGAGGATATCACAGCTGTGCTGAAGGAGGGCACTATGGAGGACTCGAGCAGTGAGGCAATATGGACAGAACTCAGAAATAGGAAGGGTGCGGTAACAATGTTGGGGCTGCACTACAGGCCTCCCAACAGCGAGCGTGAGATAGAGGTACAAATATGTAAACAGATTATGGAAAGATGTAGGAGCAACAGGGTGGTGGTGATAGGAGATTTTAATTTTCCCAACATTGACTGGGATTCGCTTAGTGTTAGAGGTCCAGATGGAGCAGAATTTGTAAGGAGCATCCAGGAGGGTTTTCTGGAGCAGTATGTAAATAGTCCAACTCGGGAAGGGGCCATACTGGACCTGGTGTTGGGGAATGAGCCCGGCCAGGTTGTTGAAGTTTCAGTAGGGGACTACTTTGGGAATAGTGATCACAATTCCGTAAGCTTTAAAATACTCATGGACAAAGACAAGAGTGGTCCTAAAGGAAGAGTGCTAAATTGGGGGAAGGCCAACTATACCAAAATTCGGCAGGAGCTGGGAAATGTAGATTGGGAGCAGCTGTTTGAAGGTAAATCCACATGTGATATGTGGGAGGCTTTTAAAGAGAGGTTGATTAGCGTGCAGGAGAGACATGTTCCTGTGAAAATGAGGGATAGAAATGGCAAGATTAGGGAACCATGGATGACAGGTGAAATTGTGAGACTAGCTAAGAGGAAAAAGGAAGCATACATAAGGTGTAGGCGGCTGATGAAAGACGAAGCTTTGAAAGAATATCGGGAATGTAGGACAAATCTGAAACGAGGAATTAAGAGGGCTAAAAGGGGTCATGAAATATCTTTAGCAAACAGGGTTAAGGAAAATCCCAAAGCCTTTTATTCATATATAAGGAGAAAGAGGGTAACTAGAGAAAGGATTGGCCCACTGAAGGACAAAGGAGGAATGTTATGCTTGGACTCAGAGAAAATGGGTGAGATTCTAAACGAGTACTTTGCATCGGTATTCACCGAGGAGAGGGACATGACGGATGTTGAGGTTAGGAACAGATGTTTGATTACTCTAGGTCAAGTCGGCATAAGGAGGGAGGAAGTGTTGGGTATTCTAAAGGGCATTAAGGTGGACAAGTCCCCAGGTCCGGATGGGATCTATCCCAGGTTACTGAGGGAAGCAAGAGAGGAAATAGCTGGGGCCTTAACAGATATCTTTGCAGCATCCTTAAACACGGGTGAGGTCCCGGAGGACTGGAGAATTGCTAATGTTGTCCCCTTGTTTAAGAAGGGTAGCAGGGATAATCCAGGTAATTATAGACCAGTGAGCCTGACGTCAGTGGTAGGGAAGCTGCTGGAGAAGATACTGAGGGATAGGATCTATTCCCATTTGGAAGAAAATGGGCTCATCAGTGATAGGCAACATGGTTTTGTGCAGGGAAGGTCATGTCTTACCAACTTAATAGAATTCTTTGAGGAAGTGACAAAGTTGATTGATGAGGGAAGGGCTGTCGATGTCATATACATGGACTTCAGTAAGGCGTTTGATAAGGTTCCCCATGGCAGGCTGATGGAGAAAGTGAAGGCGCTTGGGGTCCAAGGTGTACTAGCGAGATGGATAAAGAACTGGCTGGGCAACAGGAGACAGAGAGTAGCAGTAGAGGGGAGTTTCTCAAAATGGAGACGTGTGACCAGTGGTGTTCCACAGGGATCCGTGCTGGGACCACTGTTGTTTGTGATATACATTAATGATTTGGAGGAAAGTATAGGTGGACTGATTAGCAAGTTTGCAGACGACACTAAGATTGGTGGAGTAGCAGATAGTGAAGGGGACTGTCAGAGAATACAGCAGAATATAGATAGATTGGAGAGTTGGGCAGAGAAATGGCAGATGGAGTTCAATCAGGGCAAATGCGAGGTGATGCATTTTGGAAGATCCAATTCAAGAGTGAACTATACAGTAAATGGAAAAGTCCTGGGGAAAATTGATGTCCAGAGAGATTTGGGTGTTCAGGTCCACTGTTCCCTGAAGGTGGCAACGCAGGTAAATAGAGTGGTCAAGAAGGCATACGGCATGCTTTCCTTCATCGGACGGGGCATTGAGTACAAGAGTTGGCAGGTCATGTTACAGTTGTATAGGACTTTGGTTCGGCCACATTTGGAATACTGCGTACAGTTCTGGTCGCCACATTATCAAAAGGATGTGGATGCTTTGGAGAGGGTGCAGAGGAGGTTCACCAGGATGTTGCCTGGTATGGAGGGCGCTAGCTATGAGGAGAGGTTGAGTAGATTAGGATTATTTTCATTAGAAAGACGGAGGTTGAGGGGGGACCCGATTGAGGTGTACAAAATCATGAGAGGTATAGACAGGGTGGATAGCAAGAGGCTTTTTCCCAGAGTGGGGGTTTCAATTACTAGAGGACACGAGTTCAAAGTGAAAGGGGAAAGGTTTAGGGGGGATATGCGTGGAAAGTTCTTTACGCAGGGGGTGGTGGGCACCTGGAACGCATTGCCAGCGGAGGTGGTAGATGCGGGCACGATGGAGTCTTTTAAGATGTATCTAGACAGATACATGAATGGGCAGGAAGAAAAGAGATACAGAACCTTAGAAAATAGGCGACATGTTTAGAGAGAGGATCTGGATCGGCGCAGGCTTGGAGGGCCAAAGGGCCTGTTCCTGTGCTGTAATTATCTTTGTTCTTTGTTCTTTGTTCTAAAAAGCCAGTTTAAAACTGAATTGTTATAAATGTATCGCTTGATACTCACTCCCAGTGGCTGTATCTATGGTAACGAGAATGCACCCTTTGAATAGCAGTCTCCAAATGGTTGTTTCTAAGGCAACGAAAATGCACCTTCCTATAACTCCCGAGGCTTACTCATTCTTAAAGCAATACAGATCCTTTGCAAGCCTTAAAGGCAAACTGCATATTCCCAGAAAAAAAAACTACGGGACCATGACACTAGTTATGGGGGAGGTGCCTGAGGATTGGAAAGTGGTAAATGTGACAACTTTATTCAAGGAAGAGTGAAAGGACATTCCTAGTAACTACAGATCAGTCA